>NW_027507764.1:482460660-482853399 GCF_037356315.1 Lithobates pipiens | reverse complement strand
ATACAGTTGTTTTAAAGCGCTCCTCTGGATCAGATAATCTTTCATCAACACACAGCTCATCAAAGTGCCGCTTTACTTTTTTAATTCTTTTATTTGAAAACTTTGCTTCAATTGCCCATTTTTCTGCAAGTGTCACTGCAGTTTCTTTGGCTTCCTCAAAATTATTCCTGTAGCTGGAAAGGGCTGTAACAGCATTCTGAATGAGCTGCACTGCCCCAGACAGTTCCATGTCTTTTGATTGCAAGGCTTTTGAAATTGCATTCACATGGTTCAAGATTTTAGTTTGCAGGGCAACAAGAAGCACAAACTCAAAAGATTCAATTTTCTTTTTTAGATTTGCAGCGTCATCTCTTTCTATTGGTTTTGATGAAAGAAGGATTATTTTTGACAAAGCTTGCATGATGTCTGGAAAACGGAAACGAAGTGCAAGCAGGGAATCATGTCTAGAAGACCACCGTGTAGGGCAAAGCCGTTTCAGTGTGACAGAAGATTCAGATGTGAATGATGAGAGAAAGGCCCATCTGCGTATGCTTTCCCCAAAGAAGGTGTATAAATTATTCACCACATCAAAGAATCTAGAAACTTCTGGTATGTCAGAAACGGCATCCTGAATGACAAGATTTAGATTGTGTGCTGCACAATGCACATAGAGGGCATTCTTTTCCATCTTTGCTATCCGAGCCTGCACACCAGAATAGACACCACTCATTGTTGCTGCACCATCATAACCCTGACCACGACACTTTGATATTTCAAGGCCCTTGCTCTCTATGCAGGCAACAATATTGCTAGCAATCTGTGCTGCACTCTGATCTTCAATGGCATGGAACCCTAAGAAAGCCTCATTTATTGTTATACTGCAGGCTCGTTGATTTGCATCTCTTTCCACAGATACATATCGAAATATCTGACTCATCTGATCTACTTTGGATATGTCCTGGGTTGTGTCCATTATTATACAATAAAATGGTGTATTTTTTATTTCAGAAACTATTTCACTTTGGACTTTTTTGGACAGAATTTCTATTAGCTCATTTTGTATTTTGGGGCTCAAATATTTAAATGTGCCTTGGGGTAACTGGAGAAGTTCCTTTAAAATTGGATCATATTCTGCAAGTAGCTCTATGATGGAGAGAAAGTTTCCATTGTTAACCTCTCCCAGGCGCTCCCTGTGACCACGAAAGGCTAGATTAGCCATTGCCATTGTTAATGTAACATTAACAATTCTTTGTAGGACCTGCCTCCAAAAGTTTTTTTCTCGTCTAATTTGTTTTTCATTTTCCTCATCAATTGTTTTATTACGCCTCCACTGATCATAGAGTACACATGCTTCCATGTGTGTTTGTGAAGACTCATGGATCTGAATTTTAGCAGACAGCCTCTGCCACTTCTGGATCCCTTTTGCCCATGCAGGTTCAAATCCTACTTTTTTACGGTCTGCAAACAACCAGCATGGTTCAAAGTACACTGCATTAAGCTTTGGAGAGTAACAAAGCCACATTAAAGGTAGTTTAAGCCCTGTCTTGGTGACTCGCTCATAATAGCTTACAGAAAAGCATCTTTTCTTAGTATCATTATCTCGGGGGAAAGGTCCTGGAGGTCTGCATGGGCCATGAACTAATATAAACCTTTTAACACTTGGATCTGTTATTGTAACTGGGTAATGTCCCCTGTCAGTCACATATTGCTCACCAACAATACTACTATCAATAGCACCACCTGAAGATGCTCTACTGCTCACCAAATCTAAATCTTCATCTTCATCTGTATTTGTGGTGGTGCCAAGAGGTTGGTCTTGTATTGTGCTACAGCCTTCAAGTGGATTACTGCTGTCATCTTCTAGTGAAAATTCAATAGAGCAAGTTTCTTCACCAACTGTCGGCTGACTGATCCGTGAGATATTTACACTTTCCTGAATACTTTTTTCAGTTTCCTCACTGCTATCTCTATAACTTTCAACCACAGTTTTAGGGGTGGAAAAGAAAGTACTTATTTTAGGCATTTTTTGAATTTTCATCTGCTCTTCCTTAGCCTTTTTACGTTTCTGAGCACCACTTCTAGACTGCGTGGATGACATTATGATGCAAAAGTGTTTATTTTTTATTTTCTGTAAATAAAAGTATATTAGAGTCATAGTATGCAAGCTCTTCAGAAAAGGCACTCCATATATAATACCTAGGATTACATGCGAGATGAACAGATACACATTTTATAGAGTCTAGCATTGTTCAATATTCACAATGAACAGGGCAACTAGGGTATTATTAACCAAAATTCTGTAAAATCTATAGTACAGCTATATTTCTGGGGCAGCACACAAATTTTGAAAAATTCAATGTATTGATCCATTAACTCACACTTTCATATAAGTGACCCAACATTAGACAGGGTCATTATAAGTAAAAACTAGCTGATTTCGATGAAGCTTTATAGTAAATGGACTCCCACCATGGTGCGGCCTAGTAATTGACTGCTGGGAACTACCTGGCTAAGGTTACCCAAAGTGAAGGATTAGAAGAATAAGAAGTGTAGATGGGGCATGGCCATATTCTGGGATTCTATTCCATATTCAGTCCTATGCCCAAGTTAAAGGGGTTGTAAACCCTCGTTGTTTTATTTTTTTAAATGATAAAGCTATCATACTTACCTCCACTGTGCAACTCGTTTTGCACAGATTGGCCCTTATCGTCCTCTTCTGGGGTCCCTCTGTGGCTCTCGTGGCTGCTCTCTGCATCAGATAACCCCCTAGGAGGAGCGCTCTCTTGGGGGGGGGGGGGGGGGTTACTTTTGTGGGCACGCTCCAGAGTCCAGCATTTGCATCCATATACACGAATGCCAGACTCAGCACGCAAGGATTTGATTGACAGCAGGGAGCCAATGACTGCGCTGCTATCAATCTATCCAATTGCCAGGACCTCGTGGAGAGAGGGAGAGCGCGTCTCCACCGAGGGAAATACAGGGCTCAGGTAAATAAAATGGGGGGGCTAGGGGCCGGTCACTGCCAGGTGTTTTTCTCACCTTAAAGCATAGGATGCATTAATGTGAAAAACACGAGGGTTTACAACCCCTTTAAGTGCTCTATCTTTTTATCTGCAAATTGCCTGAATTTGTGCGATCGTGAATAAGCTCTCTAGTTAGGTTTTACTTTGCATAAAAAGAACTAAGCTGTGATCATTAAAAACACACAAACACCAAAGAAAAATAATGCTGCGCATCAATATTCAGTGACACGTTGTTATTCCTATAATACAATGCTAGATAACCATTGTCACTATTTTGGATTACTTTTTCCCATAAAGCATGGCTGGCTGAGCATTAGGGGGAATACTGACAGTCCACAACTGCCATAGTTTAGCCATTAGTTAAAGTGGAGTTACGCCGTTTTACTTATCTGTTCAGGGCGCTCTGAAGGTCCAGGATTACCTTGCCGGATCTTCAGAGCTTTGTGCCAGAACTGAGGTCTCCTGCACACATGCACGGGAGTGACATCATCGTGGCACCGGCCAATCAAATAGCCGGAGCACACAAATGCGTAAAAAAGACTTGGGGAACATGTCAGCCCTTTCAGTGGTGACATTATTTTTTTTTAACACTTTTTGCTATTATTTTGTACAGAACTGTAATACAAGGTAATTGCAACAAGGTACAAATTAGATAATATACATATATATATATATATATACACACACACACACACACACACACACACACACACACACACACACACACACACACACACACACACACACACACACACACACACACACACACACATTATATATACATCCTGTGCTACCTAGGTCAAATGTTGATACAAATGTGGAAAAAAATTGAGGAGGGAGAATGTTCCTTCCAGGACTACATGTAAATAAAGAAGAGTTGGGACTTTAATAGGGCTGCAACGAACGATTAATTTCATAATAGATTAGTTGGCTAATTATTGTTTCGATTAATCGGTTAATAACCTTTAAAAAGTGTGGTGTGTAAAGTTTAAAAAAAGGCAATTTATTCTTAAATATCCCTATGCTGTAGTAAATATAAATAACCAACTACCGTATATACTCGAGTATAGGCCGACCCGAATATAAGCCGAGGCCCCCAATTTACCCCCAAAAAAACTGGCAAACTTATTGACTCGTGTATAAGCCGAGGGTGAGACATGCCTGTCCATCCCTGTGTGTGTGTGTCCGTCCATCCCTGTGTGTCCGTCCATCCCTGTGTGTCCGTCCATCCCTGTGTGTCCGTCCATCCATCCCTGTGTGTGTGTCCATCCATCCATCCATCCCTGTGTGTGTGTGTGTCTCCATCCATCCATCCATCCATCCCTGTGTGTGTGTGTCTCCATCCATCCATCCATCCATCCATCCCTGTGTGTGTGTGTCTCCATCCATCCATCCATCCATCCCTGTGTGTGTGTGTATCCATCCATCCCTGTGTGTGTGTGTGTCTCCATCCATCCATCCATCCGTGTGTGTGTGTCTCCATCCGTGTGTGTGTGTGTGTGTGTGTGTGTGTGTGTGTGTGTGTGTGTGTGTGTGTGTGTGTGTGTGTGTGTGTGTCCAGCCTACCTGTGTCCCGAGCCTTTGTCCCGAGCCTCCGTCCCGTGTCGTGCCTTGCCTTCGTCCCGTCCCGTCCCGTCCCGTCCTGTCCCGTGCCGTGCCTTGCCTTGCCTCCGTCCCGTGCCCTCTTCGTCGGCGGCCATTGTAAAATTCAAAAGCCGCGCCTCCTCCTTCGCCTGTGATAGGCGGAACACTGAATTTCCCAGCAGCCTGTGTTCCGCCTATCACGGACGTCGTATCATCCTCGTCCGTAGTACGAGGATGAGAAGATGCCCGTGATAGGCGGAACACAGGCTGCTGGGAAATTCAGTGTTCCGCCTATCACAGGCGAAGGCGGAGCCGGAGGCGCGGCTTTTGAATCAGAATGGCCGCTGTCTGTCTGCTTGACACGCTGATCGAGCGGGCAGACAGCGATGACTCGAGTATAAGCCGAGGGGGGCACTTTCAGCCTCAAAAAAGAGGCTGAAAATCTCGGCTTATACTCGAGTATATACGGTATATGGCTAGGGAGCAAAATTTCTAATCCACTCTGAGAATAACAGACAGAAGAGAGATACTGTATATACTATTAGAGGAGATATACTGTATATAATATTAGAGGAGATATACTGTATATAATATTAGAGGCTATATACTGTATAAACTATTAGAAGAGAGATGTACTGTATATATAGAGGATATATACTGTATATACTATTAAAGGGTGAATCTGGTAAATATCATCAGACTGAGAGATCATTTGTTAGTTTATTTAAAAAACAAACAAAGTCTTCCTTTAAAAAAAAAAAAAAAAGGTAATTTTAAGAATGTTCGATTTTCTAATCGTTAGTGGGTCAAATCGTCCTTCATTTTCAACCACAGTGACGGGAAAATTTGGAAATAGAAAACTTCTTGGTAAAAGTAATTTTTAGACAGTATATGTGGTTTTCATTCAGAAATGACATTCAGTTTAAAAACAGAATGTTAAAAACATGTGAAAATCTCAAACAACATTCTTTCATTCAGTGAATGTACAAAGATTTTTCTCTTGAATATTCTTGTCTGAAAATTGATCCGTGTTGTCAGTATAAGGCTCGGTACACACCTATGCAGGTTGCTTTTGATCCGTTTCTGCAGTGCTTTTTTCTGTGCGTTTTGATTTTTGAGCATGTGATTTTGCTGCGATTTGGGCAGATTAAAAAACACAAATTGTTGCAAAAACATATTACATGCTTCTGCAGCTTCTCCATTGAAGTATATTGAACCAAAAAAGCATTGTTTTGAGTTAAAAAAAGGCCCTGACCCTTTCCAAATACACAGCGACTGAAAAAAAGCATAGGATGTGAACATGTCCCATAGGAAACCATGTATATGAACTGAAGTTCGTTTCTGCAAAAAGCACCAAAAAACACATAGCTATGAACCAGGTCCAAGACATTTTGTAACATAATGGGGTTAGAAAAACTAAAATGAGCCCTTTATAGTAAAAAAAAGAGCAAATAACCACTACTGTAAGGGATTCATTTTTTTACTGTAGAACTGTGAAAGTAATATTTACAGTAGCGATTATTTGCTCTTTTGTACTATAAAGGGCTAATTTTAATTATTTTTTTTAACTCCATTATGTTACTGGCCGATTAATATATATATATATATATATATATATTAATATATATATTAATTAATATGTAGCATGAACATCCAGGATACATAATTATATATCACAAATTGGCACCTCATGGTGATCTGGAATAATTGGACCAGGACCACATGCAGCCATATAAAACATGAAAAAGCACAAAACATAAACCAAATACAAATCGGAACAGTATACATAAGTACATTACCAATACAAGGCATATGCCTGAAGACTAAGTCTGAGAATTACAACCACCTGTCTGTTTACACCCAACTGCCCTCCAATCCAGTCCACCCAAGCAGAGGGGATCAGATCCCCTTCTGTTTGTTTTTGGTGGATCGTATTGGAGCTAGGTGGGTGTAAACGGTCCCAAGTCCGTTTACACCCACAACTTAATAGAGGAGAATGGAGGGTCCAGTGGGGTCCAAATGAAAACTCGACAGGCGGACCCAATCAGTGAAAGGGCTCTTATTAGTTGAAAGATGGTGTCATATTTCATGTATATATCAGGAAACACAGTTGTGCCTGGTACACATGATGAGATTGTCGGACGAAAGATCATCCGTTTTTTTGGCATGCTAATCTCATATCAAAAATGAAGAGTTTACTAAAGTTACGAAAATTCTTGTTTGACAGAATAAGACTTCAGAAGTGATGTCATGTGTTGTAATGTATTTGTATTGCATTTTTTAACGACAACTCTACCGATTTAACGAAAATTGGCCGATCTGGTATTGTACAACAAAAATTTTTCATGCATGTACAACTGGATAATATCAAATGATCTGTCATGATCGGCTCTCAAAAGTTCAGTACTAATGATCCTATTAGCATACGATCGGTTGGAAAGCGGTATTTTTCTTACGATTTTCTAATCGTGTTCACGGGGCTTTAGTCTTAGGCAGGCCATAGACTGTTTTAATCCTGGCCGGTTCAAAAGGGACTGGAAGAGATTCGAATTGCCAGCCTAAATGTGCCAAGTTGATCGATCAATCGACTCGTGTACAACCAGCCTGCCGAATTCTCTTCTAACTATCGCTACTGGCTACTATAGCCTTAAGCAATAATCACTGTCTTCTCCTGCCTGCATGCCCAACCCCCCCAGCCGAGAGAAGACAATTGCTTGGCAGGATGGATTCCTCTGTCAGCACTGTGCTGAGGGAGGAATTGTGCAAATTTCTTTCCTGCAAAGAAATTTGCACCGTGTATAAACTGCCTCAGAAATGGGAGTCTATAACATTGACATATGAATCTGGTACAGATATTGGCTCATCATACCTGCAAAGCTGCCCATTGCAAGTCTTCAAGCGGCTTGTGAAGGTCCACCTTAACTTCTCACGTTGTTTGGAAGACCACCAGAAAGGCGAAGTTCTAGCTGACCTAACAGGAATTCTAGACAGAGACTTGCAGTTGGTTACTTGAATATATGTAAACAATCACCTTGTAAAACAACCCATTCAGTTTAAAATTGAAATTAAATGCAAAACATTTTGCATATACAGGGCTCAAAATTTCTAGGCCAGAGCTACTAGCCAGGCCTCAAGGGTTACTCGCCATCTGTTGCCCCACCCAACCCCTACCATGCCCAACCCCTAATTCCGCCCCCAAACACGCCCTCATAAGGTATCTCATGAAATTACAATGTTTTATGCAGGCAATCCCAGCAACACCCCCCCTCCAGTAACACTGCCCTCCAGTACCACCACTGCATTGGGGACACAGGCTGAACTGAGGACACAGCTTGAATTGGTGACACAGGCTGCACCAATTCAAGCTGTGTCCCCAATGCAGCCTGTTTCCCCAGTGCATCCTGTGTCACCAATTCAAGCTGTGTCCCCAATGCAGTGGTGGTACTGGAGGGGGGGTGGTGGCACATTCTGGAGGGGGGGTGGTGGTGTCACTAGAGGGGGGGTGATGGTGGCACTAGAGGGGGCTGGTGGCACAGTCTGGAGGGGTGGTGGAGGCATTAGAGGGGGGTGGTGGTGGCACAGTCCGGGGGGGTGGTGGCACAGTCTGGAGGGGTGGGGGTGGCAGTCTGGAGGGGGGGTGGTGGGCTGGTGGTACTGGAGGGGGGGGGGTGGTGGCACTGGAGGGGGGATGGTGGCATTGGAGGGCGGGTGGTGGCAGTCTGGAGGGGTGGTGGTGGCACAGGCTGGAGGGGTGGTGGCACAGTCTGGAGGGGGGGTGGAGGGCTGGTGGCACTGGAGGGCGGGTAGTGGCACAGTCTGGAGGGGTGGTGGTGGCACTGGAGGGGGGTGGTGGCACAGTCTGGAGGGGTGGTGGTGGCACTGGAGGGGGGTGGTGGGCTAGTGGCACCCGAGGGGTGGTGGTGGCACTAGAGGGGGCTGGTGGCACAGTCTGGAGGGGTGGTGGAGGCACTAGAGGGGGTGGTGGTGGCACTGGCACAGTCTGGAGGGGTGGTGGCAGTCTGGAGGGAGAGTGGTGGGCTGGTGGTACTGGAGGGGGGGTGGTGGCACTGGAGGGGGGATGGTGGCATTGGAGGGAGGGGTGGCACTGGAGGGTGGTGGTGGCAGTCTGGAGGGGGGGTGGTGGCAGTCTGGAGGGGGGGTGGTGGTGGCACAATCTGGAGGAGTGGTGGTGGTGGCAAAGTCTGGAGGAGTGGTGGTGGTGGCACAGTCTGGAGGGGGGATGGTGGCATTGGAGGGAGGGGTGGCGTCAGTCTGGAGGGGTGGTGGTGGTGGCACAGTCTGGAGGGGTGGTGGTGGTGGCACAGTCTGGAGGGGTGGTGGTGGCACAGGCACAGTCTGGAGGGGTGGTGGTGGCACAGGCACAGTCTGGAGGGGTGGTGGTGGTGGCACAGTCTGGAGGGGTGGTGGTGGCACAGTCTGGAGGGGTGGTGGCACAGTCTGGAGGGGTGGTGGTGGCACTGGAGGGGGGGTGGTGGTCTAGTGGCACTCAAGGGGTGGTGGTGGCACTAGAGGGGGCTGGTGGCACAGTCTGGAGGGGTGGTGGAGGCACTAGAGGGGGGGTGGTGGTGGCACTGGAGGGGTGATGGCACAGTCCGGGGGGTGGTGGGCTGGTGGTACTGGAGGGGGGGTGGTGGCACTGGAGGGGGGATGGTGGCACTGGAGGGCGGTGGTGGCAGTCTGGAGGGGGGGTGGTGGAACAGTCTGGAGGGGGGGTGGTGGTGGCACAGTCTGGAGGGGGGGTGGTGGTGGCACAGTCTGGAGGGGGGGTGGAGGGCTGGTGGCACTGGAGGGGTGGTGGCACAGTCTGGAGGGGTGGTGGCACTGGAGGGGGGTGGTGGGCTAGTGGCACTCGAGGGGTGGTGGCACTGGAGGGAGGTGGGGGTAGCGGCACTGGAGGGAGGTGGTGGTGGCACTGGAGGGGGGTGGCACAGTCTGGAGGGGTGGTGGTGGCACAGGAGGGGGGGTGGTGGGCTGGTGGCACTATGGTGGCACTGGAGGGCTGGTGGTGGCATTGGAGGGAGAGGTGGCACTGCAGGGAGGTGGTGGCACAGTCTGGAGGGGCTGTGGTGGCAGTCTGGAGGGGAAGTGGTGGAACAGTCTGGAGGGGAAGTGGTGGAACAGTCTGGAGGGGAAGTGGTGGAACAGTCTGGAGGGGGGTGGTGGAACAGTCTGGAGGGGTGGTGATGGCACTGGAGGGCAGGTGGCACAGTCTGGAGGGGTGGTGGTGGCACTGGAGGGGGTTGTGGGCTGGTGGCACTGGAGGGGGGTGGTGGCACTGGAGAGGGGTTGGTGGGCTGGTGGCACTGGAGGGAGGTGGTGGCACAGTCTGGAGGGGCGGTGGTGGCGAACAGTCTGGAGGGGGATGGGGTGGAACAGTCTGGAGGGGGGGATGGGGTGGAACAGTCTGGAGGGGGGATGGGGTGGAACAGTCTGGAGGGGGGGATGGGGTGGAACAGTCTGGAGGGGGGGATGGGGTGGAACAGTCTGGAGGGGGGGATGGGGTGGAACAGTCTGGAGGGGGAGATGGGGTGGGACAGTCTGGGGGGGGGATGGCGTGGGACAGTCTGGGGGGGGGATGGGGTGGAACAGTCTGGGGGGGATGGGGTGGAACAGTCTGGGGGGGTGTGGTAGAACAGTCTGGAGGGGGGGTGGTGGGCTGGTGGCACTGGAAGGCAGGGGGTGGCACTGGAGGGGGGTGGCAGGCTGGCACAATCTGGAGGGGGGGTGGTGACTTACCGCCAATCAATCGATGATGATGATGATGATGATCGATTCCCCCTCCTCAGAATCCTGCAGAGTTACGTAAAGTTCCTCCACGAAGCGTGCCTCCGCTCCTCCAGGAAAGCCTTGCTTCAGAGAGCGCCTTCACTGAATTGGCTGAAGTTTTTTTTGTGTCCGCCCCGCCTCCCTTACAGTCACTCTGGATAGGCGGGGGCGGAGCCAACCGAGCACTTCTCTCACGCTGGTGAAGGAAGCACCCTCCTCTCACCACGGCATGAACCCGACATTAATAACACCACACACACACACCCCCGGCCGGACAGTCAGGTGGGCCCCTCGGGCGGCAGACGGGCTGCCGGTGGGCCCCCTGAAGTGGCAGAGAATTACAGGGCCCAGTCGCACTTGCGACTGTTGCGACCCTGATAATTACGCCACTGTCCGCCACAGTTGTTTTCCGTGGTCTTCCGGATCTTTTGGTGTTGCTGAGCTCACCGGTGCGTTCTTTCTTTTTAAGGATGTTCCAAACAGTTGATTTGGCCACACCTAATGTTTTTGCTATCTCTCCGATGGGTTTTTGTTTTTTCAGCCTAATGGTGTCTTGCTTCACTGATAGTGACAGCTCTTTGGGTCTCATATTGAGAGTTGATAGCAACAGATTCCAAATGCAAATAGCACACTTAAAATTAACTATGAACCTTTTATCTGCTCCTTGTAAATGGGATAATGAGGGAATAACACACATCTGAGCAGCCAATTGTCCCATTACTTTTGGTCCCTTAAAAAGTGGGAGGCACATATACAAATCGTTGTAATTTCTACACCGTTCGCCTGATTTGGATGTAAATACCCTCAAATTATCTATCTAGCTATCTATCTATCTATAGATAGATAAAGAGATAGATATATCTGCTATTGACATAATAGAATATGTAGGGTTTTTGGGCTCATGGGGCACCCCTAAATTTTATCCCTGAGGCAGGTTTGCTTTAGGTACACTACCTTAACTAGGAAAGAAAGTTCTGCTCTTCCTTCTCCCCTCCTCTTCTACTTTTGGAATATAATTTGTTTGTTTGGGGAGTGGGTACCTAGTTTTGACAGGTGTGAACTACCTAGGCGATTCCACTGGAAGTTTGCCCCCTCCCTCCCTGCCTGCAACCTTCTGGAACACATCACAGGTCTTAGTAGGCTGTGGGGCCTTTCAATAGTGTGGCCCGGCTCACGCATGTGCAGTGGGGAGCCAAAAGGCTTCACAGCCAGCTTCCCACACTCAGCATGTCAGCTCCAGGCACCCGAAGATTGCTAAAGAAGCGGTCTGGGTGAGCACAGTGCTGGATCCCTAGACAGGTAAGTGTCCTATTATTAAAAGTCAGCAGTTACAGTATATGTAGTTGCTGACTGTACATTTTTTGAATAGTGACTGGAGAACCGCTTTAACTACAACAAAGAAAAATATCCCTGGAATGTATTTTCCATTGCTCTCATTTGTGTATTATTAGAGGTAGTGTCACACTGAACAGCTTAGCCAATATGCTGAGTAAACCAAATTGCTGACAATTAAATTAAGTTAGGCTGGAATCTCCTGTTCTCTGTAGCAAGCAGAGCTATGTAACTATAGAAATGTATTATTCTTCTGATAGTAATATGACCCCGTGATTCTGTAGTCATGTGCATAAGGAAACTAGGCTAAAGGTGACCCATATAGTACCGCTGACCTTGTCATGTCTTACTCTGTCTACACAAAAGAGGAATTTACTCCACTGCAAATACATATTTTAGAAATATTAATAGACTACATACAACTGGGTTTAAACAGGAACCTGACCATTGACTAGACCAGAAAGATTAAAGTTGAACACCAGGCACTTTTATTTAAAAGTATTCTATATAGTCACAAAGGATATAAATACACTTTATGTGCACCAAATGCCTTCACAAACTCAGCTTGTAGCAGTAACATTATCACTGTGTGGCACATGGCCTGTACAGAACTCTGGGACAGGCCCATCAGACTCCACCCACTATAGGCTGTCTGCAGAAAACTACAGGAGGGGGAGGAGACAAAACCATTCACCCTGCACAGGAAGAGAAAGCAGCAGTGGTCGGTCTTGTTAGACATGTGCATTCGATTTCGTCCAAATGCATTTTCATCCGAATTTCGGGTATTTTCATTATCATTTTAACAAATGATAACGAATGTGCAGAATCTGAAAACCGAAAGATCTGACATAAACAAATGCTTTATTTTCGTTTTCGTTTATTCTATTCTCTATTCTACATAGAGAGAAAAGATTCGACATAGAGAGAAAAGATTTGACATTATAGACACAATAGCAAAAAAAGGTTGAATGTGCCTAACCTAACTTTATTAGTCCAAGATTATTCGACATAGAGAGAAAAGATTTGACATGAAGATTCAATGAAGCAGTCACCACGAGCGGACATTTATGGTCAAATGCTCTGCCCATAGGCTATAGAAGAATTCTAATGTTGGTTGACTAGTAATAATAATTGTCATACAACATTAGAATTCTACTATCGCTTGTAGGCGAAACATTCGACCGGAAATGTACAATTGCGGCGTCTTACAGTTTCTCTGCACCATCTAATCTTCTTAGAACATTTGACAGACACCATAAGCCTTCAATGACAGATTCGACCTTAATTATTTCGGATTTTCGGACGAAAGAAAACTAAATAAATAAAAACGAATTTCGGGAGTAACTAAATAAATGTATTTTTCGGACGAAAACAAAATTCCGAAACGAAATATTTCAGTGTGCACATGTCTAGTCTTTATTACAGGAAGGATACAAAACAAAATCTCACAAAGGCACTTTTGGGTTCACCCACCCTTCCTTATTTAATCTGTAGAAAAAACAGCATGTTTTAAAAACCGTTAAATTTCATCTGGCAGATTGGATTTTAGCTGTTGTAAAAGTATGTTTTTTTTGCTACAGATTAAATAAAGAATAGTGGGAGCCCCTGTGAGATTTTCTTTTATATTTTATACATAGACAATAAATACAAGAGAGAACCAAGACACTGTTTGCTACCTGGAAAGGATACAGAAATATGCATAGAGATCTTCTATGGTAACTACTCTTAAAGCGGAGGTCCACCCTAAAGTGGACCTTCCGCTCATTGGAATACTCCCCCCCCATCCGGCGCCATAATTGGCACCTTTCAGGGGGGAGGGGGTGCAGGTACCTGTACAGTACAGGTATCTGCACCCACTTCCAGTGTAGATTCTGCAGAATCTACACCCCTTTCCGAAAGTCCCCCGCTGCCTGCTGGGAAACACACGGATCCTAGAGACAGCGGGGACCATCCTTATTGCACAGCGCAACTTGCGCATGCGCAGTAGGGAACCGGGAAATGAAGCCGAAAAGGCTTCACTTCCTGATTCCCATACCCAAGATGGCGGCGGCAGCACCCAAGAGACGATTGAGAGATTGGATTCGGGTGCCGACATCGCGGGCGCGCTGGGCGGGTAAGTGTCATTATTTTAAAAGTCAGCAGTTGCAGTATTTGTAGCTGCTGGCTTTTAAAAACAAAAAACGGCGGACTCCTGGCGGACTCCCGCTTTAAGACCAACCTCCTTCCCTCCCGAATTTATATAATGGTAAGTGCCTCACAGTGAACTTTTTTGTTGTATTTTACAGGAAGCTCATGTACAAAGGTAAAGTATCCTAATGCAGAGATCTGGAAAAAAATATATAAAGCATACCAAGATATACAGTTGTGCTCATACATTTACATACCCTGGCAGCATTTATGATTTCTTGGCCATTTTTCAGAGAATATGAATGATAACACAAAAACTTTTCTTTCACTCGTGTTTAGTGTTTGGCTGAAGCCATTTTTTAACAATCAAATGTGTTTACTCTTTTTAAATCATAATGACAAACAGAAAACCACCCAAATGGCCGTGATCAAAAGTTTACATACCCTGGTGATTTTGGCCTGATAACATGCGCACAAGTTGACACAAAGGGGTTTGAATGGCTATAAAAGGTAACCATCTTCACCTGTGATCTGTTTGCTTGTAATTAGTGTGTGTGTATAAAAGGTCAATGAGTTTCTGGACTCCTGACAGACCCTTTCATCTTTCATCCAGTGCTGCACTGACGTTTCTGGAATCTGAGTCATGGGCAAAGCAAAAGAATTGTCAAAGGATCTGCAGGAAAAGGAAGTTGAACTGTATAAAACAGGAAAGGGATATAAAAAGATATCCAAGGAATTGAGAATGCCAATCAGCAGTGTTCAAATTCTAATCAAGAAGTGTAAAATGAGGGTTCTGTTGAAAGCATACCTTGGTCAGGTAGACCAACTGCTTTTTTGTGTTCGAGATGCAAAGAAAAACCCACAAATAACTTCAGGTGAAATACAGGACTCTCTGAAAACATGTGGTGTGGCTGTTTTAAGATACACAATAAGGAGGCACTTGAGGAAAGAAGAGCTGCATGGTCAAATCGCTAAAAGAAATTACTACACAAATGCCACAAAGTATCCTGCTTACATATGGCAAAACAGCACAGAGGCGGGCCTCAGGGTAATTTGGGTAGTTTCTGTTGTCATTAAGATTTAAAAAGAGTAAACACAGTTGATTGATAATAAATGACTTCAGCCAAAAATAGCGGCACTTTACCGCCAACGCCCGACGCTGCTCAGTGTGAAAGTGCCGTTAGAGTAGTGCAAAGGGGAAAGAAATCAATAAATCGCCAAGTTTACATACCCTGGCAGAATTTATGACTTCTTGGCCATTTTTCAGAGAATATGAATGATAACGCAAAAACTTTGCTTTTCTTACCGTTGTTTTAGCGACGCTTTTCAACCACTAGCAGGGTGCTTTTAACCCCCACCAGCAGCCGAAAAAGGGTTAAAAGCGGGGTTAAAAGTGCCCGCAAAGCGCTGCTTTCAATGGACAGGGGAGCTTTAGGAGCGATGATATAATGAGTGAACATTGTTAGTCAACCCGCTAGTAACCAACAATATGGCAAGGTGGTGACAACTTTTTTCCACCTCAGCTCAAAACGGCCAACTCGTCATGTAGCGTGGTGTATACCCTGCCAGTGTTCTGTGAAAACAGCCAACTTGTCGTTTACCGTAGTGTATGTGCTGCTGGTGTTCTGTGAAAACAGCCAGTTCATCAAAATCTGCAATTACTGCTACTGGAGAGTTACCAGAAGTGACGTAATTGAAGATTTTGACAAGTTGGCTCTTTTGACAGATCACGGGGGCTGTTCAGTGCAGATCCACAAAGCAGGTAAGTATTACATGTTTGTTATTTTTATAGAAAAACAAACAAGACTTTACAATCACTTTAAAGCGGGGTTCCACCCTAAAGTGGAACCTCCGCTGATCGGATCCCTCCCCCCCTCCGGTGTCACAATTGGCACTTTTCAGGGGGGTGTAGATACCTGTCAAAGACAGGTATTTACACCCACTTCCGGGCATAGACTCCCGTGGGAGTCTATGCCATTTCCTGCCCTGCCGTGCTGTCTGCTGGGACACACAGTGACAGCGCGGAGATTTCCTATTGCTCTGCGCGACTCGCGCATGCGCAGTAGGGAACCGGGAAGTGAAGCCGATTCGCTTCACTTCCTGATTTCCTCACCTAGAATGGTGGCGGCAGCAGCCGAGAGCCGAGCGGTCGATCGGCCTCGGCTGCCGGCATCGCTGGAACCCGGGACAGGTGAGTGTCCATTTATTAAAAGTCAGCAGCTGTAGTATTTATAGCTGCTGGCTTTTAATATTTTTTTTTGGTGGAATCCCTCTTTAAGTACTCACACCAGTTGTATTTAAAACACATTTAAAACAGAAGTATGCGTTTACAAAAAAACAAACAAAAAAAAACAACTTTACATGCACTTCTGTGATCGCCAGGAAAAGTATGACCAAAAGAGCTTTAGCCTTACTTTTCCTTTATTAATTTGCTAAATAGGCCCTATATCCACATCCTATACATACTCACAATCCAGAAAGGCAACTGTCACCAAGGAAGCCAACTCTTACCAGAGTAACACACTAATGCAGCGTATGTACGATCAGAATTTTGGTAGGAAAAAGCTCTGATGATTTTCCCGACGGGATTTCGCTCAAGCTGTCTTGCATACACACGGTCACACCAAATTCTGACTTTTTTTTCGATTCCGATTAAAAATAAACCCTGCAAGGCAAAGGCATAATGAGCTAGTATGCAGAGCATACTAGCTCATTATGAATAACTTATCTGAGATTGAAGCCCCCGAAGCGGTCCTCCTTCTTCATCTCCGCCGCTGCCATGTATCCCGGAGTGACTTCCGGGTCTCGCGGCTCTGGAACTGTGATTGGCCAGAGCTACGATTGTGACAGCATGCCATTAGTATCATCTGATCGTGACATTAGCATCATCCAATCGTGACCCAGGACTCTGTGGACTGATGATTTTAGTTGTGCCTTGCCTACTCTGATCTATGACACTGGAAGCCACCAGCGCCGACAGACAAGAGCATACAGCCTGAGAGGATCATCTCCTGTGAAGCCCTGCTGTCCATCCTGCTGTCCATTTGGATTTCTTTTATGATATGCCTGCTTACATCTTACACAGAGTGAGTGCATTTTAAACTATAATTAAAAGCACATTTTAAACTACTACACTCAGGTTGGCGCTGCTTGATCTCTGTTTTTATATTTCTCCTAAAGGTTTTTCTACCCTTCAGTGTGCTGCCTCCTACTCGTTTCAGCTACATCTCCCTGTGGTTATTCATCCAGGTTACAGACTTTCATTTTCCCAATACTTGAACTCACATCAGGAACCAGTCCTTTTTAAATGACCTTTCATTGAGTTTTTATATTGTTTTATTTGTGCCCCACTCCCGGACAATTTTTAACCCCTCCCCCCCTTATCCCACATACAATACAGCCTTGCTTATGTTTGATATCTCTAGCGCAACAAATAAAAACTTTTTTTACAGAGCCACGATGACGTCACTTGGGCGCATGCTCGTGGGAGCCGTCATTGACGGCATCTTCGCCTTCACTTGCGGCATGCCCACGCCGTTGTCTACGGCACGCAAGTAGAAAAATATTAATTAAAAATTGTAACAAGTTACATGCAAAATATCTCATAATCAATCTAATTAAAATTGTTCTTGCTGTTTTAATGATCTTGCTGGAAGTGCATTGAACAATGGCCAACTTCCCAACATGACTCCCTGAGGAAGAATTCACCCCAGATTCACAGGGTTTAATGAGCTCAGATGATCGTGGGAAAGTATGGCTATACAGATCTACATATAGTAAGAAATAAAACATTATTTCGTTTTTACCCTCTGGCACTGTATCAATGATCCACTCATCCAACTCATCCAATGCATGCAGTACACAAACATTTTAAGTGTTTGTTCAAGTCCTTATGTGAAAAGTAAAAAAAGAAAAAAAAGAAAAACAAAATATTACTCCATGCTAGCCACCCACAAGCTACGCAACTCACCCTCAACTTCTAGAAATTATCTTTACTGTTCTATTTACCCTCATTTCTACATATACCTTCACTGACCAGTTTAGGCCAAAGATTTTGAAGCACAATTTTATGTATGATTTTATATATAGGTAGCCCTTGGTACCCTTCAACCTAAATAAAACTATTTTGTTTGGGATACTACATATCCCAAACTATTTCATTTGGACTGTCCATGTGGACTCAAAACTCCCCGTCCCCCCTTCAATGTTTTTTGAAGAAAAGCAAAGGGGGAGGTATTCTATGGGCTTGTGTTAGAGTGGAAACCCTAATCCTCCATAGATACAGTATGTAAAGTAAGCATTTTCACCCTAGAACAAGAAGTGTGTTGCTGGCAGGTTTACTAGGCTCATGGGCTTAGATATGCGTGAAGTCAGTGGCGGAACTACCGCCATAGCGGCACATGCAGCCGCTATGGGGCCCGCAGCTGAGAGGGGCCCGTGGGAAGGATGAGGAATGCATACTGTGGAGGGGGGCATCACCTCCCGCATGTTCCCCCAGCCAGCGGAAGCGAGGAGAGGAAGAGGCAAGCTGTCTGTACGAGCAGAGAGCTGTAATAGCTTTCATTTGAATGTCCCGTGTTCCCGGGGCTCACCGTCACATAGCCCCACCTCTTGGCCCGGCGTCTTTGATAGACAGAACACCGGTCCAATGCGGGACATGTGACATCATCAAAGGCTGCAGGCCAAGAGGTGGGGCTATGTGACGGTGAGCCCCGGGAACACAGGACATTCAAATGAAAGCTATTACAGCTCTCTGCTCGTACAGACAGCTTGCCTCTTCCTCTCCTCGCTTCCCCTGGCTGGGGGACCGTGCGGACGGTGCTCGCCCCCCCCCCCACTCTGAGTCAGCCCCACACTTGCCCGCAGCCATTTGAGGGCTCCATACTGGACTGCACTCCACATCCTCCCCGGTAGTTCTGCCACTGGCTCGCCTCTTGCTCTGCACAGGTGAGGCTGCAATTGTGATTACATTGGTTACATAAAGGAAAATTACAAATGCTGATCTTTTAATTGGTGTTATATGGTAATTTTTTGAATTTGAATTGGCAAAGGAAACCAATGTTTGAAAAAAAATTTATGTCTAAAGAACATGTAATGTACAGTGCATTTTTGCATGTAGGAATTTTCTTTACTACATATTTCTGATTTTTTTTTTTTTTTTTTTTACAGCTATAAAGTTAACAGTATTAGTGTTTGCATTTTTAACCACTTTCAGACCGGACCAATTTGCTGGTCAAAGACCAGACCACTTTTTGCGATTCGGCACTGCGTCGCTTTAACTGACAATTGCGCGGTCGTGCGACGTGGCTCCCAAACAAAATTGACGTCCTTTTTTTTCCGACAAATAGAGCTTTCTTTTGGTGGTATTTGATCACCCCTGTGGTTTTTATTTTTTGCGCTATAAACAAAAATAGAGCGACAATTTTGAAAAAAACGCATTATTTTTTACTTTTTGTTATAATAAATATCCCCCAAAAATATATAAAAAAACATATATTTTTTTCCCTCAATTTAGGCCGATACGTATTCTTGTACATATTTTTGGTAAAAAAAAAATCGCAATAAGCGATTATTGATTGGTTTGCGCAAAAGTTATAGCGTTTACAAAATAGGGATAGTTTTATAGCATTTTTATTAATTTTTTATTATTTTTTTTTTTACTAGTAATGGCGGCGATCTGCGATTTTTATTGTGACTGCGACATTGTCGGGGACCCATCGGACATTTTTGACACATTTTTGGGACCATTGTCATTTATACAGTAATCACTGCTATATAAATACAGTGATTCCTGTGTAAATGACACTGGCAGTAAAAAGGGTTAACCAGTGGGTGGCAGTGTAGGGGTTAAGTGTTCCTAGGGGTGTGTTACTAACTGTGGGGGGGTTGGGCTTTCATTTAGTGTACACTGATCTCTGCTCCAATCACATGGAGCAGAGATCAGCGTCACTAGTTGCTAGGCAGAATGGGAAAATGTTGTTTATACAGCATTTCCTCCATTCGGCCGCTCCGTGAGACGATCGCGGGGATGCCCGCGGCGATCGAGTCTGCGGGTCCCGCGACCGGACTCACGGGGGTCCCGACCAGCGCGGTCAGCACATCCTGAGTAAAGTCATTCAGGAGGGATCCAGGCCAGGTGTCGGTGAGTGGAAATCACAGTGGAAAGCTCTGGAAGAGACATGCCAGGAGTTGGATGTAGAGCCAGAGCCCCCCCACTGTGAGGCAGCCCCACACTTGCCAGCAGCCATTTGAGGGCTCCAGTATGCATTCCTCATCCTCCCCGGTAGTTCCGCCACTGGCTCGCCTCTCCCTCTGCACAGGTGAGGCTGCATTGTGCTCGGGTCACGCTGCATTGGGCACAGGTGAGGCTGTATTGGGCATGGGTCACGATGCATTGGGCATAGGGGAGGCTGCATTGGGCACAGGTGAGGCTGTATTGGGCACAGGCAGGCCACGCTGCATTGGGCACAGGTGAGACCACATTGGGCACAGGTGAGGCTGCATTGGGCACAGGCAGGTCACGCTACATTGGGCACAGGGGAGGGTGCTTTGGGCACAGGCCACACTGCATTGGGCATAGGTAAGGCTGTATTGGGCACTGGACAGGCTGCATTGGGCACAAGTGGGCACAGGTGAGGCAGTATTGGGCATGGGCAGGCCACGCTGCATTGGGAACAGGCAGGCCACATTGGGTACAGGTGAGGATTATTGAAGCGCTAACACCAGCTGTTTGGAGTATCTTTATCTGTTGATTGTTAAACGTTCTGGAATATGTATATTGCTATTGTGGTGTAGGATCTGGGCCTGTTGTCCCTCCATCCCTTTTCTTTGCTTCCTTCCTTCTTTCCTCCTTCATCTCAGACTCGAACCACACCCCCTTTGAGCCACGCATTTTAAACCAAGCCCACTATTTAATTTAAGCCCCGCCATTTTTTTGTGGGGGGGGGCTGTTTGAAGGGGGGGCCCCATACAACATTTTGCTATGGGGCCCTGTGATTTCTAGTTACGCCCCTGCGTGAAGTGGTTTTAAATTCAAAAATTTTTTTTAGCTTAAAGCATTTCTTGCAAAAGGGTAAAATTTTGAATCTTTTAGTCATCAGCATCCCCCCTCAAACCCTCTCCACTCCATTTACTTACCTGAGCCATCACTCAATCCAGCGATGTGCAGTTGTGCACATTTGCAGCTCTTCCCTCCCCTCACTTCCGGGCTTGCTGGCTTTGATGGGGCATCGGCAGCGGCTCCATGACAGATAGCTTTGACGGCGGAGATGTGGTCCCGGCCAAGGTCAGGCATACCAGACCCCGATCTTCTTCTTCTGTTGTTGAGGTGCAAGAACCACAGAGAAGTACTAGAGCCGCTATTCCTTCTGGTGAACTTTCAAGCACCAGCGGCCTAGTACACCCTGGTTGTACATCCAGCACTGCAGTAACACTTGGTGATGTGGCGAGTCCCATTAGTGCAGTTCAAGCTGGCAAGGTGGCAAGCACAAGTAGTGTCCCGCTGCCACCAAGAAGACAAAGACAGGCCCGTCGTGCCCATAGTACCCTTCCTGCTGCATTTGCCAATTCTAATTGGGAAGCCACCACTTCTGCAGCACCCATACTTCCCCCATTCACTGCCCAACCCGGCATTCAGGTGGAAATAGTTGATTTTATGTCACTTGATTTTTATTCTCTGTTTTTCACCGAAGATCTCTATAGATCTATTGTGGACCAAAGCAATTTGTACGCTGGTCAACACATCGCCACTATTCGACAGTCCTCCCTTGCCAGAGATTGGAGACCAATTACGGTCTCCGAATTTAAGACCTTTCTGTGCCTTTCCCTCAACATGGGCATAACTAAAAAGAGTGAGTTGCGGTCATATTGGTCCACTGACCCAATTTACCATATGCCCATGTTCAGGTATGTACTGGCCATTGGGACTACTGGGAGTTTCCCGATGGGCCGATGGCTCAGTGGGCCACTCTGATGTAAGCGAGCTGGTGATGGGCCACACTGATGTAAGGGGGTGCTGATGGGACACTCTGATGTAAGGGGGCTGGTGATGGGCCACTCTGATGTGAGAGGGCTAGTGATGGGGCACTCTGATGTGAGGGGGCTGGTGATGGGCCACTCTGATGTGAGGGGGCTGGTGATGGGCCACTCTGATGTAAGGGGGCTGGTGATGGGACACTCTGATGTAAGGGGGCTGGTGATGGGACACTCTGATGTAAGGGGGTGCTGATGGGACACTCTGATGTAAGGGGGCTGCTGATGGGACACTTTGATGTAAGGGGGCTGGTGATGGGACACTCTGATGTAAGGGGGTGCTGATGGGCCACTCAAAATGTAAGTGGGCTGGTTTGGATGAAGTCCAGGGCCAAATTTCTGTCCCAGTCCAGCCCTGCCCATGTTCTCTGCTTCCATGGCAAAAGATAGAAGCAGATTTTGCGGTTCATGCACTTCAATGACAATGAACCAGGGCTCGAGTCCTGCGGGAACGCGTGGGAACGGCGTCCCCGCACTTTTTTCACAGCAGGAACGCCGTTCCCTTTGCAGGACCAGAGCCGCCCGAGGCTCTAGCACAGTCTGCTAGCTGCTTTGTCTTCACAGAGCTGACATCGGAAGAGCAGCACAGTGATGCACGGAGGGCAGGGGCTGGCTCAGTTAACTGATTGGTTAATAGAACTGCTCTGCATTCTATCAACCAATCAGTTAACTGGGGCAGGTCCCGCCCTCTGTCCATCCCTTTGCTGCACTTCCGATGTCATCTGCTGTGTCCTGTGTAAGGTAAGACAGGGAAGAGGACACTGTTATGAAGGAGGGAGGGGGAAAGTATCAGAAACAGAAAGGAATGAGGAGGGGTGATATAAAAGGGAGGCAGGGCAGGAATGTGAAGGGGGGTTCTACAAAGGGGGTGAGGACAGGAATGTAAAGGAGGTGCCATAAAGGGGCTAAGGACATGTTTAAATTTTAAAACTAGCTACTTGGTCATCTTCTGTACTATGTCGCATTCGCAGTCTGATCATCTCCTGTAGTATGTCGCATTCACAGTCTGGTCATCTCCTGTAGTCGCATTCGCAGTCTGGTCATCTCCTGTAGTCGCATTCGCAGTCTGGTCATCTCCTGTAGTCGCATTCGCAGTCTGGCCATCTCCTGTAGTATGTCGCATTCACAGTCTGGTCATCTCCTGTAGTCGCATTCGCAGTCTGGTCATCTCCTGTAGTCGCATTTGCAGTCTGGTCATCTCCTGTAGTCGCATTCGCAGTCTGGTCATCTCCTGTAGTCGCATTCGCAGTCTGATCATCTCCTGTAGTCGCATTCGCAGTCTGATCATCTCCTGTAGTCGCATTCGCAGTCTGATCATCTCCTGTAGTCGCATTCGCAGTCTGGTCATCTCCTGTAGTCTCATTCCCGGTCTGGTCATCTCCTGTACTATGTCGCAGTCTGGTCATCTCCTGTAGTCGCATTCGCAGTCTGGTCATCTCCTGTAGTCGCATTCGCAGTCTGGTCATCTCCTGTAGTCGCATTCGCAGTCTGATCATCTCCTGTAGTCGCATTCGCAGTCTGATCATCTCCTGTAGTCGCATTCGCAGTCTGGTCATCTCCTGTAGTCGCATTCGCAGTCTGGTCATCTCCTGTAGTCGCATTCGCAGTCTGATCATCTCCTGTAGTCGCATTCGCAGTCTGGTCATCTCCTGTAGTCACATTCGCAGTCTGGTCATCTCCTGTAGTCGCATTCGCAGTCTGATCATCTCCTGTAGTCGCATTCGCAGTCTGGTCATCTCCTGTAGTCGCATTCGCAGTCTGGTCATCTCCTGTAGTCGCATTCGCAGTCTGATCATCTCCTGTAGTCGCATTCGCAGTCTGGTCATCTCCTGTAGTCGCATTCGCACTCTGGTTATCTCCTGTAGTCGCATTCGCAGTCTGATCATCTCCTGTAGTCGCATTCGCAGTCTGGTCATCTCCTGTAGTCGCATTCGCGGTCTGGTCATCTCCTGTAGTCTCATTCCCGGTCTGGTCATCTCCTGTACTATGTCGCATTCGCAGTCTGGTCATCTCCTGTAGTCGCATTCGCAGTCTGGTCATCTCCTGTAGTTACATTCGCAGTCTAGTCATCTCCTGTACTATGTCGCATTCGCAGTCTGGTCATCTCCTGTAGTCACATTCGCAGTCTGGTCATCTCCTGTAGTCACATTCGCAGTCTGATCATCTCCTGTAGTCGCATTCGCAGTCTGATCATCTCCTGTAGTCGCATTCGCAGTCTGGTCATCTCCTGTAGTCGCATTCGCAGTCTGGTCATCTCCTGTAGTCGCATTCGCAGTCTGGTCATCTCCTGTAGTCGCATTCGCAGTCTGGTCATCTCCTGTAGTCGCATTCGCACTCTGGTTATCTCCTGTAGTCGCATTCGCAGTCTGATCATCTCCTGTAGTCGCATTCGCAGTCTGGTCATCTCCTGTAGTCGCATTCGCGGTCTGATCATCTCCTGTAGTCGCATTCGCAGTCTGGTCATCTCCTGTAGTCGCATTCGCGGTCTGGTCATCTCCTGTAGTCTCATTCCCGGTCTGGTCATCTCCTGTACTATGTCGCATTCGCAGTCTGGTCATCTCCTGTAGTCGCATTCGCAGTCTGGTCATCTCCTGTAGTCGCATTCGCAGTCTGGTCATCTCCTGTAGTCGCATTCGCAGTCTGGTCATCTCCTGTAGTTACATTCGCAGTCTAGTCATCTCCTGTACTATGTCGCATTCGCAGTCTGATCATCTCCTGTAGTCGCATTCGCAGTCTGGTCATCTCCTGTAGTCGCATTCGCACTCTGGTTATCTCCTGTAGTCGCATTCGCAGTCTGATCATCTCCTGTAGTCGCATTCGCAGTCTGGTCATCTCCTGTAGTCGCATTCGCGGTCTGGTCATCTCCTGTAGTCTCATTCCCGGTCTGGTCATCTCCTGTACTATGTCGCATTCGCAGTCTGGTCATCTCCTGTAGTCGCATTCGCAGTCTGGTCATCTCCTGTAGTCGCATTCGCAGTCTGGTCATCTCCTGTAGTTACATTCGCAGTCTAGTCATCTCCTGTACTATGTCGCATTCGCAGTCTGGTCATCTCCTGTACTATGTCGCATTCGCAGTCTGGTCATCTCCTGTAGTCACATTCGCAGTCTGGTCATCTCTTGTAGCATGTCGCATTTGCAGTCACTGTATTTTATGTGAAATATATATATGCATATGAGCGTATCTTCTTTTTTTTTTTTTTTTTTTTTTTTTTGGTAGGGGAGTGGATCTTGGGTGGGAGTTCCCACACTTTTTTCCCCAGGACTTGACCCCTGCAATGAACTCTGTCGTCATCGTGGAGACCCTGAATACGATCGGCTCTACAAAATTCAGCCCCTCGTAAACCACTTCAACCAACGTTTTGCAGACTTGTTTACTCCCCATCAAGTTGTCTGCGTTGATGAGTCACTGATTAAGTTTTCTGGCTGCTTGTCATTCAAACAGTACCTTCCCAGCAAGCATGCCAGATACAGGGTCAAGATGTATAAGCTCTGTGACAGGGCCACAGGCTATATATGTAGTTTTATGGTTTATGAGGGCAAAGATAGTCACGTAAAGCTGCCGAACGGCCCAGATTACGTAGGGAGCGCTGGCAAGATTGTGTGACTTGGTGTCACCCTTATTTGGAAAGGGGTACTGATTGTATGTGGACAATTATTACACGAGCGTGCCACTTTTTAGTCACTTGTTTAATCAACAGATTGGCGCACGTGGCACCGCGCGATCTAATCCCCGGGGCTTTCCCCAGCAGCTTATAGATTCCCGGCGTAGGCTGGGGGAGAGAGCCTCTGTGTCCACGAATATAACCAAAATATGGGAGGGAGGGGTGGACCTCAAAGACCAGTTGTTGGCACCGTATCTAGTTGCCCGTAAGGCCAGATGCTGGTACAAAAAAGTGTCTGTTTATTTATTTCAATTGGCTTTGCTGAGCTATACAGAGGTTCAGGATGGGTTCTTCCTTAAATTCCAGGAAGAGATCGTCAGAGCCTTTCTGTTTCCAGAAGCTGCTCCACCTCACCTTCCCCAACCAAATGCTGTAAGCCGGCAGCATGAGAGGCATTTTTCGTATGTCCTCCCGCGTACCCCTACCCAACTAGCCTCCCCAAAGAAAATGTTGTGTCTGCCGAAAGCGCGGATATAGGCGTGACACCCGTTATTATTGTACCTCCTGTTCTGACAATCCTAGTCTTTGCATTGGTGAATGTTTTGAACGCTACCATACACTTGTGGAGTATTAGCGTAGGGTACAGCATTGCACAGACTAGGCACACTTTCACAGGGTCTCCAAAGATGCCATCGCATTTTGAGAGACCCAAACCGCTGGAACCGTTACAACAGTTACAACCGTTACAGTTACATAAAAAAGTGTAAAAAATAAAAAAAAGTAAAAAATAACACTAAAAAGTATAAAATAAAAAAAACAAAAAAAAAGGTGTCGTTTTATTGTTCGATTTTTCTCACTAATGTTCTGCTAGTTTTTACTGTATTCTATACTGCAATGTTTTATTGTGTTTTATAGTTAACCATTTTTTGTTTTCACGTACGCCATTCAGCTGCAGCACGGATTTTACTGTTATACTGTAATGTTACTTTGTTTTATCGTTAACCATCATTTGCTTAGCAGGTACCTCATTTGGCTGTAGCGCAGATTTATTTATCTTGACAGCAACAGCGTTTGCTCCCACGATACATAAAGCCATGACTCCAGCACTGTCGGAGATGATTTCACCACCATAGTTAAAAAAAAAAGAGCATATATGCCGAAGCATGGGGGCAGCAGGGGTGGAGGAGTGATTTGCTCATACCTTTTGGGGCAGATGCCCCCATGCTTCGGCATATATAAATGGTGCATGTATGCCCATTATTAGAAGTGGGTGAATGAAGGGAGCTATTCTAATGGTGGGCATACCCACCGATCAATATCTTTTTTCGAACAGCCCACAGGCTGCATGAAAAAAAAGACTACAATATATGCCCAACAAGGACCAGCAATGTACTGGTATGTTGCTGGACTTTGAGTGGTTATACCAGAATGATACACGTGGGTTTAGGTATCATCTTGGTATCATTCTTTTCAGCCAGGGGTCGGCTTTCATGTAAAAGCAATCCTAGCAGCCAATTAGCCTCTAGACTGCTTTTACAAGCAGTGGGAGGGAATGTCACCCCCCCCCCACCACCATCTTCCATGGTTTTCTCAGGCTCTCCTGTCCCAACAGGAAACCTGAGAATGCAGCCGGTTGTTCTGCCAGCTAACCATAGAGTTGATTAGAGACCCGAATGGCTCCAATCATCTCTATGGCCTATAAAACCAGAAGCTACGAGCATTTCATGACTTAGATTTCGCCGGATGTAAACAGTGCCACTGGGAAATTGAGAAAGCATTTTATCACACAAATCTTGGTGTGGTCAGATGCTTTGAGGGCAGAGGAGAGATCTAGGGTCTAATAGACCCTAATATTTTAAAAAAGAGTACCTTTCACTACCTAATCATAGGGGATATTTACATTCCCTGAGATAACAATAAAAATGATAAAAAATATATAAATGAAAGGAACAGTTTAAAAATGAAATAAAAAAGCAAAATAAATAATAAAAAAAGCACCCTGTCCCCCCCTGCTCTCGCGCAAAGGCGAACGCAAGCATCAGTCTGGCGTCATATGTAAACAGCAATTGCACCATGCATGGAGGTATCACCATGAAGGTCAGATCGAGGGCACTAATTAAAGCAGTAGACCTCCTCCGTAAATCTAAAGTGGTAACCTGTAAAGAAGTTTAAAGGCTTTTAAAAATGTATGTAGTTTGTCGCCGCTGCACGTTTCTGAACAATTTTAAAGCATGTCGTGTTTGGTATCCATGTACTTGGCCTAAGACAATCTTTTTTATTTCATCAAACATTTGGGCAATATAGTGTTTTTTAGTGCATTAAAATCAAAAAAATAAATGTGTTTTTTCAAAAAAAATGCATTTGAAAAATTGCTGCGCAAATACTGTGCACAAAAAAAAAAATGAAACAGCCACCATTTTAATCTGTAGGGCCTTTGCTTTTAAAAAATACATAATGTTTGGGGGTTCAAAGTAATTTTCTTGCAAAAAGTGTCAAGTGGATAGAAGAGTGCCCCGAAAACCAAGCACCGCCTTCAGGATTTCTAAGGGCATAAATATTTGATTTCACTCCTCACTACCTATCACAGTTTTGAAGGCCATAAAATGCCAAGATGGCAAAAACTCCCCCCAAATGACCCCACTTTGGAAAGTAGACACCCCAAGCTATTTGCTGAGAGGCAGGTTGAGTTCATGGAATATTTTATATTTTGCCACAAGTTGCGGGAAAAAGACAAATTATTTATTTGCACTAAAGTTTTCACTAAATTATATATTGCTCAAACATGCCATGGGCATATGTGAAATTACATCCCAAAATACATTCTGTTGCTTCTCCTGAGTACATGAGACTTTTTGGGAGCCTAGCCGCGTACGGGACCCCAAAATTCAAGCACCATCTTCAGGATTTTGAAGGATGTAATTTTTTGATTTCATTCCTCACTGTCTATCACAGTCTCGGAGGCCATGGAATGCCCAGATTGCACAAAATACCCCCAAATGACCTAATTTTGGAAAGTAGACACCCCAAGCTATTTGCTGAGAGGTATAAAAAAACATTTTTCTTTTTTTTCTTAATTTTCAAAAACAAATGAGAGCTGCAAAATACTCATCATGACTCTCAGCAAATAGCTTGGGGTGTCTACTTTCCAAAATGGGGTGATTTGGGGGGGGGGGGTTGTGCCATCTTGGCCTTTTATGGCCTTCAAAACTGTGATAGGTAGTGAGGCGTCCTTAAAAATGCTGAAGGTGGTGCTTGGGTTTCGGGGCCCCGTGGCTAGGCTCCCAAAAATTCCCACACATGTGGTATCCCCGTACTCAGGGGAAGCCGCAGAATGTATTTTTGGGATGTAATTCCACATATGCCCATGGCATGTTTGAGCAATATATCATTTAGTGACAACTTTGTGCAAAAAATAAAAAAGGTTGTCATTTTCCCGCAACCTCTCAGCAAATAGCTTGGGGTGTCTATTTTCCAAAATGGGGTCATTTGGGGGGGGGGGGTTGTGCCATCTTGGCATTTTATGGCCTTCAAAACTGTGATAGGTAGTGAGGAGTGAAATCAAAAATGTATGCCCTTAGAAATTCTGAAGGCGGTGCTTGGTTTTCAGGGCCCCGTACGTGGCTAGGTTCCCAAAAAGTCCCACACATGTGGTATCCCCATACTCAGAAGAAGAAGCAGAATTTATTGTGGGGTATAATTCCACATATGCCTATGGCATGTGTAAGCAATATATAATTTAGTGATAACTTTGTAGAAAAAAAAAATGTTTGCCATATTTCCCACAACCTGTGGCAAAATATAAAATATTCCATGGATTCAACCTGCCTCTCAGCAAATAGCTTGGGGTGTCTACTTTCAAAAATTGGGTCTTGGGGGGGGGGGGGGGTTGTGCCATCTTGGCATTTTATGGCCTTCAAAACTGTGATAGGTAATGAGGAGTGAAATCAAAAATGTATGCCCTTAGAAATTCTGAAGGCGGTGCTTGGTTTCGTACGTGTCTAGGCTTCCAAAAAGTCCCGCACATGTGGTATCCCCGTACTCAGGAGAAGCAGCAAAATGTATTTTGGGGTGCAATTACACATATAACCATGGCATGTGTGAGCAATATATTATTTAGTGACAACTTTTTGTAAAAAAAACATTTTTTTTTGTCATTATTCAATCACTTGGGACAAAAAAAAGATTAAATCGGCTCAACATGCCTCTTAGCAATTTCCTTAGGATGTCTACTTTGCAAAAGGGGGTCATTGGGGGGGGGGTTGTACTTCCCTGCCATTTTAGCACCTCAATAAATGAGATAGGCAGTCATAAACTAAAAGCTGTGTAAATTCCAGAAAATGTACCCTAGTTTGTAGACGTGATAACTTTTGCACAAACCAATAAATATACGCTTTTTAATTTTTCTTTTAACAAAGACATGTGGCTGAATACATTTTGGCCTAAATGTATGACTAAAATTGAGTATTGGATTTTTCTAATAATAAAAAGTAGAAAATATATTTTTTTCAAAATTTTCGGTCTTTTTGCGTTTATATTGCAAAAAAATAAAAATCTCAGAGTCAATCAAATGCCTTTAAAAGAAAGCTCTATTTGTGGGGAAAAAAAGGATGCAAATTTAATTTGGGTGCAAAATTGCATGACTGCGCAATTACCAGTTAAAGCAGCGCAGTGCCAAATTGTAAAGTCCTCTGGTCATTGACCAGCCAAATGGTCCAGGGCTTAAGTGGTTAAATAAGCTAAATCTACAGTATTTTAAAATGGAACCTTTATGCTCTACAGAACTATGCTTTGCATGTTAATATACCTGATGTGTTTTGCTGCTTGAAACATGTCCATTGTTTGGGTTTGTCCCAGCCCCGCTTAGACTCTATCCTGGCTCAGTGTGTTGTATAACTATTTCAAGATAAATGATACCTCAGGGGATAGGCCATTATCCAGTGCTTATTTTGGACACACTAATGATGTTACTGGAACACTTACTTTTCCATCTGGAATGAATTGGATGGTAGCCAGACTGTTTTCTGTATTACAAAAGGGCGGATATGTGAAATAAATATGGCATGTAAACATTGAAAGGTCGAGTAAGGTGCTCCATGTGGTTTGTGATGTATGGCTTACATGTTCTCACCATAAAGCCTAGGTTATTCTTATAAAAAATATAAATCTTTTATACTGATTTTAGATCTGCGAAACAAAACTTGGAGGCTTGCTCAGTTTATCGTATAAAGATGCAGAACTCTAAATTGACCAGGCCTAACCGAAATTATGTCAATCAAAAGCATCATGGCATTCACACAACTGATATCATTTTAGACCTGAAAGTGAAGCTCTTATAGCTGACCAGTTTTGAATCTGCTGTATTTTAGGTGTTTGTTTTGGCAGCAACTTGCAGAGAACTCTTCAGGAGTGGGTGATCAAAAAAAAAAAAGATGGGTTCATGTAAACTGGGTCTTATGCTTACATTATTAATGCTTTACCGCACTATGCACTCATAATCATGCTTCCATGACATGAGGTACCCAGAACTGCTCTGTTTGGCTCAACAGGCTACAGGGAATTCAGGCTACAGGAGTACACCCCTTTTCATGTGAAAACACTGAAAAAAGTATGATTGTACAGCTTGTATAACAGTGTAAATTTGCTGTCCCCTCAAAATAACTTAGCTGACATAGATTAATGTCTAAACCACTGACAACAAAAGTGAGTACAACCCTAAGTGAAAATGTCCAAATTGGGCCCAAAGTGTCAATATTTTGTGTGGCCACCATTATTTTCCAGCACTGACTTAACTCTCTTGGGCATGGAGTTCACCAGAGCTTCACAGGTTGCCACTGGGGTCCTCTTCCACTTTTCCATGATGACATCAAGGAGCTGGTGGATGTTAAAGACCTTGCGCTCCTCCACTTTCCATTTGAGGATGCCCCACAGATACTCAATAGGGTTTAGGTCTGGAGACATGCTTGGCCAAGTCCATCATCTTTACCATCAGCTTCTTTAGCAAGGCAGTGGTTGTCTTGGAGGTGTGTTTGGGGTCTTTATCATGTTGGAATAGTGCCCAGCGGTTCACTCTCTGAAGGAAGAGGATCATGCTCTGCTTCAGTATGTTACAGTACATGTTGGCATTAATGGTTCCCTCAATGAACTGTAGCTCCCCAGTGCCGACAGCACTCATGCAGCCCCAGACCATGACACTCCCACCACCATGCTCGACTGTAGGCAAGACACACTTGTCTTTGCTGCAACACATGTGTGACACCATCTGAACCAAATAAGTTTATCTTGGTCTCATCAGACCACAGAAAATGGTTCCAGTAATCCATGTCCTTAGTCTGTTTGTCTTCAGTACACTGTTTCCTTCTGGGACGACAGCCATGCAGACCAATTTGATACAGTATGCTGTGTATGGTCTGAGCACTGACAGACTGACCCCCCCACCCCTTCAACCTCTGCAGCAATGCTGGTAGCACTGATATGTGTATTTCCCAAAGGCAACCTTTGGATATGATGCTGAGCATGTGCACTCAACTTCTTTGGTTGACCATGGTGAGGCCTGTTCTGAGTAGTACCTGTCAGTTTCAGGGTATTGGCAATATTCGTATAGCCTAGGCCATCTTTATGTAGAGCAACAATTTTTTGTTCAGATCCTCATAGAGTTCTTTGCCATGAGGCGCCATGTTGAACTTCCAGTGACCAGTATGAGAGAGTGAGAGTGATAACACCAAATTGAACACACCTGCTCCCCATTCACACCTTCAGACCTTGTAACACTAAGCCCTTGTACACACGGTCGGAGATTCCGACAACCAAATCCGTCGGATTGAAACTGTTGAAACTGTTGTATACACACGGTCGGACAAAGTTGTCGGAAAATCCGACGTGATGACGTTATTTCGTTACGGCGGGACTATGTTCACGCTAGTAGCCAATACCTTTGGTGTAGGAATTTGATCTGAGCATGCGTGGCACTTTGTCCAATCGAAATTCTCTACACATGATCGGAGCATTTTGTCTGAAAATATTTCTGGCAAGTTGGAAAAGTTGGTCCGACGGATATTCCGACGGAAACAGTCCGATGCAGACCACACACAGTCGGAATATCCAACAAAACGCTCTGATCGGACACGTTCTGACGGAATCTCCGACCGTGTGTACAAGGGCTAACGAGTCACATGACACCGGGGAGGGAGAATGGCTAATTGGACCCAGTTTGGACATTTTCACTTAGGGGTGTACTCACTTTTGTTGCCAGTGGTTTAGACATTAATGGCTCTGTGTTGAGTTATTTTGAGGGGACAGCAAATTACGCTGTTATACAAGCTGTACACTCACTAGTTTACATTGTAGCAAAGTGTAATTTCTTCAGTGTTGTCACATGAAAAGATAGAATAAAATATTTACAAAAATGTGAGGTGTGTACTCATTTTTGGGGGATACTGTATGTATGTGTATATATATATATATATATATATATATATATATATATATATATATACACATAAAACATTTAAAAAAAAGTCTAATAAAAAAAACAATAAAACAATTCAGCATCCTATGAAACATAAACTTACAAAAACATCCTGGAACCAAAAGGTTTTAGTTACAGTGTACATCAAAAAGCTCCAAAGAAAATTTATAAAGTAGTTGTAATCTGAATTGCTGGACGTCTTAAAGTGGAGGTCCACCCTAAAGTGGACCTTCCGCTCATCGGAACCCTCTCCCCCTCCGGCGCCACAATTGGCACCTTTCAGGGGGGAGGGGGGTGCAGGTACCTGTACAGTACATGTATCTGCACCCACTTCCGGGATAGCTCTCTGCGGAAAGGGGCGTAGATTACGCCCCTTTCCGAAAGTCCCCCGCTGCCTGCTGGGAAACACACAGATCCCAGAGGCAGCGGGTCCATCCTTATTGCGCAGCGCGACTCGCGCATGCGCAGTAGGGAACCGGGAAATGAAGCCGAAAGGCTCCACTTCCTGATTCCCATACCCAAGATGGCGGCGGCAGCACCCGAGAGACGATTGAGAGATCGGCTTCGGGTGCCAACATCGCCGGCGCGCTGGACAGGTAAGTGTCACTATTTTAAAAGTCAGCAGCTGCAGTATTTGTAGCTGCTGGCTTTTAAAAAAAAAAAAAAACGTAGACTCCCGGCGGACTCCCGCTTTAATACAGATGCAGGTTATTCCAGTTCATCCAGTCTCCACCAGGGGAGTTCTGTGTTATGGTCACTGAAGAGTTCTCACTGTAAGGGAAATGGTGTGTGTAATAAAAAAAATCTGTGTTGTTTGGCAGCTCACACACAACTTGGCCAGTGAACATCAACCTTATCAACAGGAGCTGCTCCTGTCCGGTTCTGGATAAAGAAAAATGCTCAGGGGACCAATTAGAAACATCCTGGAAAAGATCACTATGTACTATATCTACAATCACACAGTAAAGTAAATACAAACTGAAGCAAGATATTTTATCCTGGATATTTATAGGTGTTTCTTGTGAATTCCACCCAGAACATGGTATACTGTATGGATGGGTACTATCTGCTTGAGTGCACAGGTATTTCATTGTACCAAGCAGTTGCAGGAATAAAACACTAAAGGCCCAATTACACTCTTTTAATTTAATGCATGCATTCCAATGTGTTAAAATGCATGTTTTGAGGTTCCCTATACAGTGCCTTGTGCCTTGTGTTGGTCTATCACATAAAATCCCAATAAAATATGTTTACGTTTTTGGTTGTAACATGCCAAAATTTGGAAAATTTCAAGGGGTATGAATACTTTTTCAAAGCACTGTAAATAAAGATAGTTCTGTAGTGCAGTGTGTTTTTAACAATATAACATGTCTGATTTTGTCTTTGTTTTAATCCATTGAGAGGCCCATAGAAGTCAATGGCAGCACATCTAAACTAATATGCATAACCCTATCCACCCCAAATTGAACATTCAAAAATGCATTGAAAATGCATGTCAATGCATAAAAATAACAAAGGCAAAGAAGTGTCAGAGCACTTGCATAACAGTACAAAAAATGCACTTCTATGCCCAAGTACAGATCTACATAAGTCTTAAATGTCTGTAAAGGTTGTCACTGGATCAATTTGAATAATTACTACTAGCTATCATTTGTATTGATCCTTATACTTTCAAGGCGTACTTTTGAAACTGCAAATTAAATCGCATGACTCAACACACTCAGTAGTATCAATTAAACCTGTTATATTGTTTTGTCTATAAGTTACTGAGTATTCAAAATTATTTTTCTGACAAGCTCCTACAAAGTTACTTTTCCTTGTGGAACATGGGACTGTTCCCCATAATCCCCATAATCCGTATAACAAACTGCCTTCCAGGATCTAGACTTGTCTGCTAAAAAATTGACAATGGGCTTTGATTACTAAAGGTGAATTAGCTGTTCACTGTGCAAGGAAATTTGCACTTTGTAAGGACATTTTGTCCTAGCTTAGTGAATGAGCTGAAGCTTTACTGACATTCATCATCCAATTATGCTCAAGCAAAAATACTTTTTTTTTAATTTACTTTCCTCAGCACATGATTGGATATTCACCACCTTCACTAAAGCCAGCCATACTAGGATCAAAATATGGCCAGTTCAGCAGGGACCAAACGAATTTAAAGCCATCAACCAAACAATAATTAAAAGTGGGCTATCCTTGTGCTAGGTATAAGTTAAAAGAGAAGTATGGGGTTTTCTTTTCTTCCTTTGATAATCATACTTACCTAGTTGGATGCAGCATTGGTCCCCCGGTCCCTCTAAAACTGAGAGCTGAGCGATCTAACACTGCTTATCACTCGGTTTTCACAGCTCCCCAACCTGGACCGGCTCTGTGATATCAGCAGATAGGGGAATTCAGCTTGTTGTCTGCTAAAAAAAAAATGCAAAACAAACTGCACTCCTGTGATCCACAGAAGTACAGACAACCGAGCTTTGGCTGTACTTCTCAGATGATGTCTCTTTAGACTAAACGCGTTGAGATGAGCCCTGCTGATGTCACTGTGTTATCCATAACCATATATTCTCAAAGCGCTTTATCCACTTTCGCAAAGTGAGTGCATCCAATTTTTAATAAATTTGTATGTTTATACGGATTCACACTATGTGGAGTATTTTTTGTTTTGGTCATGCTACTATGAACACTTGAGAGGATTTGGTCTGACAAGTTGCCCACTTCTGAGGACTGCTTCTCTGTGATATCTTTTGACCAATTGGACCATTTTCCATCCTGATTTGGAACCCAGATGTGGAGGTCCCATATATTAGTGTTTACAACACATGCCTGCCTTGTTGACTCATTGAGCATATGCCAATTTGAGTCTTCTTACTCCGGTAAGCCTTCTTACTAACTGGTGGTGGTTTCATTGTCTATGTCTTCACTTCAACACTGATAGCACGTGGAATCCTCCGGGACAGGAAACATGCATACACTATGTCTTAAAAGGTGGTCCTCCAGGTCTCCCTCTTCAGTTTAACCAAGAACTACCAGGAAGGCTCTGAAAGACATAACACACTAACACAACGTCAGTAAAAATCTCCAACACCAGTCAATCGAAAACACTGGGTGGGAAACCATGCTGTCCTGGAAGACTGCTAGAAAAAGAGTTACCGGTAAGTCTAACTCCGGTTTTCTCCTCTCGTCTTCCAGGACAGCCTCTGAGATGATAAGCAAGAAACTTACCTTGTCAGGACGGGACCACTGCCTGGCGGACCTCACGTCCAAATGTCTGCTTACTTTCAGACAATAAATCCAGATGGTAATGCTTGGTAAATGTCGAGTAGCTGGACCATGTTGCCGCTTTGCAGATGACCTCCGGAGGGGCTCCGGCCCTCTCTGCCCATGAAAACGAGACTGCCCTAGTGGAATGTGCCTTAACTAATGGGGCTTGCTTACCTTCCAACTTATAAGCTTCTATAATTGCCGTTCTTATCCATCTAGCGTTTCAAGGCCCTGCAGCCCTTGCGGACCCCTGAAAAATGAACAAAAAGAGAGTCTGAGATCCTAAATCCTTTAGTAACCTCTAAATAAACTAAAAGGCTTCTCCTAACATCCAATAAAAGATTCCTCGCCATCTACACCCGAGGTGGATCGAAAGGTTGGCAGGACAATGTCCTGAGTCCTATAAAACATAGAAACTACTTTGGGGAGAAAACTGGGATCTGTCTTGAAAATGACCCTATCCTCCCATATTAACAAAAACGGCTCCATAATAGAGAGAGTCTGCAAATTGCTCACCCTTCTGGCTGAGGTGATTGCTATCAAAAACATTGTTTTGAGTACCACCCACTTTAACATGGCTTCCTCCAGAAGCTCAAAGGGACTACCGGTAAATGCTTTGAGGACCACAGAGAGGTCCCAAGTGGGGCAGGATTCACTGGTCTGGACTTCGCCAGAGCGTTGAAAAAATTCCTAACAAACTGATTCTGCTGAAGAGAGGTCTGCAAGAAAATACTCAAGGCCTCAGTCTGCACCTTTAGGGTACTAACAGAAAGGCCCAGTTCCACACCTGCCTGAAGAAAATCCAGGACCGGGATCCCAGGATGATTCAGTCCTTGCTCTACCAATCAGGAATTAAATTTCTTTCATACTTTGGCATAGATTGCCCTGGTTACTGGTTTACGGCATTCAAGAAAATTTTTAATCACTCTACCTGAAAATCCCTGAGATCTCAACAGCTGTTCCTCAGATACCAAGCTGATAGCTTAAGGTTCTCTATCCGAGGATGTAGAATCGGCCATGGGGAAATCAGATCTTCTCTGCCCAGAAGGAGTAGAGGAGAGCAGACGGACAGTCTTTTTAGGATGGCAAACCAGGGTCTCTTTGGTCAGAATGGCACCACTAGGATGAGATCCATTGATTCTGCTAGGAATTTGTGGAGGACCGCAACTATCAGCCGAACTGGAGGAAAGGCATAATACAGGTTGAACTGCCAGGGGTTGGCAAAGGCATCTATTCCCGTGGCCTGATCCTTTGGGTGGACAGAAAAGAACTGTGCCACCTTCTTGTTGGCCTCCGAGGCAAAAAGATCCACCTCTGGTTGCTCCCAGTGTCCTATGATCTGCCAGAACACTTCTATGTTGAGGGACCATTCGTCCTGATACACCCGCTGACGGCTGAGAAAATCCGCCAGTGAAATCTGGGAGCTTTTCAGGTAAACGGCTGACAATGAGGCCAGATTCACCTCTGTCCAGCACAGAATCTTGCTGGCTATAGTCTGTAGGGCAGGGCTCCTTGTGCCCCCCTGCTTGTTCACTTATGCGATAGCCACCGCATTGTCTGTCCGAACCTGTAGGTGTAATCCCCTTAACCGGGGTTGAAAGACCTCCATCGATGACCAGGCTCCCTGGGCTAAGGACTGCTCCAGATGAGAGCCCCACCCCCAAGTACTGGCATCGGTCATCATCACCATGGCGGCAGGACAGGCCCAAGACAGACCAACCTCCAGGTTGTGATGAGCCCACCACCACCATAAAGTCCTCTTGACCTTTGCCAATATGCACATGGGTTGATCTAAGATTTGCTCTCTGCCGTCCCAGCAACTCAGCATGAGATTCTGCAGAGGTCGCTGATGCAGTCTTGCCAAGGAACCGCTGGGAAACAAGACATCATTTGACCCAGAAATCTCATAACTTCTCTGAACAGGAATAGCTGATTGGATTGAAGCTGGGCCACTGCCTTATCCACCTTCAGAATTTTCTTCCCTGGGAGAAAAACTTTCATCTCCACTGAAGATATCCTGTACCCCAAATACAGGACCTCTTGTGCTGAGGTAAGCTGGAAATTTTTCCCGGTTGATTATCCACCGGAGAGATAGGAGAAAACTCTGGGCCTCCTGCAACTCTCTTTCTAGTTGCTGAAAGGAGGGGGCCACAAACAAGAGATCATCCAGGTAGGGGATCACTGTAATGGCCCTGACTCTTAAAGGAGCTAAGGCCTCTGCTAGAACCTTTGTGAAAATTCTTGGTGATGACGATAGACCAAAAGGAAGCGCCTGGAACTGGAAGTGCAGAATTTCTGCATCTATTCTGACCGCCAGCCTGAGGAATTTCTGAAACTCCTGATGTATAGGGATATGTAGATAGGCATCTCTGAGGTCCACTGTGGCCATAGAACATCCTGGAAAGAGGAGGTTGGTTATGGTGAAGATAGACTCCATCCTGAATCGTTTGTACTTTACAAACTGATTCAGGTGCCCGGAGATTCTGAATTTCCCAGAAGGTTTTCTCACAACAAACACATGGGAGTAAACCCCCTGACCCTGCTCCCTCTTGGGCACTTGTATAAGGACTCTCTGATCTAACAGGTCCCCTAATAACAAGCCCAGGGCTCTCACTTTCTCCTGGTCTCTGGGCAACTGAGTAACCTGAAAGATTGAGGGGGGGAACCGAACTGAACTGCAGTCTGTAACAATTCCTTATGGTATCCAAAATGAACGGACTTGGAGTGAACTTTGTCCATTGTGGGAGGAATTCCCCCAGTCCCCCCCCCCCCCCACCAGGACACAGGAGTCACTGGGGCTTTGTGGTGGTTTGAAGAGGATTAAATAGGATTCCTCCTCTTCCACGGCCTTTATGACCCATCCATGTTTTTTGGGGCGGCCGCCTTTCTCCTGCTGGCCCAGTTGTCTGGAGCCCCAATAAAAACGTTTGCCCTCAGACTTCTTCTTGCTCTCAGAAAACGCTTTCTTCCTATCCTAAGTGCGCTCCAACGCCTCCTGGAGGCCTGGCCCAAACAAGTGGTCATCCGAAAAGGGTAATCCACAAAGTTTTAATTTGGAGGCGCCCTTCCAAGTTTTAAGCCAAACCGCCCTTCTTGCTGCATTTACCAAGGCGGCTGACCTAGCGGCCAGTTTTACTGATTCCACGGAGGCATCCCCCAAAAAGCCCACTGCTTATAACAGAAGGGGAAAATACTTCAGGAGCTGTTGTCTGGAAGTACCCGCTGAAATACGGGACTGCAACTGCGATAACCAGCACTCCAGGTTCCTGGCAACGCACGTAGCTGCTAGGGCTGGCTTCAACCCAATCGAAGAGGCATCCCAAGCCCTCTTTAGCAGCACATCCTCTCTCCTATCCATGGGATCCCTGAGCAATCCCAAATCATCAAAGACCAAGTCTGTCTTTTTTGAGACTTTAGCTAAAGGTGCGTCCAGTTTAGGCACTTTATTCCATGGTTGCAAAGCATCTGCTTCAAATGGGAACTTCCACTTGAGGCTACCAGAAAAGAAAGGCCTCTTTTCTGGCTGTTCCCACTCCAAGAAAATAAAATCGATTAGGGATTTATGTATGGGAAAGACCCTGGCTTTCTGAGCACTAGACCCCTGGTACATTAGGTCATGCTTGGACAGTTGAACCTGCTCCTCACGAATTTCTAACATGTCATAAATAGCTTTTAGTAGATCCCCACATCGTCCAGAGATAACCTATATCTGGACCCTGTGGAAGAATCTTGCTCTTCCTCTAAGTCCGATGCTGAATCTACTTGAGAGGAGGCTTGCGATCTAGACACCCTTTCCCTCTCCCCCTCGCCCTCCTGACTTGGCTCAGATAAGGAAGGGTGACTAACTGCCCTATGCATGCTTAAAGGGGGGCCCTGCATCCTGTCCATCATTCCTTTGAATGACTGAAAGGTGGACGCAAGCTCATCCTTAACAGACATCAGGATCTTATGACAAGCTGCCACAGAATCATCCTTGACGAAGCTACTGACACAGTCGGGGCATAAAGGCATCTCCCAATTGGGGCCTAAGTTAGCCCTCATATGGCACATTTCTTCCTAGGGAGCTGTGTCCTGTCCTGGGTTTTAACCTAAAAACCAAACAGAAGAGTAAAAAGGACAAATTTCCATTAAAAAGACTCCCTGACCCACAACCACCACTGTGCTCGGGTCAGTATAGGAAGTGCCTATCCCATCACCAAGGGTTCCCCACCCAGGGAGGGAGAATCTGGGTCCCTAGAACCCTAAACTCCCCAGTGTCCACCCTCACCATCTTACCTGGAAGGTACCGGAGCCCACTGAACCGGTGTCCATCGCCTGAACCGCCATTTCCATGTTCCTGGTGCCTTGCGCTGCCTAGCTGGGCTTTCCACACTGCTCCGGGTGCCTGTGTCTTCACAGCTGTGCCTCTAGAGACCGGAATTGTGTCTCACGGCGCCCCCTGATGACGCAGTTTTGCCGGAAGTCCTCGTCACTTCCGCCTGCTGGAACACACAAGCCCCGCCCCTTTGCGTCTGCCGCAGAAGATCACCAGAACGGCTGGCCGCGCGTCTCTCACCCGCCGGCCCACACTACTACAGGTACCACACTGTGGGGGGACAAAGGGGTGAATCACCAGGGATCCAGCTCTCCCTGAGCTAACGGCGCCAGTGGGACAAGCATCCTGCTCTTCCCCAGCAGGACAGAGTGATGCCTAGGTAGGAGGAGGCCAACACCAGGTGCTCTTCCTAGGACAGCCCTGAGGCATGGAGCTCCCTTTGTTCTTGTCAGGAAACTCACCGTATGTATGCCCGTCCCCGTATAGCAGCAGTTCATCTTCGTTCTAGGCACCATGCACGGTGTCCCCGTCAGAGGAGTACGAGTTCCGGGACGAACGGACGCACGCTAATCCGAACATGTGGACATACACCAGTCCGAACACGCGGAGGCACCCGCGCAAACAACGTATGTACGTACTTACGCACGGACGGCCACTTCCACCAATCCTGGCTCACTCCTCTCTATATAAACGGGATCCTGGCCTGACACCAGTGCTGGATCGTCTTCAGCTACTCCTGAGACACCTGATCGTTGTTCCTGTGATCTTGTTCCTGTGACCTTGTTCCTGTGACCTTGTTCCTGATACTCATTCCTTGGATATCCCTTGTTACGACCTCCTGGACTACCACTGACCTCGGCTTGGACTTTCGACTTTGGCTTGCTTCCTGATTCTGTACCTCATTGCTAGCACGTTACCAGACCCTTGCTCGTCCTTGACTCCGCACCTGCCTCTCGTTTCTGTACCGCATTGCCTGCCAGTTGCCGACCTTGCCTGTTCTAGACGTGCAGTGTTTCCTGTATACCTGCTGTACTTCCGCTGCCTACCTCTGTGATCAACCTACACCTCTTCCTCCGTGAGGACCCAGCGTCTCCAGGTCTTCAACTTCCACCTGCAGGCACCTGCACCCTTTCGTTGTCTTCACGCTCCCTGTCACCACCTCCAGGGGTGTGGAGACCGGAACCGTGCGAGAGGTCACCTGCAACAGTCTGACTCCGCTGTAAGGTACGTGACAGTTCCTCTAACGTGTTCCTTCCCGTCTGGCAGGAAACACAATAACTGAAGAGGGAGGCCTGGAGTACCACCTTTTAAGACATGGTGTATGCGTGTTTCCTGTCCCAGAGGGAGGAGCCCTATGTCTCAGAGGCTGTCCTGGAAGACGAGAGGAGAAAGTGCTCCCAAAAAGAAATTACCCACTAGCAATTAAATGAGTACCCTACCAGTTGCTCTGATCCCAAAAGGAGAAACGACGACGGGACTCACAAGGGCTCAATGTACAAATTGTATCATTTTATATAATTTTTATATTCTTTTTTGAACATTGTTATGATATTGTGTATTTTCTATTAATAAACCATTTTGCTACTTTCTTATTTGTTTCCATGCCTTAAAAGTCCGACCTGTTGATACCTTTGGTATCTTCTTTGTTTTCCCTTGATATATACGGATGAGGCACTGTGGGTGCTCCCTCCTTTTCCCCTATTTCCCGATCCCACAAGGAGATCATTAGACGTCATGCTGTATAGCAGCAATACACACCACAATCTTGCATGCAAAGGTTTCAAGATCTCCTATGCCAGACTCCATGGAGGAAGTTAAAGTACAGAGGAACATCCACAATGTGTAGTACTTCACCAAGATTTAAAAAAAATAAAATAAAATCACATCTACAATTTTTAAGGAATTACACAGCATGTGTTACAAACAACCAGCAGAGGTCCAAGTGCTCAGGCTGACTTGCGGAATGACATCACGTGCGAGGCGTCTAATGATCTCCTTGTGGGATCAGAGCAGCTGGTAAGGAGCTCATTTAATTGCTTGTGGTGATTCCTTTTGGGAGCACTTTTTCTTAGATGGTGAATGTTATCATCATTGCTTCATAGCAAAGAAGGAGTAATTATTAGTGTTTAGAAAAAATGAACACTTTTTTTGCACTATATATATATATATATATATATATATATATATATATATTTATGGTCAGAACCCTATGTCTGGGAGAGTGAACCACATAAACACGTCACAAGACTAACAAGATAAAAGTAGACCTGAAGTGTGCCCTGGTCTGCAGGAAGGTATGCCAAGAGAAGGGGGCAAAAGACTTATTTATTTGAGCCCATAACTTTCTACAGGGCTAGATTGCTGAAGGCTTGTGACATTTCTTCTTGTGGATTGGGGATGCATCAAGCTAAGCAAGTGGATTTCCACCTGCCCCTCTTCTTGATGACGTGGTCTGGGACCCTGTTTTATGATGCTGCTGACGCCGCTACAATGCGGAAGGAATGTCCAGAATATTGGCCGGGGTCAAGGCCTAAGTTAACCAAGAGGATCCTAACGTGTCTGGTGAACTGGTTATCACTTAAAGACTCTGAGAGGTCGGACAGATGAGCTAACAACTGATCTAGAATGCCCACTGGGCACCAGGTGTTGCGAGTCTGGAAAAAGTTTGAAATCTACCCCGGGACCAGACTGTTGCGTTTTGGACACCACAAGGTGCAGGTTGAAGTAACTCTGGTGGCGTGTCAGGTGGCGTCTGCTTAGTACCTGGCAACTGGGGCCAGTGACAGTGAACTCGCTTAGGCGCAAGAAGCCATAGAAGGCCAGGTAGATGGCTACTTGAATGATCAGGCTGGGCAGTAACCTGACAGGGGAACGAGACAGGATGGTAGACAAGTCTCTGAAAATGGCACTAGTGACAGGTAGGCCCTTGCTACTGGTCTGGGGTTGTTGCCTGTAGGATGGTTTTGAATGCATAGGTGGCAAATAAGGATGGTTTGGTAGAATCTTGTAAGGAGATGAAATGCTGGACGCTAAGTAGAGTCTGATGGTATTGTGTGACAACGCCAACTGTGTGTGGTAATGATATGAAAGCCAAGATGTGCTTAAGATCTCATGATACTGCCCTGGGGTTTGAGGCTAGGAACCTGTCGTAGGACAGTACGATAGGCCTTCAGGGTGCTGTGAGATAATTACTGATTAATAAGGTGGGTCGCATCGTAAAAGGTGTTGCTTTAATCCAACGTTAACTGTAACCAAGGTGGGATAAGAGATGTGGCCGGGTCAGCTCCAGGCTCCTGAGAAAGGAATGATGCAAAGTTAAAACGGGACAGTTCGTCGGCTGAGGTATTGTAGTTGCCCGGGATATAGATGTAGTGCATACTGAATTGGTGCTGCAGGGATAGTTGCACCAGCCTGCGCAGGAAGGACATGATGGCTAGCGATTTGGACCTGCCTTTATTTATGATATTGGCCTTGACCTGATTGTCTGTGGCAAACATCACAGTTTGCCCTGCCCAGGTGCTGCCCCAGACTTCAGCTGCTGCCACAAAGGGGTAGGGGTAGAGTTTGAATAATGAGGACTGACTGAGCCCAGGAATCAAGAGGATTTCTGGTGGCCATGGCCCTGCAAGCCAATGGTGGCCAAAAATTGCTGAGCAACCTGTAGAGGCTGCGGAATTTGTGACTACCTGAGGTGAAGAAGAGGATGCTGACAGAATGAACATTGATATGCCATTCCAGTTCATGAGAAATTCATCCCACATCGAAAAAAATCTGCTATTGCTGCTGTGTCTAGTTCAATAATTTGGTCAGGATCTTTCACCTGCAAGAGAAAAACTAAGGATGATCCTCATGGCAAAGTTAGGCATGCCAAGCAAAGATTGTCGCTGCCTCTTGGTTCACCCTTGAGTAAGGGTAAAGGTATGAATGACCGACCTGATGCGAGTCAACTTGTCGGGAGGAAGGCTGGCCCGCATGGAGCATGTGTTGAGTGTGACACCCAAGAAGGTGATGGACTGTACCGGCCTTTCACTTTCTTTTCTGCTATGGGCAAGATTATTAAATACCTCTCTCAGGCAGTTTAAATCTACTGGGAGCTCACCAGGTTTTTCAATGAGCAGGAAATCATCAAGATAGTGGATAACTTTCTGACAACGTGCGTGATGCAACAGGATCCATCAAAGGGACTAGGCAAATGTATTGAACAGCCACGGGCTGCTTTTAGAGCCAAAATGTCAACTTGGTGGCGAAATAGTACAAGCCTTTCCACTTAATCCCATGCCACCACCAGAGGTATGGCTCGATTGGCAGTAACTTGAAGGAGTCCAAGATGTCCGCTTTGGACAGCCAAGCAACTGCGTCTATGCAAATGATAACTTGAAGAGCTAGGTCGACTGATGAGTACTTAAGGGAAAACTCCTCTGAGGAGATCAGGGCGTTCAAACTTGTGATGTGAGAACAATGAGGTGTGGACAAATCATACACTTATCAAAGGTTATTGGAAAATTTGCCCTTGACAAGCCTAATAGGACTCTCCAGACAGTGAAAGGAGACATGACAAAGGTGCCGATCATGTACCCCCGGCCTGGTTTGCAACAAGGTGCTGATGGCTGACTCATAAGTGGCTGTTGAGAGTAGGTTCTTGCATTCGTGGGTTGTGTGGGGAAGCGTGATGAGTGTGGTGTGGAATCCTGCAGTGAACCCTTGCACGAGGAAGGCGGCCAGGGAGGGAGTCGGGTGCAAGGATAGGTAGAACTCAAGTCATGTGCATGCAGCTCAATCATGAGGAATTAAGCTGCTTGATGCCACACGTGACTTTGGGATGTGCTTTAGGGCATGAGAGGGAAATATGAAGGAGCTTACAGTAAGCGTAGCTGCAAGTCCTGAAATTGAAATTATTGCAGATAGATGCTCCCCCCAGTGTGGGGATTGGTTGTCCTAGCCTGTCTGCTTGGGAGGTGGAGGGATAGCTAGGGAGGCATCTGCCACCCAGATCAGAGCACAAGTTTGCTGTATGGGTGGAAGACTGGCAGTCAGCGCAGAGTGGGGAGTGTAGGCCGGTGAGGTGACAGCAGAGTAGCTCAGTGTACATGGTGCTCCAGTTGATAGTAATCTGGAACTGAGAGAGTCTAACTGCTGCCTTGAATGACTGGTGGTAGTCATAGAATAAAACTCCCTGTACTTGTGACCCATATCCACTACTGCATGCAGATACAGGTCCAGTTCTTCCCTCCTGTTGGGGTTGGCCGTGTCAAGAATGTCTCTGACCATCCCAAAGGCTAGCACAAACTCTGACAGTGAGCTTGCAGTTAAGCCTAGGGTCCTTAGCCTTCAGGACAACTATAACGTCCCCCCAGGAATACGACTTGTTGTCAGCCATGTCGTGAACCGATATGAGGAGAGATGCTAGGTTAACATCCTTGCCATCTAAGATGTCCTTCCTGATGCCAGCTGGGACAAGGTGCGCAGGGATGGCGATGGTGACCGGGTCTGGTAGGGGCACAGCTGGGCATACCTTCCGGGCTCCCATTCTGACCTGGACATTGGTGACTGCTGTTAACAGTGTGGTCACCCAGGAATGGAGCTGATGATATAGACTGCAGTGATGCCTGGTAGGGCTGCCGCTGAGGGTGAGAATAGCAGCCTAAAAAGCTTGTCTTTCCTAGCTGTGGCAGGGTAGGAAATACCCCTGCGCCACAGTTCTGCTGTGAGTTTGGGAATGCTGCCACTTCCTGAACCCACAGAGGGTGACAGTGGGGCAGAGTCAAAGTCTTCACTGTGGGCCTGCAACATGGCTTCAGCTAAAAGACAATGAGGGGAGAATGCATACGTTTAAGATAATTTACAAAGGTAGGAGGGAACAGATGCGTTGGGTTGGTAAGATAGAAAAGAGGGAGGAAAACTAGGAGGACAGGAAAGGGAAAGACAGGCATAGTGAAGAAGCCGGTTCTCGTACTGGCGCTGTTGTGTGGAAATTTAGATGACTCAAAAGAATGCGTGGCAACTGAGCTGAGCCAGGAGATGACTGGCAAGGTAACCAATAGCTTGGGTACCCGTCTGTGCTCAGCCCAAACTAGTGAATCAGAGCCCCCAGAGCGTACTGGGGCAGGGAGCTGCAGTCTGGTATTCCAAGTAGGAACGTTGTGATCTGTAGCTTATTGACGTAGGTTTGGCCTGCTAACACTTGCACTGCCAGCAAACTTGACATTGAGTGACCTTGTCCACGTGGTGAAGGATCTCGCTGAGTGAAGTGCACAGAAGTATGTGACAGTTACGAACGCTTCGGGAGAAACTCAAATCATGTATGTGAAGTAAAATATGTCATCAAAAAGTGCTTAAGAGAAATGCAAGGGAGGATCACTTGAACTAAGCAATTGACTCGATGCCCTAGCTTATGAAGACCTGGGTGGAGGTTGAGAACTGATTTGACCGAGAACCCGGCATAGGAAATCGATTTAACAAGGGGGATTACAAAGAGCTGTTTGGGGTATGGCTGGCCCCCTGGTGAAGGTGCAAGCCCTGTCAGTGTGTTTTTTTTTATTTATGGTGCATCATAGGACACAGAGCCTCAAGTATTTACTTAGTGGGTTATGGGCCTACCTTCAGGTGTTGACATTGGTATAACCAATACAGGAAGTTTACTCCCCTATATAACCCCTCCTCCTTCCAGGAGCACTCAGTTTTTTCACCAGTGTCTAAGGTGTTTGTCACGAGTGAAGATGTGCTCTGAGGAGCTCCAGGGAGGGATCCATGCTGGATTTAAAAAACCTCCACAACTGGATCCATCCTTGCCACTGAGGCCATAGGATGGTACCTGGACCTTGATTCAAGAACGAGGTTTTGCCTGTAAGCTTCTCTCTGAGAGCTGGACCCTAGGAACCAGGACTCTTTTTGGTCTTGCTACATTACCTAAAGTTGTCCTGAGGGGTGCTATACAAGGCCTAAGGTTTTGAAGGTTTAAACTACGCTGCCCACCGTGATGGGTGAAATTTGGATCAGTCTGTTAAATCAGCAGTATCCTGCAGCAAGGACAAGATAATGGAAGAAGCTATGCTTTTTTCCTTCAATATACCTTATACAGTGCCTTGCGAAAGTATTTGGCCCCCTTGAACTTTTCAACCTTTTGCCACATTTCAGGCTTCAAACATAAAGATATAACATTTTTATTTTTTGTGAAGAATCACCAACAAGTGGGACACAATTGTGAAGTGGAACGAAATCTATTGGATTTTTGAAACTTTTTTAACTAATAAAAAAAATGAAAAGTGGGGCGTGCAAAATTATTCGGCCCCCTTGCGTTAATACTTTGTAGAGACACCTTTTGCTGCGATTACAGCTGCAAGTCGCTTGGGGTATGTCTCTATCAGTTTTGCACATCGAGAGACTGAAATTCTTTCCCATTCTTCCTTGCAAAACAGCTCGAGCTCAGTGAGGTTGGATGGAGAGCGTTTGTGAACAGCAGTTTTCAGCTCTTTCCACAGATTCTCGATTGGAATCAGGTCTGGACTTTGACTTGGCCATTCTAACACCTGGATATGTTTATTTGTGAACCATTCCTTTGTAGATTTTGCTGTATGTTTGGGATCATTGTCTTGTTGGAAGATAAATCTCCGTCCCAGTTTCAGATCTTTTGCAAACTCCAACAGGTTTTCATCCAGAATGGTCCTGTATTTGGCTGCATCCATCTTCCCCTCAATTTTAACCATCTTCCCTGTCCCTGCTGAAGAAAAGCAGGCCCAAACCATGATGCTGCCACCACCATGTTTGACAGTGGGGATGGTGTGTTGAGGGTGATGAGCTGTGTTGCTTTTATGCCAAACATATCGTTTTGCATTGTGGGCAAAAAGTTTGATTTTGGTTTCATCTGACCAGAGCACCTTCTTCCACATGTTTGGTGTGTCTCCCAGATGGCTTGTGGCAAACTTTAGATGAGACTTTTTATGGATATCTTTGAGAAATGGCTTTCTTCTTGCCACTCTTCCATAAAGGCCAGATTTGTGCAGTGTACGACTGATTGTTGTCCTATGGACAGACTCTCCCACCTCAGCTGTAGTTCTCTGCAGTTCATCCAGAGTGATCATGGGCCTCTTGGCTGCATCTCTGATCAGTCTTCTCCTTGTCTGAGCTGAAAGTTTAGAGGGACGGCCAGGTCTTGGTAGATTTGCAGTGGTCTGATACTCCTTCCATTTCAAAATGATCGCTTGCACAGTGCTCCTTGGGATGTTTAAAGCTTGGGAAATCTTTTTGTATCCAAATCCGGCTTTAAACTTCTCCACAACAGTATTACGGACCTGCCTGGTGTGTTCCTTGGTCTTCATGATGCTCTCTGCACTTTCAACAGAACCCTGAGACTATCACAGAGCAGGTGCATTTATACAGAGACTTGATTACACACAGGTGGATTCTATTTATCACCATCAGTCATTTAGGACAACATTGGATCATTCAGAGATCCTCGCTGAACTTCTGGAGTGAGTTTGCTGCACTGAAAGTAAAGGGGCCGAATAATTTTGCACGCACCACTTTTCTGGTTTATTTGCTAAAAAAGTTTAAAATATCCAATAGATTTAGTTCCACTTCCCACTTGTTGGTGATTCTTCACAAAAAATTTAAATTTTATATCTTTATGTTTGAAGCCTGAAATGTGGCAAAAGGTTGAAAAGTTCAAGGGGGCCGAACACTTTCGCAAGGCACTGTATGCCTTAAAAATGTCTCCTCTCTAGGGAGTAACTTACACTACCTATGTACAGTGCAGCTCTGGCTCAGAACATGTGTGGTCCCAGCGGCAGAGGAGGTTCTTAAAGAAATCTTGTGGGATTTGGTAAAAATACAGCAGTTACTAATACAGACATGTATATAAACTTCTATATGAGCGGTGGCTGAATGGTTCACACAGCTGCTTAGCAGTTTTTTTCCCCATACCATGGCCTATAGTTGCATGGTTTAATTACAACCCAGCACTTCTGCCTAGTAACATTGGGAAACTCCCTGTGCCTCTGTGGTTTTAAAGACTATAAATCTGCTCACAGAACCCCCCCCTTGTAGAGGTATATAATGCGTCCACAAGTTAGATAATCACCTTACTTTGTGTTGGCCATACGGGTCCCAAGCAGGACAGTGTAAATGTTGATCCCTGTTTCAGGCGGCATGTTCAGCTTCCGAAAGGAATGGTCAGCGTCACCTTCTCCCTTCAGGTCTGCAATAGCAGACCTGAATGCCGTTCGCGGTTGCGAACCAGGCATATTCAAAGAGAAGGATGGGTATGCCTGAGGACACAGAGTGGCGTGTCCGGAAGGTCACGTGGCGCTGTGCATGGATGCAACGTCCACACACAGCACTCACCGCATAGCTGAGGGGAGAAGCACTGAGGATGCCAATCAGGTTCAACCTAAGGCTTTATATCACGGACACTCGTTTTCAGAAAGACCCCCCCACAGACCATATGTCTGTGGGGGGGGACCACCCTGACGTTGGCCACCTCTACCTCTCCCTCCATGGCCATAGTTGGGAGGAGGTACACGTTTGGCCCCCCTATTTTGACTATAATTCCTTACCCCCTCGCCAGGGGAACGGAACCGAGCGTTAGCAGATTGTGTAGTTTAATTCTGTATGTTCAAGGGTGGTATCTCACCTTGGGCAATAGCTGCTGGAGTAGTATCCATAGCCAGACCAGGGGTCCCCGTTTGCTCTGCCAATAATTTCCTTTGCCATTCGAAAACCATCATAGATCGGTAATCAATGACATCTCGATTATATAATTTTTTTTCTTTTTTAGCTTCTGTTCTCTCTCTTCCTTTTCCAATACTTTTAGAAGGATTTTTGATCTATATATTCCTCAATATTTTTGAGGCGGAATATTTTATCCTTTATGATTTTAATTTCAGTGTCTAGCCGGCCCAATTTCTGATTCTCTCTCTCTCAACAAGAAAGCGTAAAAAGGTAACCCTGACCTCATTAAAATATTTATACCACCCATCTAGATCCAACTCACCCTTCTGAGGGCAAACCTCCCACCTCAAACTACGGGGAACAATCTGTTTAATATAGGTTTCTAAGAAGGCAATATCCCACTGAGTGTGCATCTCAGACACTGTTAGGTTTTTTTACCTCATAAAAAGACCTCCAAGGTTGGCCATCTCCCTCTATGAAGGGTTCAAAAACCCCTCCAGTGTTTACCACACTTGAGGCGCGAAATTCAAATATATCCATATAGATAGCATGGCAGCAGTAAATGTATAAGGATCACAAAATGGGTACAGAGAGTAAACTGCGCTATTCAAAAAGCCCTCCCTAAAAGCAGCAACTCTAATTGTAATACTCCAATGTTATAAACTATGTGTAATGGTGAGCTGCGCTAAAAAAGCAAAAAAAAAAAAACAAACAAAAAAAAAAAAAAAAAAATGTGCTAGAATCATTCCTAAATAAGTGAAATAATGAGAACATATAGCCTAGGCTAGATGACAAAATAAATCTCCATCAATTCATACGGTAAGGGATCAGTAACCCAAATAAGATAATAGTGAGCATTGAATAATATATAATGGAATGAACAATGTTATAAAATGATATAAATAAATCATATCATTAATAAATACATGAAAAAAACAAAAACCCAAAAAATAAACAGTGTCAAATCACGTAAAAAGACCCAACCTGATTGAACCAATCAGAAAATCCTCAAATCAAGAGAGGTAAATAGCACAAAATGTGTATATCCCTTATAGATACGAACATATAAAAAACAAAAGTGAAAACAGAATGAAATTTCGATAAAGGTAAAAATAATAATAAAAAAAAAAAAGAAGAATAGAATATAGTCGATTAGAGTCCCAAGAAAATGTCAATCAGCAAGTAGTAATGATTCGTCCAGAGTGAAGATGGAAAGCTGACACCCACGTCACTTCATGTATACAGTAATCCAAAAAGCCACCTCCACCAGTGAAAAAAAAAAAAAGGGGCCGCTTACCAGAACTTGAGATCTCAGTGTTACACGAGATCAAAAGGGCATATGTAGGAATAGTCTGGATGAACCGTCACAGGAACCACACCGGACTCTCCTCAATGTTAATTCCCAACAGTGAAGCGATGGTGCCACAGTTCATATGAAAAAACATAAGAGCACTCGCATAGCATAAAACCCTTATTTATTAAATCTCAAATAAAATCAGTGCACTCACATAAACGAAGAAAAATCAATGCGTATTTCAAAGACGAGTTGGCCGGCTCTCGGTTACTGCTCGCACTTCCGGGTCTGGCGTAGTACACGGTGATGTCAGCACGCCGTATCTCCCTATGCGTTTCGTCACTAGACGGACGTGTTCACGGGATGCGGGACGGCGCCCTGACACATACCGCTTAATTATCATACATGACAACCATGCCTCGGTCTGAGCTTCACAGTACGTGCAAATCTGCCATGTTTAAGGGAGAGAGGGAAAGATGCCCTACTCACGCAACTAACAATCATGGATATACAAAAATTAAAGATATAAAAATATATAACCATAACAGTATATTATAATGGCGTAATAAACAGAAATTTAGAGTTGCTGCTTTTATTAGGGAGGGCATTTTGAATAGCGCATTTTACTCTCTATACCCATATATTATCAGTTAGAAGCCATATCTTAGGACTTTGTAGGCAGAAGGATCCTGTAGCTTCCCATGTGAACACAGATTTACATTGTCTGCCTCAAGTACCTTTTCCTCAGCTATAAATTAAGGCTATTGTTACAATTGTCTTGTTTAAGATTAAGGTATTAATTTTCAAGCATATGTCAGGAAATGCATGAGAAAGGGAAAAAAATAAAAATAAAAAAAATAAATAAATAAAACACAACCCGGTGGAATCTATACATTGTACAAAAAACACACTTTACAGTTATTATACTGTATTTTCTGCTATGTATACTTTGTATTGGTGTTACCACAGATGCAGCCACTAATCTACCTGAGGGTCCAAGCTAAAATGTACCCCAAGTAGGTTATCTACTACACAGTGTAGCAAAGATGCCTGTTGTACTGTATGTGTAAATTGGAGGAAAAAAAAATAAAAAAATAAACAAACACCACACACAATATAAACCTTTGGTTCACAAATCATGCTACACTTAATTCAGGGTGCGAGGACTTTATTTGAGAGTCACAGCAGGTTCAGATTGTGTACACTGCCTTCATGTACAATTTCACATAAAATTTCACCCGATTAATACGTAAAAAGATTCACAGGCAGAGTAGTGTAGCTGAGCGAGGCTCATTGAACTGAGCAGTGTTCCTGTTTTCAGTCGAATTCATAAACTGAAATTTAGGACTTCACCTTGTCATACAGGCGGACACATTTCACTTCATCCAATGTGCAGGTCTGAAATTAACAGTAAAACAAGATATTTGTTAGACCAGTATGCTACATATCTGTCAACTGCATGATTGTCTATGTACAGTGGGTGGGCTTTATTTACCAAGTGTTGTGCTGGCCTTACATGAAGGCTAGTTATTTTTATTTTTGGCTAGAACAGAATTCAATTATTAGAAATGTATTCTCACTAGACTTAGCTACATTTTTTAATCTCTGTCCTTCAATTTTCTTTTCAATCTGGCCAAACCAAGTGTGAAATTGTCCCCTTTAATTAGGAGTTACGGTAATTGAGCCAACAGTTGTCTAATGCATTTGTATTAGGTGTAAGGCCAGCTTTGAGTTCACCATAGATGAACATATTGTTGTCTTGTCTACAAAGACCCAACTGAAAAGTTGCAACATTAAAATCTATAGTAGCATTAAGCCAAGCACTATTCAAGATTTTTGGACTCTCAAAAGGTATGTTGGCAACATTGATTCTACAGCCCTCCACAGGGATATTGTCAGGGACTTCAAAACTTCACCATCCTGCTGAAAAACCAGTTCACCCCCTTCCCCCCCCCCCCCCACTCTGAGCCCCCTCATGCAACAGTTTGAAACTGACTCTTAGTTATTCTGGTAACCTTATGCCCCCCTTCCTCTCTGCTCCTCCCACTTTTGAATAACCCTCCATTTTTGCTGGGCTTTGACCAACCAGGATCTTTTTCCTGGTAGTCAAACCATTGGTTCACTGAGATCCACCCCTTCTGGCTCTTTCCAGGAAGCGTGCCCACTGAGTTTCTTGCTATGCCCATTTGCAGTTTTAGCACATCTGCTTCCACTCTCCCAGCTCCCCAGGCACCATCTTGAGGATCTATCCTACTCGTAACACTATAGACCCCCTTGCAGCTGCATCTTACAAGTTGTGGAAATACAAAAAAAAGATTACCGCTCCAAAGTAATGACCTCTCCCAAAACAGCTGTCTCCACAATCCCACAGGGTGCCAGCTCTGTTTGCAACAGGAATCACAGTGAAAAAAATAAAATAAAAAAAAGGGTAGCTGAATAGCCACACTCCAAAGTATTCAACTGTATTGAAAAAATATGATTGAGATGCCTTGATTTGAATAATTTTTGCAATAAAGTTGAATACTTTGGAGTGCGGCTATCCAGCTACTTTTTTTCACTGTCTTACAAGTTGTGGTTGGAGCGTGATCTGGCAATCTCTATTTACCCAGAGGAGTGGAGCAATGCCTGGTCCTCCTTTGCCAAGTGCTCCTTCAAACGGCTACCCTAGAAGCTGCATACAGGGTTCTTCTAAGATGGCATAGGGTCCTGGCCCGCATAGAGAGTTCAAACCCATCCTATAGTGACAGGTGTTTCAGGGGCTGTTGTCCACACTTGGTGGCATTGCCCCCCATCTAATGGGATTCTGGTCTAGGGTGTTTGGGCTCCTCTACTCCTAGTTTCAAATACCAATTTGCAGGGATTCTAAAGTGGCCTTATTGCATTGCCCTGATCCAAGGATTGTTCTCATACCAACAAAAGTTGGCACCTTATCTGGTTATAGCCTAAATGGGTGATCGCTAGAGCCTGGAAGAAACCCTCTGGTTAAAAAAAAAAAAAGAAAAAAAGTCTAGCATCCTACATGACTCATTCTAAATTTCTCAAAGTATGGTCACACTGGTGGCCTTATGGTCTTCCCACCCTGCATCAAAACAATGTGGGTCTCCAATTGTCTCTAAACAATTTCCCCAGCCTGCAGAACTCCTCCCTCTCGCTTTTTCTTCCACTCATGGTTTTTCCTTTTTTGCTTCCGAGATCAGACAGGATTGCCCTCAGCCTCACCTTTCCATGGTATGACCCCCAAGTCCCCAGATCTAGAGCATATTCTTTGACATGGGATCCCTTTGTAGGCCCTTGGGCCTAGGCGACATGTGGAACTTCAGGGACACGTTGTGCTTCCAAAATAATTAGCCAGTCATTTTTGCCCATGCCTTTATGATATGTTTGGTGTGCTGTACCAATGTATGGGTGATCGGTTATTTTGCTGTGCTTGCTACAAGAAAAACAATTGTACCAGAAAAAAAAAAAGTGTAAAAAAATAAAAATAAATTCTCACTATGCCATTTTTTTTAGTATATTTATAACCCATTTAATTGGGGTTTTAGTCTACACTCTTCAAGTCCTTCCCCCCTCATTTCGCCATTTGTAAAAGCCACACTTCTGCAGACAAAACATTTTGTTACCACCAAAAATTCCCAGCGGTCCATAATATCTTGGACATTTCAGGAAATGCTGCTGAACAAACATGATGTCAGTTACTCAGATCACCCTGCCATAACAAATTACATTAGACTAGCAACCCTGGCAACGAATTTACTGTTTAGCCATTGACGGTCCAATTAATTTTTATTTTCAAGTATGTTCATTTGATTTTCCAATCAGTGGGGTCAAATTGATGTTCATTTTCAGTCAGTGACAAGAAACTTTAAACAGGGAGCAGGATGGTAACATTTCTCTCAAATGACCGCATTTCTAACAGTATGTAGTTTTCATTCTGAAAATTGACATTCATTCCAAAAAACAAAATGTTAAAAGCAAACAATTTTTAAGCACTTTCAAAAATGGCATTTGTCCAGTTATTAAGTGTACAGGTGTCTAAAGGAGTCCATGCCTCAATTGGTCAGGGCTGTTTTGCAAAAAAGGGGACCTACTTAAAGTGGAAGTAAACCCTCCTATTGTTTTCAGCCAAGGAAGCTGCCATCTTGGCCTCCCTTTAATCTTTAACTGCCATGAAGCGGCACTTGTGATTAGTTATGACACCAGCCATTGGATGGTTTGACAGTTTGGTTGAGAGCACAACCAATGTGACAGTTAACATGCCAGGAATGTAATGTTTTTTCACATTGTTAGATCAATGGGTTTACTTCTGCTTTAATATTATGTGGGTGGTCATAAAGTTATAACCGATTGTTGGGCTTATACATTTTCAATATATTTAGCTGCGTTTCTCTCTCTCCCCCCCCCCCCCCCCCCACACACACTTTCAAATTTCAGGGCAGTTGGCAAACCTGGCCTTGACAATAGAGAACATCTGTTTGCTTTGTTAATGACTTAATATTTTAAAAAATGGGTAAAGTAATATTTGGTGACCTGACTTCTCTGCTACAGTGAGAAATGTTATCTAGGTAACCTCCCTGTCCCCCATCTACTTTAAAATATACATCATTTACATAATTTTTTTAGTGGAATTTTTGTGGAGAACATCTCTTGCAGGTTTGTATTACTTGTCTATGTCCCCTTTTGGAATATATTTCATTCACTTCCTGTGACACCTGAGCAAGAAGCGAAGGGGGAAGCGATGGTCCCTGGCACAGGAAGGCAAAACACAGCAGTAGACCTGGACTCAGGTTTTAACCCTTCCCCACACTAAAATGGTGTTTTCCCTGCTACCCTTGTCTGCTCTATTTAGAATTACATTTGGCTGTACATAGACTGATAACCAGTGCACATACTATACAGTAAAGAGTGTAAAGAGCACAGTCGCTACTTTTCCAAAAGCGACAAATTGGATATTTGGAAATGTAAAGGGAACTAACCACCACCATCTGTCCATTCTTCAGTTCCCTTGTGATAGTTGTCTCTTTTCCATCCCATTTCTGCACCTGTGTTAGCACTCCATCATTGCAGGTTATAAGAGTCTGAAATACAAATATGGTAAATGAGTGTGTACATTAGAGAACAATAGAAGGGAACACATCCAAACCACCAGCTATCTGCTTACTATAGAGAATGGATGACATAGGCAAATTCAAAAAGCAAAGTAATCACTCTTGAGCTTTTTCTGATTTGTATAAACAAAACCTTAAAGAGCTGACAGACAAGCAAAAAAAAAAAAAAAAATCTAATAAAGGAAATCAAGTGAAAATAAATAGTGCAACTAAAACCAAAAATCTGACAATTAAAATATTGCAGCCTATTAGTCCTTGCTGAATTTGTTTATTTTTCCCATTTTAAAAAACATTTTCAGCAAGTACAAAAAATACACGATGCAGTAGCCTTTTCATGTCCTGTAAGCTTAGCAAAAACCACCATTTTCTGCCTTCTGTAAACTATTAATCCCATCAGCCACTATGTGAAAGGAACAAAAAGGCAGACATGTTTTAAGCCCAGTCTAGGTGGCAATCATGGTTCCCTTCATAGATACAGGGGTGTGAGGGTCGTCACCCAGGGACAGGAAATGTATTATGCACATATTAGATAAAGAGCACACCTAAAAAGAAACTCTAATGCAGCCACCAGATCGAAGAACTGGTAAGCAAAAAACAAAACCCTCCCCATACACACACTACAATTTGGTATTAGATTTTAAAGCAGTTGTAAAGTCTCCCCCCCCCCCCCCCAAAAAAAAAAAAAGAAAAGAAGGTTCTACTTGCCTACTAAATTACACAGGGCAGCCTGGAACCTCTTCTGGGGCCCCCCCCCCCCCCCCCCACCCAGACCCTTGTTTTTTTCTGTGCCACCATAGGAAGCCGCTTACTACACATACACACCATGGCCCAGCCCCACCCACTCACTGAATTTGAATGACAGCAGCAAGAGCAAATAGCCCCCACTGAAAACCTCATTTGGCTATACTTCTCCTGTGGCTCACAGGAGTGCAGTACATGTTTCACTTCTGTGACTTTCAGCAGACAGCAGCCTGAAGTCTGCTGACATCCCAGAGCCTGTCTGGGCTCAGGCAGGATCATGACACTGGGGTCATGATCCGCCCACATGCCTGGACCGTGACCAACTTTCAGTGAGCCACCACGAGCCTGAGCTGGCTGCTCCCGCCCCCTCCACAACCCGCTGAGAAAAACAAACAAACAAACACACCACACACACTATTAAAAGTCAGCATCTATAAAAAGTGTAGCTGCTGACTTTTAATAATCAGACACTAGCCGGTCCAATAATGCGGGTGTACGAAGCCCCTCTCCTCTCCACAGCACCAGCATTCTTACTGTGGGCACCTGGATGTGGCTTTGCACCTGGGCACGCACAAGCCATGCGTGAATGGCTGGGCAATCTTCTGGGAACTGTCACATGTCCCAGAAGATTGCAGGGGGGGGGAGGTGAAAAAAGATGACATGCTAAATGTGGCATGCCAGGGGGTCACCATTACTTAAAGCAGTTCCATTTTGGGTGGAACGCCGCTTTAAGGGAAAAAAAAAAAGAAAAAAAAAAAAAAAAAAATTATGAAAGGGTGTCCCCTGCTACCCATAAACAGACAGACAATGGTCACCTCATTCAGCTAAGGTCTACCAGATGGTGATAATCTTCATACTGTATGCTTAGGATTAACTTTAGGCCAAGCAGGTATTAAAGAAATCATTAATCTTTGAAGAGTATGAATTAGTTCCAAGCCCAGAATAGTGGTTTGGATATCATGCAAAAAACTTCATATTCGATTCTGCCCTACTCCTATATTACAACCTAAATCAGCCCACATTCCTCACCCTTGGCCATAAGTGGCCCTTTCCTAGCAGAAGTGTAAGATGATGCCATAATCCTGGCTTCTTGTCATCCTTTGCTTCCATATACATAAAACAGCACTTAATTAAGCCTGGAGATTCACACAATGGAGTAGAACTTACTAGCTCAGTAGGTTTATCCAGATATAGTTGTTGCACCAGTCCATCACACTTTGAGCTACAAACCCCCTCTAACTTGTTTGTAATGCAAAGATCAGAGCTGAAACAGACATATCCAAACATTTCTTGGATGTTTTGTTTATCACTGGTAAGCAAGCAAACACAGGGCTTTATTTACTAAAACTGGAGCGCAAAATCTGGTGAAGCTTTGCATGGTAGCCAGCGTCTAGATTTAGCTAAGTTTAAATACACTGACAATAAAACCAGGAAGCCGATTGGTTTCTATGCAGAGTTGCACCTGATTTTGCACTCTCCAGTTTATCTCCCCCATAGGCTATATCAAGAAAACACATTCTACATGTGAGGAGCTCTGCACTGCGTAGAACTTCTCTTTACAAATGTTGTAGATGCTGATTTTTAATCACCAGCCTGGGGAGTTCAATGCTGCCTTCACCCAAGCCAGTTCTTCAGTGATCTTCAGATCCCCAATGCCACCAGCTGTGACTTCCTGCTGTTTCACAGCTGGGTCCCCACTGATCATGCATGAGATTGCACTGTGCTGTCAGATTTGTCCCATAGTCTCCTGGGATGGGGATGTGCACATGTCCCAGGGGGGGTTATGGGTCGGGTGGGAAGCAAACTTATTTATTTCTCACCTAGGCGAGAACTGCAAAAGTAAGCGTGAGTACTCATTAGGAAAAAAAAAAAAAAAAAAAAAAAAACACACACACACACACACACACACACACACACTTTGTTAGGGGAGATGCAAAGAAGTGGCACTCTTAAGAGAAGGTCCTCTTTAACTTTGGGGATGAGGAGAAAGGTTGCCATACTTGCCCTTATTTCTCCATCTAGCTTGTGGATAGTCTTTGCCATTCTCACATGCAATGGCAGAGCTATTGGCATCATTCAGGGGACTGGGACATCTTATTAAAGTGTTATGGGGACTGGTCACAGATGGAGGGATGCTGCCGGAGCAAGGACCAAGGTATATATTACACCTTGTTCCTCATCCCCTAGAGCCAACAATAATGTAAACCTTGCAGCATGGGGACAGTGGTAGGAATTTTTTTTTTTTTTTTTTTAATAGCAGGCAATAATTCAGCTTTAGAGGGACATGCAAATGCAATAAGTCTCACACATTACCAGGAATGCATAACCGCTTTAGGTTGCCAGAAATTCATCTTGCAGGTTGCTTGCCCTTCCAAGCAAAGATCTCACTCTTCAAAGAGATAAACATTAGGCATGTTTGCAGGTATAATAGTTCTGTAGAGAATGGTCTATGTAGCATATAAAAAAGAGTGAGGTATAAAAGTTGTGCCATGTAGTGCTTACCCTCGTTTTCCTGCTATCTGCGGTGGTCTCATCGAACTCCTCTCCTAGTCTGAACTTCATCTCTGTGTTTTTTAGTGTGCTCTCTGTTCTCAGGCAGATCTCATCACCATTTTTAGAAATTATCACGTTTGGCCTTGCCACGGCACCTGCTTTCCTTGTGGCAAAACCAACCCCTGCAAAGTAAAGAACATTATACTGACACGGTACGGTTTAGTGGTATAGGACATCTTATTTCTACAGACTGTGCTAGGTGCATGTCAAATATACAGTGAGAAAATACCAAGAGAATCAGAGATCAGAATTCACACCAGTCCATCTAAAGTGTCCTAATTTCTGAGAGCCAGAGAAGGACTTCTCGGACCTCAAAGTAGACACTTATCTGTGATCCCAGCACCTCCATCATCAGAATACAAGGTCTGGGCTGCCCAGGCAGTACAATGTTCTGTACCTCATCCTGACTGTGCAGTCTCACATATTAGAAATCATTTATATATCCTGAACCCTGATAAGAAAAACAAAGAGCGGTTAACCAGTTCTAATGTGTCGGTTACTTCAAGCCTTGCAAACCAAGAGCCCCAAAATGACCCACTGCAACCCTGTACAAATATACCAAATGTTAAAATGTATTAAAGTGACACTAAACTTTATTCAAGTATGTATTCTTTAAGCATGGTATATGCACACTTAACATTTCTCTCAAACTCTATTCAACAGAAGCCGGTCTAACAACCAGCTTCTGTCGAATGGTTCTGTTGGAAGACCAGAATTCGATCAGTTTATGCAGCACTGATTGATGTATTCTCATGGGGGTGGGGAGTGAGCCCCCACTGTCAGAATACAATAGTGCCATGTGAGAGATCCCTGCATCCACACAAGCCAAGTTTCAACCCACTGGCAGAACGAAATGTGTATGCCCGCTTAACCCAAAAAAAAAAAAAAAATAAGTCCTTGCCCCCCCCCCCCCCAAATCTTTTGTTTGCTGTTGTGATCCAACTTGTTATGAGTTATTTTTCCATGATCCCACTGTATGTAGCAATATAGCCATAGCTCCCAACGGTCCCCGATTTTGAGGGGCTGTCCCTCATTTTGGTCTGAATATATACACACACACATATTATATATATATATATATATATATATATATATATATATATATATATATATATATATATATATATAAAAAAAAATTAAGTGTTTTCAACACTAATTCTTTCATCTGATTTCCAAATTGCTAAATTGCTGCATTTGTAAATTCCAGAAGCCAACATAAATAGTAGTGGTTAAAAAAAAAAAAAAAAAAAAATACCCACTTTTTTTGTACAAGTCTCCTTTAAGGGGGCATGGTGGGGGGGGGGGGGGTGTCTCACTGCATATGTTTGTTGATAGGTGTCCCTCATTCCCATCTCAAAAAGTTGGGTGGTATGACAGCCACTCTCCTGAGATGAGCTAGGGATTATGGGATTTGTAGCATACATAAAACTAACTAATGTGCACTGCTCATTCCAAGGAAAGTAGGGAGGGGAAGATAGAGCTTTGGGAGCTCACAGAAGGCAGATAAACAAGGTAAGGCATGGATTCCTGAAAATAGATTCCAGGGGAATTAAAACAGAAGTATGGGAATCAGTTTTTTCCATAATCATACTTACCCGGGTGGATTCTGCACAGAGAACCAAGCCATCAAACATCACCAATGGCTCGGTTCTCACAGCTCCTCGAGCGGAGAACTGCTGCCTTTCAGTTAGCATCTCTCCTCTCTGCTTCACCACACTAAGATCATGGAGAAAGCTGTAGTACATCAGCTACAACTTCACCTGGATACTCACAAACTCCTGGACCCGCTGCAATCAGGCTTCCGCCCGGGTCATGGAACAGAAACAGCTCTCCTCAAGATTTGGGATGACGCCCTCGAAGCGGCAGATGACGGAGAGCCGTGTCTCCTCGTACTGCTAGACCTAAGTGCAGCGTTTGATACAGTAGATCACAATACTCTACTCGTCCGCCTCACAGAAGTAGCCGGAGTCCAAGACATAGATCTCCATTGGTTCGCGTCCTTCCTAGGAAATCGGTCACAGACAGTGAAACTAGGAAAATTCCTCTCCGAAACTCGGGCAGTCACCTGCGGAGTCCCTCAAGGCTCTCCGTTGTCACCCGTTCTCTTCAACATTTACATTCGCCCACTCCTTCAAATCATCAGATGCTCAGATCTCTGCTTCCACTCTTACGCTGACGACACGCAACTTTATTTCCGGATCAATGGGAAAAAAGATCACCAACAACAACTTGAAAACTGCCTCAAATCAATAGAGGACTGGATGACCACCAACTCCCTCCAGCTGAACCAATCAAAGACAGAGCTTCTTATCTTACACCCAAATCATAAGCCCGCAACCAAAACCTCCTGGTCTCCACCAACCGTCTTTGGGCAGACTATCTCCCCAAAGACCAAAGCGAAGAGTCTCGGGGTTATTTTAGACGCACAAATGTCAATGGATGCGCAAATAGGAGCAGTAGTCAGTCGATCTCACCATCTGCTGCGCATGCTTCGCAGACTCATCCCTTTTATCCCAAAGAATGACAAAGCAGTGGTAGTTGGAACAATCATTAATTCACGACTGGACTACGCAAACTCGCTTTACATAGGATTACCACAATATCAACTTGCGCGATTACAACTGATCCAAAACATGGCGGCAAGGCTGATAACAGGAAAAAAACCCTGGGAATCCATTTCTCCTTCACTGAGGAGCTTACATTGGCTAACCGTAAAAAATCGGATCACGTTCAAGACCCTTTGCCTCACCCACAAATGCGTGCATAGAGAAGCTCCGCAATACCTAATGGAGAAAATAAATCATTACACACCAAACCGCAGTCTTCGATCAGCCAACAAAAACCTCCTCCTCGTGCCCAAAGCCCGGTATAAATCCAAGGGGGATCGGAGATTCGCTGTCCAAGGGCCTCGGCTATGGAATGCTCTACCAATAAACATCCGCCTGGAAGAAAATCACCTGGCTTTTAGGAAAAAACTCAAGACCTTCCTCTTTTAGCAGATGATCAAAGCTCGCCACAGCGCCTAGAGGCGATTCAGTTCGCATTGTGCGCTATATAAGTATTTCATTCATTCATTCATTCATTGGAGTCGGGAAGACGTGGTGCCTGGACTGTTCCGTGTGACAGCAGAGAACGGACTTCAGACTGCTCCCTGCTGAAAAACGGGTCACAGAAGTGCAAAATGAATTGTACTCCTGTGTCCCATAGGAGAAGCCCAGCCAAACATGCTCAAGCTGGACTTCTCCTTTAAGTAGTAGATGTGTGTGAATTATTATTGGAGAATATAATTTAGTGTCACTTAATTATTTAACTTTATATACACATATACACACACACACACACACACACACATTGTGCTCTACAATGGCATTTGAGTGCCATATATCAGTTTTCTAATAAAGTGGCACTACAATTCCCAGTATTCCCTCAGACTGGAGCACAGCACCATTCAGTGTAATATTGCCTTTGAAATATTGTTTGATAACAGAATTTTAAAATCTCCATGGATTTTGTTATGAAGACATCAGCTCCTCTGTGGTTCACCATACATCTTACAATCTGACCGTACAGCAACTTAAAACCATATAGCAGTGGTCATCAATCCTGTCCTCAGGGCCCACTAACAGGCCAGGTTTTATGTATTACCTTGGGAGATGCAGACTAGAATACAGCAATCACTGAGCAGCAAATGATACCACCTGTGATGTATTTCTTGCAAACCTGGCCTGTTAGTGGGCCCTGAGGACAGGATTGATGATCACTGCTCTAACATAAGTACCTACCTAAATTATTCAATCAATTTTATCCAAATCAGGCATATCCTTATACTACAAACTTCTTGGCAGATCCAAAAGGAGATTGTAAACATGTATGAGCTCAAATCCAGCCATAGAGAGGAGCAGCTGAGATTCAAAAAGTGTGGGCAGGCTAGATGTACTAAGTCGATCAATCAACTTGGGTACAACCAGCCTGCTGGATTTACTTGCGTTCATCTCTAGCGGCTGTTATAATCACGGTCTTCTCCAAGCAGGGACAGCTTCCCCCACCGGGAGAAGACACTGGGGGTTATTTACAAAAAGGCAAATCCACTTTGCACTTCCAAGTGCATTTTCAGTGCAGTCACTCCAAATCTGAGAGGTAGATCTGAAATGAGTGGAAGCTCTGCTGATTTTATCATCCAATCATGTGCAAGCTAAAATGCCAGTTATTTTCCTTGCATGTCCCCTTTGTTCTACAGCGACTTTGCTTCCACGTGCACTTTCAGTGCAAAGCTTTCCTTTAGGCTCCATGCACACTGAAGCTCAAAAAAAACTTTCTGGACGCCAAATTGCGGGCAGAAAATGCTGGTTGAAAAACATGCTTTTAACAGCATTTTGTACTAGTGTTTGTGAGCGTAAGCGTTTATGGGCATTTTCAATAAAAATTACACAGAAGACACTCCAAAAATCCCACAGTGCATTCCAAACTCCCACAATGCATTGAAAAAAAATAGAATGCCAAACACTAATTAACGCGCGTTTATCAGTGTTTATCGTTTTTTGGTGGTGAAAAACGTCACTTTGAATTAGATTTTCTAGCGTTGAAAAAAAAAACCCATAAACTCCACTGCTCATTAAAAAAAGTCCATGTGTGCATGGCCACATAGGCTAACAGAGTGGAGTATATGAGCTTTAAAAAATAAATAAATAAATAAAACACACCCAAACTCCAATAAACTGCAGTTTGAGCTACAGTGTGCTTGGAGCCTTAGGGCCGGTTCACACTGCGGGCGATGCGAGGCGACACGACTTGCCTCGCCGCTATCTGACAAGTCGCCCCCGTTCTGTACAATGGAACCGTTCTGAGAGGAGCGACTCGAGTCGCTCCGACTCAGAAAAAAGGTTCCTGTACTACTTTTGGGCGACCTCGGGGCGACTTGCATTGACTTCTATACAGAAGTCATTTGCAAGTCGCCGCTGAGGTCGCGGCAGGTCGCGGCGAGGCAAGTCGGTGTCGCCTCGCCCGCAGTGTGAACCGGCCCTTAGTAAATAACCCCCACTGTCTCAGCAGGAGGGTTTCCCCTGTTAGCACTGTGTTGACCGGGAAATTGTGTGACCCGTGGTTGATGGAAAGAAATTTGCATAGTCTATAGAACTTCAGTCATTAATGGAACTTCATGTCTTGGTGACCTACATTAGAAGTCACAGATCCATGCACAAAACACATCTGAAAACATGCCATTAATGTGTGTTGAGGGCCATTACACACCAGGAATAGCACAAGAATGGGCAGTGCATTTCACATGCAGTTCTGTGTGATGCAATTTCAGTCCATTCATTTTGAAGGGGCTGAAATTGCATTGCAACAAAAGTAGCGCATGCACTACTTTTGGAAACTCACTGCAAATGGATCTTTTGTACCATGCAGTCCAGTAATGGCAAATGCACTACATCATTAACTTAATATTAACAACCACTGCAGTGTGTGTTTTTTTTTTTTTTTTAATACCGTGTTAGAAATGTGGGTTCCCTGCACTGCATTGCAGAGTGAACTGGCCCTTAATGCACAATAATGCATGCGGTTTTCAATGTAATGGGCTTAGGCTTCATTCAGATGGACACCAGCACCTGCCTTGACGTCTGAACCTCCCCCCCGATCTGTGTGCAAGCAGTCTATGGAGGTGGATACAGAGGCTGCAGAGACTCAGATCGATGCAAGTCAGAATTTTTGACAGTCACTCAGGATCGGCTGCACTGCCCCCCCCCCAGTGCAGACTCCCATGACCACCACTGTAATGGAACTTTTCTCCACTACAATTCTGCAGTGTGCATTTTTAACCATTAGTATTCATGTTCATGATTAATATTGATGTATAGAGCAAGGGAGTGTTGTAATATAATTTAGGCTGAGCACCAAATAGTCGAAGTATGCTGTATTCTATTTTTAAATGTTCCACAGCTGTTTACTATAAAATGTAGATGAAGAACATTTTAGCAGGGGTTCACATGAACCTGAAAATTTTGAGCATTCCTCCAGGGTAAAAAAAGGTTGAGAAAGGATGGTCTAAGGCTGGATTCATACTTATGCATTTTTTGTGCTTTTTGCATTTTGCAGATTTGCACTACAGAAAGTGTTCCATAGGAAACCATGTTAGAGGGGCTGTAGTGCAAAATGCAAAAAGCACTAAAACTGCATAGGTGTGAATCCAGCCTTCGGGTCAGTTCGCACCAGTTCTGTTTTTTCTGTGCCAATACAGTCAGTTCTGGTCAGTTTCTGCCCCGGAAACTGACTGCATGGTGTGAACTAGAGCCATTGGAATACATGGAAAACACTGTGCATGCATTTTTAGTGCAGAAAAAAAGTGCACGAAACTGAACGGAACTGCATCTGGTGTGAACTGGCCCTAAAGCTGGATACACACTATACAACTTATATGGATTTCCATTAGATTTACCTTCAACTATGTAGCCCAAGGGTGTGCCTAATTGCATACAAATTGAAAGGGTTTAGGTTTGGCCTCATATGCTTTTGGTAAATCTAAGACACCTTTCACACTGTTTTCAGGTGCTGTACCGCTGGAAATAGCCTCTGCTAAGCACCTAAAAACTGCTTCAAGTATGGCTTTTCACACTGGGGCAGTGCGCTCGTGGGACGTTCAGAAAAGTCCTGCAAGCAGCATCTTTAGGAGCACTGTATTTGACTGTATATGAATGGGCAGGGCTTCTGAAGCACCTGAAAAGTGCTTTGGAAGCACTGCAATACAGGAGTTAAAAGCACCCCGGTATCGGCCGAAAAACTTCACTAAAATAAGCATTGCTTTAGCGCTACCACAGCCGCTGCCCTGGCCCCAGTGTGAAAGGGGTCTAAAAGGAAAAATAATTTAAAGAAAATTGATAAAAAGATGAAGCTTAAAAGATCACTGCAATTGATAAAAAAAAAAAAAAAAAAAAATATAGGAATAGGAAATTAGGGTGTTGGGCAATAAAAGTTTGCAAAAAAAAAAAAAGTCCTAAAATTTGGCTTAAACATTACCATACAATTCGAAAAAAAAATAAGCTTTTTCAGATAACAGAATAATAACTTTGCATTGAGAAACATTCATAAAGAGGTTTTTTTTTTCTTTTATTAAATCCCATGTATTACGTGAAACGGATGCGGTAATATTAGCAGCATTATCCACACCTAATTCAGCTGGAAACAAAAACAGCATTTTAGCTTGCACATGATCGGATGATAAAATCAGCAAAGCTTCCCCTCATTTCACATCTACTCCACCGATTTAAAAAAAACGACTGCACTTCCAAGTGCACTTGCAGTGAAAAGTGGATTTGCCTTTTGGTGTGAGTAAGCCCTTAAGGTGAGCACACATTCCAATTGTACAATACATTCTGTTTAGATGTGGACAGGACTGTAGATCACTCTGAATGTGTGGGGCCCCCACATGATATCCAATATATTCCTAAAATCAGGAACTGAATGTCATCTTTGGATCGGTTTTTAAGTAATAAATGCCATTTTATTTCCTTGCATTTCCCCCTCCGATCTACAAGTGACTGCACTTCAAAGTGCACTTGCAGTGCAAAGTGGATTTACCTTTTGTAAGCCCCATGGCTCTATATGCCGTGTTCACACTATACTGGTGCAGTGCATTTATTTTTTTTCTATTTTTTTAACAGAACACACAACACCCTGCAATGCACCCATCCAAATGGAAAAAAATAAAAAAAAAAGGTTTAAAACATTTTGACCCCTTGATGTAGCCTGTATAGATAAAAATGCATTTTAGTGTGAACAAAATTATGCAGCTAGATCTATGGAACAATAATGGTATTCTTCATGCTGCTTCTGACAACTACGAACACCCATACACACTATGCAGCTGGTTTTAAATTAGTTTGCCTTCGTCACCCCCCCCCCCCCCAAAAAAAAAAAAAAGTGTATGTATTTACACACACCAAGTGAAGATCAAGGCAACCTACTACCTGGTCATTTCCCAGCCCCCTAAAAATCTTTGGAGGCAGCCAGGTAAGTTATACTGATTCATTCAATATTTGCAACTAAAGTTAAAAGAACAAATTGTATAGATCAGGTAGATCTGTATATTACACAGTTATGGTAAATCTAAGGTTGATGGTACAGTTAGAGATTGTTACATGCATGGGTACCAAGCCTCAAGCCAATTTAGAACATTTTCAACCTTCAGTTGTGAAATCAGAGGGATCAGGAAGATAACATCTGACAGTTTCAGTGGGTTGAGATCTGCTCAAAAGTTTGGCATGGTACCGGTGGCACTGAGAAACTAGCAAGTGATCAGACAATATCTATGGAGGTAAAATGAGAGGATAGCACTTTCAGAAATAAATAAAATAAATGGGGGGCATGTAAAATGTAACGATGTTAAAAGTATGGGAATAAAGAGGGGGGAGTTTTTTCTGGAATGGTTAAACTTTTTTGTGGGGGGTGAAGTTGTAAATCTACATTTGTGCAGTAATAAAAAAAATAATAGAAAAAGATTCATGATTAGAACAAGGAAGGAGGGGATATATATATATATATATATATATATATATATATATATATATATATATATATATATATATATATATATATATATATAGCGCAGAACGTGTAGAGCACAGTCTCCAGCTTACCTAGCTTCTGCATGTACTCATCGAAGCCCTGGCTGTCACACAGCTTCCATGTACCAATGAACTGATCCACCATGATGCTGCTGATTATAGGAGATGCAGAGAGATCTGGGGACAGCGGAGGATGCTGCACCGCTTTATAAAGTGACAGGGTGACCGGCTGCTGGGGAGGGGAGCTGTAGACGTCAGAGAGCGGTCACACCATCCGCCTATTCCTCATTGTCAGGAGCTGACCAGCTCAGCTCTTTCATCCACAGTCCGATGGAAAGGGATGCTTCCCGAGGAGCACATGGCTGCAATTAGTGATTAGCTCAGCCTGGGCGGATTGGGGTACCTGGCTGAAATCTGACGAATATTCCACTCTATTCTAAATCTATTCCGATCTGACCACACTGGTTTTCCTAACTGATCACTGTATTAAAAAATGCTTATAGGGGCTGTTGAGAATTTTCCAGACATTTAAAAGGTCTCTATAGTGAAGTTTATTTATAAATAATCGCACAGTTGTTTTTATTATGTTTCCTTATTTTACATTTTTTCTTTTTTGCTATTTATTTTTTCCAGTTTTCTTATGTTTACTTGAGTGAGATTTTTTTAAGCTATATTATGTATCTTAAACTAATACCATTAAATTGTTTTATGTATCTTTTTTTCAGGTTTGTTTCTTTACAACTAATAACATAAATATTTTTTTAATTATAAGTCTTTATTTTAGAAGTTTTTTTATTTAGTTTTATCATGTTTATAATGTAATATGTTTTATTATGTTTCTTTATTTTCAAAAATATTTTTAATGTGTTTATACCCTGGTATTGCACATATTATTTTTTTACATAGTTACATACTAGGTGAGGTTGAAAAAAAAAGACACAAGTCCATCAAACCCAACCTATCTGTGTGATGATATGTCAGTATTACATTGTATATCCCTGTATGATGTGGTCATTCAGGTGCTTATCTAATAGTTTCTTGAAACTATCAATGCCCCTCGCTGAGACCACTGCCTGTGTAAGGGAATTCCACATCCTTGCCGCTCTTACAGTAAAGAACCCTCTACGTAGTTTAAAGCGGAGGTCCACCCTAAAGTGGACCTTCCGCTCATTGGAATCCTCCCCCCCTCCGGCGCCACAATTGGCACCTTTCAGGGGGGAGGGGGTGCAGGTACCTGTACAGAACAGGTATCTGCACCCACTTCCGGCGTAGATTCTGCAGAAGCCATGCCCCTTTCCGCAGAATCTACGCCCCTTTCCAAAGGTCCCCCGCTGCCTGCTGGGAAACACACGGATCCCAGAGGCAGCGGGGACCATCCTTATTGCGCAGCGCGACTCGCGCATGCGCAGTAGGGAACCAGGAAATGAAGCCGAAAGGCTCCACTTCCTGATTCCCATACCCAGGATGGCGGCGGCAGCACCCGAGAGACGATCGACAGATCGGTTTCGGGTGCCGACATTGTGGGCGCGCTGGGCGGGTAAGTGTCATTATTTTAAAAGTCAGCAGCTGCAGTAGTTGTAGCTGCTGGCTTTTTAAAAAAAAAAAAAAAAACGGCGGACTCCCGCTTTAAGGTTAAACCTCTTTGTTTCTAAATTTAATAAGTGGTCACGTCTCTTGTTAAACTCCCTTCTGCGAAAAAGTTTTATCCCTATTGTGGGGTCACCAGTATGGTATTTGTATATTGAAATCATATCCCCTCTCAAGTGTCTCTTCTCCAAAAAGAATAAGTTAAGTGCTCACAACCTTTCCTCATAGCTAATATTCTCCAGACCCGTTAAAAAGGATGAGTTCACCTTTAGCCCTGGTTCACACTGATGAGGGATTCGCAGCGATTTCTGTTCTTTTCCCGCATCGCAACCGCACTCCATTCAGGCAAACCTCTGTGGGTGTCAATGTTAATGTAACAACACCCCAAAAACGGTTTGCAAAACGCAGTGCACCCATGCGATTTGATTCCAGTGCTGCAAAAAGGTGCATGCACCTTTTTTTATGCAGGTGTGGTGCGATTTGAGCCATATCAAATGAATGGGCTCAAATTTCACTGCAAAGAATCCCATGTGATTTGAACAGGAATGCTGTAAAATTCCTGTCCGAATCTTATACGGTTCCCTGCACCGCACAAGTGTGAATGCTAAATTTAAAAACATATTTTTTTTTCCTCCTGCCTGTATAGCATTGCACACACAATCAGTGAATCTTGAGTGCAATGTCAGGCTCCTGTAGACATGTCCTCCAGCTTTCATGCCTGTACCTCTGTATGGGCTTTCTGTTGTCATCAGAGCCCTCACAGTCCATTGAGTACTACAAGGGACAGATGAGACTTGTAGTTTCTTCATTCACAGATTGATGTTAATGAATGATGCAGTTGTGCGGGTGGAGCCCTGCATGGCCGCTGATCTAGAATGTGACAGCAGCTGCAGGGGAGAGGGAACCCCTTGCCCACTGTCACGGGGGAGGGGTTTGGGGGGGTGATGGAGCATGTTATATACGCGTAACATGCTTCAAAAGTGGACTACGTTTTTTATGACACTATATAATAAGCTGGGTTTACACTTGGGCTTTCTCAAGCATTTTTTTTAAATTCACATTTGTATATGCGTTTTCAGGGTTGCATATCTTTGTAACAGCCATTTGAAAGCTAATCACTAGGGGAAGGAGAGGCTAGAAAACCTCAGGCATTTTAAGGGGCTTCCATTGAAGGTTATAGGGAACAAAAAGTGTGACTGTGCCCCAAAGAAGTTCAAATGACATAATGGGTATGGGCACCATTGGATTGAATTGAAATCATTGAGCCACTTCTAGAAAAGTGCCTTAAATCATTCAGGTGTTAACCAGGGCTAGGGACAATAGTGATCAGATGAGAAAATCCAAACCACCAGCTGATGCCCCCCCCCCCCCACGAATGAAGAGGCGGAACACCAACCAAAGGGGAATGTTCCACCGTGAGGCACCCTCCTCTTTCAAGTGTGGCACTTTTGGGGAGTGGGGTGGGGGCAGGTACCTGATCTTGACAGGTACCCATTCTCACTTCCGCTCCAACTGTCTAGGCATTCGGAGTGGAAATTCCCCCACCCCCCCCCCCCCCCCACATTCTTCTGGGACACGTCACATATCTTAGACTGCGGGACCATTCACGATGCACAGTGCAGCTTGCACATGCGCAGTGGGCACAACAGGGTGCCCACTGTTAAAATGCCAGCGCTGGGAACCTAAAGACAAGTGAGGAATGAGCCTGGATGAGGAGGGTCCTGGATTGTGGGACAGGTGAGTGTCTGTTTATTAAAAGTCAGCAGCTACAATTTCTATAGCTTCTGACATAATTTTTTTCACGCCATTTTATTTTATTTTTTTATATTTGAAATAATTGGTTTGGGAGTTCTAGTCGTATACCAAAAGTCAGATCAGTTAAGATGATGAGCCCAACTTCAATTCAAATCAATGGGATGAAATAATGCCCAAGTCGTACCAAAGTAGTGCAGGAAGCATTTTCAAAGTCGGACTCGCACCAGCCAGACCAGTTATAACGGCATTCATAGGGAACCATTGATTTTGACATGTAATGCGACTTGTGCTCTGGACGTTGGAGTGCATGTCGGACCAGTGTGAACCGGCCCTTAACCTATTTCCTCTGACCCCAGGTTGTGCTTGACTCTCCCCAGCCTAAGTGTAGTGGTTAAAAGATTTATTACAGGCACAATGGGAGTAAAAACACTTACAAGTTAGTAAGTCGTAAGTAGTAAGTAGTCATAGGCATATAATGATTTGGCTCATGGAGATCGCTGTAATCCTCGTCTGTCTGGAGGAGAGAGCCCTCCTGCAGTTGTCAGAGTCCCTGGTGACGTGGATTGGTGAGGGGGTAAGGATGCGATTGAACCGGGTTCTGGAACCAAGCTGGAACTCATGGCTGATGTGACATCAGGTGAAGCTGGTGGGTGGTAACGCATTTCAATGCATGCACAGCTCCTTCGGTAGACCGAGGGCCGTCTTTAATATTGATTGGACCCTGGGCAAAAAAATCTTGCCCCCCCCCCCATGCAATTTAACTCTCCACCTGTTCTGAGACATACAATAAATATCAGCTAGACTTAAAATCAGTTTACTGTATCAGATCAGGTAGCGATTGCCATTGGTTGCCAGAGGTTACAGAATATCATTACCACTTACTGATTAGTTGCTAGAGGTTACAGCACATGATTTCTTCTTGATTGGTTGCTAGAGATTGTAAGCTCTGACGAGCAGGGCCCTCTGATCCCTCCTGTATTGATTTGTATTGTAAGTGTACTGTCTGTCCTCATATTGTAAAGCGCTGCGCAATTTGTTGGCGCTATATAAATTCTGAATAATAATAATAATAGAGATTACTGTACAGAAATACTGCTCACTGATTGGTTTCTAGAGGTTACAGCACATCATCTATAAACTGCAGAGGGGCATGATATACATATAGCAAACCTTTTTGATCATTTTAGATGTTTGTTTTATCCGTATAGTTGTTCATTTTAACTTGTAGCACTTTGAGATCTTTTTGATGTAAAGTGCATTATAAATAAAATCTATTATTATTATTATTATTATTATATGAATGCTGCTATTTATATATGAATGCTCCCACTATTTGCATATGAATGACAGTTATTTACATGTAAACACAGGGTCTGCAGGTGAGTCATCTGTACACAACATTAGGGCAGAGGCGGGCAGCATTAGTAGGACACTTACCTTTCCAGGGCACCCGTGATGTTGGCCGCCCGAGGCTGACCCATCCCTCGGCTCTTGGGTCCTGGCGCCGCCATCCTCACTAAGGGAAACAGGCAGCGGAGCCTTGCAGCTTCACTGCCCGTTTCCTACTGCGTATGCGTGAGTCGCACAGCGCTTTGTGAATGGGAAGCGCTGTGTTAGGAAACACACAGTGCCCATAACACAGCGCGCCCCATTACCCAGAAGAAAACGCGAGGAGGAGAGAAGACCGAAGATCACCGTGGAGTAGGAAGAGGCAGATTAGAAAGACTGCCTAGCAACATGGGTTTCTGGTAATGTAAAAATTATTATTTTTTTAAATGTTTTATTTTTTTAAGAATATTAATGCTGTTTTCATTTTTTTTAGGGTGGCCCTCCACTTTAAGCACAGTAGATTTAGTGTGTGTCTGGTCCTAATGGTCCCAATGGGCCTGTCCGTGGGATAGATTAGAACCAAAGTTACTACATTGGGTGATGAATGAAGTTGAGTACATTTGAGTACATTTGATGTAAAAAAAAAATATTGAGTACATTCGATGTTGAATGTCAAGAACATTCGATGCTGAATGGAGAGTGAAATTGTCGAGTACAATCGATGTTAAATGGGAAGGATTTTGGTACGTTCTATGTTCAGTGGGAAAAAAGCAGGTACATATGAGTACCTGTCCATACATATATATAGGGGGATAGATTATAACCAAAGGTGCTTCGTTGGGCCATGATGTGGGATGGGGAGACTAATGACATAGAGAAGTTTGTCTCCCACTGCAATAACAACAATATGAGCTTAGCCTTCACCTCAGTATACAAAACAACACACACACCTAGCATACCTAGACCTATACCACGAAAATGGTCACATCTATGCCAAGAATTACAGCAAACCAACTGCAGGAACTGCAGACAATTTTGCCATCTCAGACACAACTGCACAAAACAATCTGACTACCAGAGTCATAGCGAAACCCTCAAACAAAAATTCCTAAAAAAAGGGTACCCGCCCCCACTCATCGAAAAAGCATATACCACATACATAAACCCAGACACTCCAGCTGACAGAAATGAAAATGCATTAAAAAGTAATTGGCTTCGCCACCCAATTCCACAACAAACAAAGAAACATGGAACACATAGTTACCAAGAACTCGCCTATACTACTGCAATAACCTCACCTGAAAGCAGGGGCGGACTGACAACTCATGGGGCCCCCAGGCAATAGGAGATTATGGGGCCCCCAGGCAATAGGAGATTATGGGGCCACACAGTATACACAAACACACACACACACACACACAGTATACAATCACACAGTATACACAGACATGTTTCTATTGGCTGAGAAGGTACTGGAGAGGTGGGGCAGCTATACTCTCAGGATTTTTAGACCAAAAGGATGTCGGTAAGGGACATTTCAGAGACAGATGTAAAAAAAAAAAACACACATTTTTACATACTGTCCCTGGTTTTACTGAGGCTGGCAACCCTGATGGGGGCCCCCCAGTGGCATGGGGCCCTCAGGCAGTGCCCGAGTGGCCCAATAGTCAGTCCGCCTCTGCCTGAAAGATAGCATACCAACAAAACCAAAATTCTCCTACAGAAAAGTCCCCCAACATAAAATGGAAAATAGCACAGAGTAAACTCAAACCACTAAACATATATCCCCATCACTCAAATTCTTTTCCATCATCGGGATGTACCAGTGCCAAAAATCTCTATGCCTCACAAGCAGTTTTGTCCACCATGGCCAAAAATAAATCATTGTAAAAGGAAAAGCATACTCCTTTCGGCCCTTGTCCAACTTTTTTTTTTATAATTTCAGCTAATACTGTCGAGACTTATTCAACTTTACGTTCATTAACTGTCTCCTTCTCAGTTTCACATCATTGTGATATTTTTACAGGAGTTTATTTTTAATTTCTTCTATTATCAGGTTTTCCAAAATTTAAATATTAAAATCGTATTCACTGACATTACTTTATATCTGTCTTCCAAAAAATGTTCCTCTTTCACTACTCATATACCACATCCTCCTGCCTATTTCTATCCCGTCCACCCACCATCCCCCCTCCCCTTTGGTCTGCTCTCAGCCCTCTTTCTTATTTCTATTCCTACTCAGACCCTACCACACACTGTCATTTTTTTCTAAGTATTTCTCAGGTTTTAAAAAGTTTCCATTTTCCCCAGGTACTATTGTATCTTCCTGGTTGCCCTTTTTCTCTGCTGCATAGGTATTCCATTCTGCTGTAGCATTCTATTTGCTCAAACCATTCCCTTACATCTGTGTTTTCTGTACTTAACCACTTCTTTGGAATTAATCCTTTTGCAGCGTTCAGCAATATTGTGGTCAATGTTTTTCCATATTGTTTATTGAAAGTTTTTGATTCATGAAATAGACACGTCTTCCAGGTGTTGATTATCTTTTCTCTAGTTATCTCTTTTATATAGTCCAAGATTTCCTGCCAATATTGCTTGATTTTCAAGCATTCCCACCAGATATGTGTCATTGTGGCCCTCTGTCCACATTCCCTCCAACACTGTGGGGATTTGTCTGGTTGATATTTAGGAATTTTGTCCGGGGGTCAGATACCATCTTGCCAATAGTTTATAGTTCATATCTATTGTGTTTATATCCATTGCGTAACTATGTACTTCTCCTATCATTCTCTCAACTTGTTGGACCTCTAATTTCGTAACTATTTCTTTTTCCCATTTCCCTATATAGGGAGGTGTCTCTTGTCCCTCCAGTTCTGTCAATATTCCATATACTTTGGCTATACCATGTTTCAGTGGAGTTTGTACACCACAGAGTTTTTCCAGTGGATCTAAATTTTTTCCATCTCTGATTGGTTGAGGTAGTGTATTTACCATATGTTTTAATTGAAAATATTCCCAATCGCTTATGTTCCATCTATTTATTTCCTTTGATTTTGATAGTATTCTCATCTTCCCATGTGTAGTGATATCTCTTATTTGTGCGTTCCCCATTTTAACATTAACTCATTGTTCCAGTGAGTGCGATTAGTGGTGAGTTATATGCCCAGTTTTTTTGTCTGTATAATGTAGCCCAAATTTTGAATACATTTGTAGTCAAATCATGTGCCACCGAATCTAATGTTATGTGCTTTTGTGGTACCCAAATATTTTTATACAGTGTTGTTCTGTTTAACATATTTTCAATCTTAATCCACTTTATTTCACTAACCCATTCTACCAACTGTGAAATGATTACTGACTTGTAATATCTATTTATGTCTGGTGTTGTTAAGCCTCCGTATTTTTTTTTCCTAGTGATTAGTGCGAATTTAAGTCTTTTTTTTCGTTTTTTTTTCCCCATATGTATTTTATCATCATTGTTTTTATTGTTCTGAAGAAACTCTGTAGTATAGCTATTGGTAGCATTTGGAATTTATATATTATTTTGGGGAGGATCACCATTTTAAACATATTTATCTTTAACTATTATATTATTATTATACACAATTTATATAGCGCAAACAGTTTACGCAGTGCTTTACAATGTATAGGGGGGGGGGGGGGGGGCAACACAATTACAGTACAGTTCAATACAAAAGGTACAGGAGGGCCCTGCTCGTAGAGCTTGCATTCTAAAATGGAGAGGGTGGTACAAAAGGTAATAGCTGCAGAGAATGATTTGATGGGGGTGGCTCAGGGACAGTTAGGTGGGTGTGGGATAGGCTTCCCTGAATAAATGAATTTTCAGAGATCTCCTAAAGGTGGACAGGGTAGGGGCTGATTGGATATACTGGGGCAGGGAATTCCAGAAAATGGGAGAGGCTCGGGAGGAGGTAACAAGGGAGAGCAGATAGTTAATTCTTAGGGACTCTCTTGCCCCTCTGCTCTTTTGGGCCGAGGTGGAATTCTATTTGGCGCACTAGATCCACCCCTCCCGTATTGAAGAGGTGACCTTAGAGCACACCACATGTCCAGGTCTCCATCCCCTCCATATTTATCTCTTCCTCTTCTCTTCCATTCGCTCTCTCCCACCTCCCGCCCCCCTCCTCTCCTCTCCCATCCCCCCCCCATCCAGGCCCCTACTTTTTTAATTGGTTTTAAATATAGGTCATTTTGCTGTAGTTGCCCTAGTAATCTGTTTCCTTGGGATCAACTGCTATTGTGCTTCATCTTGTGGCGTTTTTTCTTGTCTGGAAGTTGAAGCTCTGATATTTTCTGGTGTTGGAATTTCCCTTTTTTTACAGAAATCAGGCATTTCCTCTATAAACCTACGTTTAGCAATACGTCCATTTCTCCTAGAATTCAAACATGCAGGGAAACTCCAAATGCATTGGATTTCTTGTTCCTGTAAAATTTTCAGCAAAGGTTTTAATGTCCTCCTCCTTCTCAGGGTTTCTTGTGAAAGGTCTTGAAAAATTTGTATCGTCTTTTCCTCATATTCAATTGGTGGCTTCCCCCTCAGGTTTCTCCAACTTAGTTTTTTTCCCTCGCAGTTTTAAAATCAGACAATTATGTCTCTTGGACTTCTGGGGAGGGAGGAGTCTAGCAATGGTGCCGACCAGGAGCACGCCGTAGAAGCGCCTGTTGTTGTCTCCAGTTCCCTCTAATGGAATATTGTTAAGTCCCCCTAGCCCCCTTACCCCCTTGTCCCCCTGACTCATAAGACCTGGCTAGGACCCCCCACCCCACAGAAAACTGTGTTGGAGTGCCACTTTAGGGATTACCGTGCTGGAAGACAGGAGATGTTGTGGCTCCATCTGCTGCACCGTCTGCTGTGCCGCTGTTGAGGGGTCATCTCTTTGCCTCTCCACTTCCCTGTTTCCTATCAGGAGATACGGGTTGTTGCTGTAGGAGAATGGGAGATGGACAGGAAATACGGGATTGGTATACCTCCCCCCCCCCCCTCTTCTCTTACCTCCTCTTGGTCCAGAGCGGAAACGTGCAGCGTCCGGCGGATCCAGAGACAGGTAAGGAGGAGGAGATGCTCAGCAATCGGTTCTCGTGGTTGGCGTTCGGCCACTCGGAGGAGGTCGGGGGGGGGGCCAGCGGAGAGAGAACAACGGGCCGAGGGCCGCTGAGGATTGCTGAGAAGAGCCAAGTGGAGCCAACCAGAGCCAAGGGAGGCTCGTCTGATCGGTGAGAGCCCTCCAAAGAGATTCTGTGGGACAGTAAAGAATCCCCCTTCTCCTCCAGATATGTAAAAGAATACTGTGGAACTATTTGTGAATATCTTACAACATGCCTGTATGAAGTAAATGAATGGAGTAGGAAGAGAGGACTTTCAGTGAAAAGTAGGGAGAATATAGGATACACACTAAGAGACTTGTGCGATTTGGGTCCACTATTGTCAGATGGGAGAAACTGCACTTACTAACAGGGAAAGGAGATTTGTTCCACCCTTCTCCCCCCACCCCTTTATTTTATTTTTTTATTTTGTTGGGAGTAACTTGGTAAAATGAGGGGTAAGTCGGCAAGAGGCAGCAGGGTGGTGGTCAAATCACCCCATGCTAGTCTAAGCCCGAGCTCTGATCCTATGCACAAATATATAACCCAAGGAGGGGATGGGGAAGGAGAAAGCCAAACAACAGAAAAACAACAAAGTACTAAGGGACGTCAAATAGAAACCGAAGAAAAAAAGGAGAAAAAGGGCCAGAATAAAACACTGTTAGAAATTAGTACACTCTCAGATCCCAGAATAGATTAGGAACCCGAGTTAGACCCACCTGCAAGAAAAGAGGAGGAACAACAGAAGACAGCTCAACTCCCAACAAAAATACATATGGAAATAATGTTTGTGACCCTGGAAAACTCCTTAAAAACAGAAATGGCAACAATCCATAAAGATCTGGGCCACGTGCTTTCAAGAGTAGAGGAAGTTGAAAAAAATGGACACCCATAAAAGTATGATAAAAGGGCTACAAGGAGAAATAAAAATATTAAAAAAAGATCAACAAGAACAAACGTACAGAATAGAAGACCAAGAAAATAGGGATTGAAGGCAGGGACAGATCCGGGGGGGGGGTCAATTGCCCCCTCCAAGAATACCGCCAGCTGATGACAGCACGGCCGGTTCCACGGGTACCCGCGCAGCCGGTTCCGTGGGTGGGAGCGCGTCCGGTTCCGCGGGTGGCAGCGCGGCCAGTTCCGCAGGTACCCGCGCTGAGTGGACGGGTGAGGGGGGGGCAGCTGGGCGGCTTAGGAGGGCTTCTGGCCAATCAGGAAACCAGCAGGCAGGGGAGCAGGGAGATTACATAATCTCTCACTGCCCTGCATCCCTCCAGTTCCGCCCTCACTGTGCAGGAAGCTGTGTGCAGCAGAGAGATTACATCATCTCTCTGCTGCCTATCTTCACTCTGGACTCAACAAAAGACCACCTTAGCAGAAAAGTGACACAGTAGGTGACAATCCGCAATGTGTGGCAGGCTACGTGGCAAGTGGCAATCCGCAATGTGTGGCAGACTACGTGGCAATCCGCAATGTGTGGCAGACTACGTGGCAAGTGGCAATCCGCAATGTGTGGCAGACTACGTGGCAATCCGCAATGTGTGGCAGACTACGTGGCAAGTGGCAATGCGCAATGTGTAGCAGACTACGTGGCACGTGGCAATCCGCAATGTGTGGCAGACTACGTGGCAATCCGCAATGTGTGGCAGGCTACGTGGCAAGTGGCAATCCGAAATGTGTGGCAGGTGACGTGGCAAGTGACAATCCGCAATGTGTGGCAGGTGACGTGGCAAGTGACAATCCGCATTTGGTGACAAGTGACGTGGCAAGTGACGATCCACATTTGGTGGCAGGCGACATGGCAAATGACACCCTCAGGGCTCCCACTGATTCTGCATTATGGTGAGTTGAACCATTTAATTTTATATTACAATGTATTAATAGAAATAATGCGCTTCAATCATCCTCACACCATAACAACCATGGTGCCGTAATGATTGAAGCGCCAATACCAGCCATTTCCCATATAAATTGCCCCCCAAAAAACATATTTTATAGCAGTGCCCCTCCCGAGACTAGACTCTGGATCCGCCCCTGATTGAAGGAAAAACCTAAGATTACGAGGCCTCCCCGAACTCACACAGACAGAAAATGTAACAAATAATAAGGAAGAGCTTTAATCCAATTCTTGGAAAAGAAGAAACTAACCTAATAAAAATTGAAAGAGTACATAGAATTAGAAGACCATAATGCTGCGTACCCACGACTGGACTTTCCTGCAGAAAAGGTCCAACGGTCTTCTCAACGGACTTTCGGGAGAGTTCCCGACGGACTTCCGAATGAACGGACTTGCCCACACAGGAACAGACTAAGTCCGTTAGAAAGTCTGTTCGTTTTGAACGTGATGATGTAAGACGCGACTAAAAAAGGACGTTCAATAGCTTCCCTTCGGACCAGCATACAGACTAACTGTTTTCTTGATAGGAATTGAATCCGTCAGACAGATTTGAAACATGTTCTATTTCTAGGTCCGTCAGATTTTTTGAATGAAAAACGATCAGATTAGCCCACACATAATCGGATTGTCCAATGGACAGATTCCGTCACAGGCCTAGTCTGCCGGAAAGTCCGGTCGTGTGTACGCAGCATAAGGGTTACCAACTGGCCTATACAACTGCAATAACCTCACCTGAAAGATAGAATATTAACAAAACCAAAATTATCCTACAGAAAAGCCCCCCAACATAACAGGGAAAATAGAACCGAGTAAACTCAAAACCACTAAACATATATCCCTATCACTCAAATTCTTTTCCATCATCGGGATGTACCAGTGTCGAAAACCTCTATGCCTCACATGCAGTTTTTTCTACCATATACAAAAATAATTAATTGTTAAAAGGAAAGTATACAAAATAAAAGAATGCTACATATGCTCCACCGACTATGTAGTCTACTGCTTATCCTGTCCTTGTGGCCAGCATTATGTAGGCCGAACGATACGCACCTTACACAAACGTTTTGGGAAACACCATAGGTTCATTGAAGCCGGGAAAGATGAGCATAGCGTTCCTCAACACTTCGCAGAACACCATCAAAAATCCACCATGGGCCTCAAAGTATGGGCCATTGAATTCATCCCTGCCAGTTTCCCAGAGGCAGAGAGAGTTCAACGTCTGTCAAAGGGAAACATACTGGATATATGCCTTAGATGTACTCTCTCCAAGAGGTATAAACACGAAAATAGAAATCAGTACCATGCTCCAAAACTAAGATACAATATTAACATCCACTGCGACCCTTGCATTTGCCACACACACCTGGACAGATAAGGTACAACTCACAATACTGTGAACAATCCCTTTCTTCACTCAGCATCAAACGAAAGTGACATTCAACATCGAATGTACTTAACATTGGCCATTCAATATTGAATATACGCAACATTTTACATTGAATATACTTGACTCCCTCTATCACCATACACAATATGGCCCCACGAAGCACCTTTGGTTATAATCTATCCCCCTATATATACGGTATCTCACAAACGTGACTACACCCCTCTTATTTTTGTAAATATTTTATTATATCTTTTCATGTGACAACACTGAAGAAATGGCATTTTGCTACAATGTAAAGTAGTGAGTGTACAGTCTGTATAACAGTGTAAATTTGCTGTCCCCTAAAAATTACTCAACACACAGCCATTAATGTCTAAACTGCTGGCAACAAAAGTGAGTACACCCCTATATGAAAATGTCTAAATTGGGCACAATTAGCCATTTTCCCCTCCCTGGTGTCATGTGACTCATTAGTGTTACAAGGTCTCAGGTGTGAATGGGGAGCAGGTGTGTTTAAATTTGGTGTTATCGCTCTCACTTGCTCATACTGGGTACTGAAAGTTCCACATGGCACCTCATGGCAAAAAACTCTCTGAGGAATCTGGAAAAAAAGAATTGCTTCTCTACATAAATATGGCCTAGGCTATAAGAAGATTACCAAGACCCTGAAACTGAGCTGCAGCACGGTGGCCAAGACCATACAGCAGTTTAACAGGACAGGTTCCACTCAGAACAGGCCTCGCCATGGTCAACCAAAGAAGTTGATTGCATGTGCTCAGCGTCATATCCAGAAGTTGTCTTCGGGAAATAGATGTATGAGTGCTGCCAGCATTGCTGCAGAGGTTGAAGGGGTGGGGGGTCAGCCTGTCAGTGCTCAGACGATACACTGCACACTGCATCAAATTGGTCTGCATGGCTGTCGTCCCAAAACTAAGCCTCTTCTAAAGATGATGCACAAGAAAGCCCGCAAATAGTTTGCTAAAGACAAGCAGACTAAGGACATGGATTACTGGAACCATGTCCTGTGGTCTGATGAGACCAAGATAAACTTATTTGGTTCAGATGGTGTCAAGCATGTGTGGCAGCAACCAGGTGAGGAGTACAAAGACAAGTTTGTCTTGTCTACAGTCAAGCATGGTGGTGGGAGTGTCATGATCTTCGGCTGCATGAGTGCTACTGGCACTGGGAGCTACAGTTCATTGAGGGAACCATGAATACCAACATGCACTGTGACATACTGAAGCAGAGCATGATCCCCTCCCTTCGAAGACTGGGCTGTATTTCAACATAACAATCCCAAACACATCTCCAAGATGACCACTGCCTTGCTAAAGAAGCTGAGGGTAAAGATGATGGACAGGCCAAGAATGTCTCCAGAAGGTGGAGGAGCACAAGGTCTCTAACATCCACCAGGTCTGTGATGTCATCATGGAGGAGTGGAAGAGGACTCCAGTGACAACCTGTGAAGCTCTGGTGAACTCCATGCCCAAGAGAGTTAAGACAGTGCTGGAAAATAATGGTGGCATTGGCCACACAAAATATTGACACTTTGGGCCCAATTTGGACATTTTCACTTAGGGGTGTACTCACTTTTTTGCCAGCGGTTTAAACATTAATGACAGTATGATGAGTTATTTTAAGGGGATAGCAAATTTACACTGTTATACAATCTGTACACTCACTAAATTGCAGCAAAGTGTCATTTATTCACTGTTATCACATGAAAAGATATAATAAAATATTTACAAAAATGTGAGGGGTGTACTCACTTTTGTGAGATACTGTATGTATGGACAGGTACAGAATGTACCAAACTCTTACCATTCAACATTGAATGTATTCAATATTATTATATATTATTTTACATCAAATGTACATACTTGACTTCCTTCATAACCCAACATAGTAACTTTGGTTGTAATCTATACCCCCCCCATATGTATGTACGGACAGGTACACACGCACATATATATATATATTTATGGTTCAGAGCCCTATGTCCGATACGTATAACGATGACAAACAGGGTTAACATAAACTTACCACTTGAAATAGACCTGAGGGTGTGCCCTGGTCTAACGTACGGTATACCAAAATAAGGGGGCATACCCTAGATAAGAAATGAGGATTAAATGAAATGAACATGAAATGAAGTGAAATGAGTACTCTGTGAGGAGTATGATGCCTTGAGAAATACCCTAAAAAGGGGATGGGAGGGTGGGTATTGCACACAGGAACCGACAAGGAACACAGCAGAATGGGCTGATTAAATACCCCTCCGGGCTCCTCCCATAAATTCCGGCCACCGTACTGGCTGATAAGGAACACAGCTGAACGGGCTGATCAATTACTCCTCCGGGCTCCTCCCATAAATACAGGCCACCATACTGGCCTTTCAACTTATGGTTCAGAGCCCTATGTCCGATACGTATAACGATGACAAACGGGGTTAACATAAACTTACCACTTGAAATAGACCTGAGGGTGTGCCCTGGTCTAACGTACGGTATACCAAAATAAGGGGGCAAAAACATACTGGTAGGGAATTGCTCTTTATCGATTGAGTTTGATCACTGAGTGAGTTTAACAGATGCCTGAGCTTATTTCCACCTGAGGATTGTGGCTGTACTGGGTGAAGCAGGCAGACTTCTACCTGCCTAGCTATTCAATGATATTGTCTGGGGACCCGCTGTTACCGATTCTGTAAAAGTGGATGTCTACGCTGGAGCTTACTTGCTGCTCTTTGAAACCGCTAGGGGAAGTACGAAGTGATCTTTGTATCAGGCTAAGTAGCGTCTACATAGCTCTCGGCCTGCTGGATTACCGCAGGTGAACTTTCCAGGTCACAGGAACCTGTAGTAGGCCAACACCTGGCTGCTTGTAGGACCATGCTAGGGGAGAGAACAACCGAGGGGATAGTCAGGATGGTCGGAATACCCTTAAGGATGTCACCCGTTCGGGTAAGCATTTGTCACCGACCATCGGTTGGATTTCCTGGACTTCACGAAGCACGGTTCAACCAGCGTGGGACATGAATAAAGAAGGTTTGCGGGGTCCGGCAAGGACAAGAAATGCTGCCTGCCGGCTAGGTATAGCCGAACAGTGTTATGGGATAGGCAGCTGAGTATGACAGTATGAGGGAAAGGCCAGTAACTGCCTGATGTTGGAGTTTTCATAGGAGTGGTGTATCCGGAATTTCTGAAGGCCCTCCAGGCCGTCTGGTAGTTTGAGCAAGTTGCGAGAAAGTGAGACGTTTACGAGTTTGGTCGCTGTTTGTAGATATTGTACTAAACCGGGGTTTAGGTGAGACCGACCAAGGACAACGGCTGACACTGGATCGGCTCCAGTCAAATACGACAGCGCATCTGCTACGAGATTGCTCTAGGCCAGGAACAATGTATAGTCAACTTTAAACTGAATTATAACGACAGCTGTACCAGCCTACCCAGGCAGGACATGACTGCTAGGGATTTAGACCTATCTTGCAATAATCTCTGCTGGTTGCCTGATGGTGGCCAAAAATTGCAGCGAAGCCTGTGATGGTCGCTACATCTGTCCCTAGCTGGGGTGATAGGGGCAAGATAGACGGTATAAACATGATATACCGATCTACGTAGTACGGAACCTCTGATATTGAAAGATCCGTGGCATCCAGATTAAGGGTCTGACAGGGGCCCTGAATCTGGGAGGGGAAGACGAGGATGCATGACCTAAAGACCAACCCTGGGGAATGACCATATCGCAGAACTGAGCATACCCAAAACAGACTGAAGCTGCTTCTAGGTATACCCCTGTGTGTGGGTGAAGTGTTTGAAAAACTGACCTGATAGGGTCAGCTTGTCAAGGGGGAAACTGGCGTGCGAGGATGTTCTACATGTCCCTAAAGATGGCAGTTGTGATGGGCAAGCATCTAGCGTTGGCTACGGGCAGATGTTTCTGGATACCCGTTAGAGGGGATCTTACTGTATGGGCCATCAACAGACGGCTTACCGGGGTCCTGTAGGGATAGAAATGTCGGGTGCTGGCTAGATATAGCCTGACCGTATTACGAGAAGAAGCCAGCTGCGTGTGGCAACTCGACCTCTGGTGTAGGACGGAAGCTGAACTCAACTGCCCAACGGGGGGAATGAGCGTCAGGAATGGCGAGTGGCGTAGTCACTGGGGCTAAGTGGCCAAATGAGTACCGCTGAAAATGATGTGTGGCTGAGTGCCAACAAAATGCTTGCAACGATCACAAGTTATGCTAATTTGCACACCTAGCCGTGATAGCAAGTGTTGCGCTTAAATGTGTGCACACAATGATAGCAAGGGAGTTAACGTCACTGGAGATGTGTTTGTGGTGTCGCAGACATCCAGACACAGGGCTGTGAGCAGTATGACCTGAAAAGGCTAAATAAGTTATGCCAAGAGGCGTGCTTGCTACGATTGCAAGAAGTTATGCTAGGATGCGTAGTTAGCTAGGTTGAAAAGACAAAGTCCACCCAGCCCACGACAAAATCAACAATTTAGACAAACAACATTGCACAACCCGACACACCCAATGCTATCCCCACAGCTGATCCAGAGGAAGGCAAAAAACCCCCGCAGAGCATGCCCTAATTAGCTACAGCAGGGGAAAAAATTCCTTCCTGACCCCTCGAGCGGCAATCAGATTTCTCCCTGGATCAACCTACCTACAATATAGCACCCCGTTATACTACGTACGTTAGGAAGATATCCAGGCCTTACCCAGCAATGCACTGAGCCAGCCAGAACTGCCTGCCAGCAAGGATAGTACTACGTTTGTGCCTGGGGCTTGCTAGCGACAACTGCAAAGTTTATGCTAGGATGTGTGCTAGCAACTATTGCAAGAAGTCTATGCTTGGATGCGTGTTTGCAACGATTGCAAGAAGTTTATGCTTGGATGTGAGTCTGCCACGATTGCAGGGAGTTATGCCTAGATGTGCTTGTGGTGACTGCAGGATGATTGTAATTGGATGCGTGCTAGCAACAAGCTTGCACAGAGTTGTACTTGGATGCGTGCGAAATGAATCCGATATGAACCGGATGTATGTGTGAAATGAATCCTATGAATTGGTTATGTGATAATCCGACCCAAACGATCGTGGAGTAGATGACAATGAATCCGATATGAATTGTTGAGTTATACCCATAAGGCTGAAAAGACGGGTGCGGATTAATGCGTTGCTGGTTTGAGGGATTTGAGTTGGTAAGCGATGAATATGTGGAATGAAATAAATGAAATGTTTGCCGTGATGTAGACAAGAATTGGTGTGTTTATGATTAATGATGAGTTGGAACTGCGGAGCACAGAACGAAATGAGGTCAAGACACCTGGGGCATGCCTCGATGAATCAGTGCATGGAGGGTGCTACTGGACTTGACTGACCTGTAAACACAAAGGCCAAACCAGTTGAGGATTCCATACCTGTCATAGACAACTGGCCAAATGGTGACTCCTAATGGGAGTGGTGAGCTTTGAAATAAAACGAAATGACATAAAATAAAATGAAATGAGACAAACAAACACAATGAAATGTTTTTTTTTTTTTTTATATATTTTTTTCCCTTTTTCTATTATTATTATTTCTTCCTTCCCCCCCCCCCCCCTTTTTTTTTTTTTTAAATGAAATGAGACAAACAAACATAAACAAAATGTTGCCTTTGATGAGAACCTGCCATGGCAGAAGCGCAGCTCGGTCGTGTCACAGGCGCCACTGACAGCGAGCCGGACTCTGGAGCATGTACTGAAATGAGGCAATTAGTGAAATGAGGCCAAATGAGCATGGCCCCCTGTCCAGAACCCGAATTTGTAAAACAACTGGGTTTGAACCGAGGTGCAGGAGGTGACAGTGAGATGAGTGAAATGAGTGAATCCGCCATGACAGAGGCCCGAATCGCCATGCCGTAACTTTGCGACTGAGCACGAAATGGACTCTGGAGTATGTACTGAAATGAGGCCAGTCCTGGGGCACGCCGAGACGAATTAGAACATAGGTGTGACTATTCGTGTTGGAGCGTGATAGGTGAAACTAAATGATACCCATGACAAAGACAGGGATCAACGGCTGCGCTCAAGAATCAACGGTGAACCCTGTCTCTGGAGCATGTACTGAAATGAGGCGAAGCAGCTGGGCACACCGGAACGAATCGGTGCACATAACTGCGACAGGATTCGAATCGGAGCGTAATAAGTGACATACCATGACAGAGACCGGAATCAACGAGTGGCCCACCGATTCGGTAAAGAATCCATCTCTGGAGCATGTATAGAAATGAGGCCAAACAACTGGGCGTACCGAGGCGAATCGGTGCATCGATATAATGCGACTGGATTCGTAACGGGGCGTGATAGGTGACCAGAAATGATATGCCATGACAAAGACAAGAATCGAAAACCGTGGCTGAACCTGCGAATGATTCTGTCACTGGAGCATGTATTGAAATGAGGCCGACAACTGGGGCACACCGGAGCGAATCGGTGCATCGGAGATGCGACTAGATTCGAATCGGAGCGTGACTCGTGACCGAAATGAAATGAAATGATTGAACTGATCGAAACGATTGAAATGATTGAAACTCTCCGGGTAGTTAAAATTTAGGACGTCTGATTGGGAATTTCGAAATGAACCGGACGATTCGGACGTTTCAGTAGAGACCAGTGATTTGGTCGGTATAGCGGGTTTGTGAAATGAAATGCTCGATGTGGTGTCACAAACGGATGACCACGACTTCTTTCGAGAAGCAAGGAGCACAAATGTTTGGAGGTAACGGATGCGTGAGCGATATCGGAAAAATACGAAGGTGATATTTCAGTGAGTGGTTCGTGAGTTCAACAGATCACAGTTTAGTGACATGAAATAACATGAAATGAGAAATGGGAGCCGAAGCCCTACCGGTGACCGCCGAACCAGATGCGTTGCACGATACCGACAAGTTTCGAGTTGTTGCGCCTCAGACAATAAACGAACGCTCACGACGGAAAAACCGACTGTAACACGAGGATGAAGACAGGACTTCAATGAAGACGGAACTCACGAACACTGCACTCCTTCTATCGAACGGTCTCGAATAGTCGGCCCTAGATCTGTGGTATTGCACACAGGAACCGACAAGGAACACAGCAGAATGGGCTGATTAAATACCCCTCGGGGCTCCTCCCATAAATTCCGGCCACCGTACTGGCTGATAAGGAACACAGCTGAACGGGCTGATCAATTACTCCTCCGGGCTCCTCCCATAAATACAGGCCACCATTCTGGCCTTTCAACATATATATATATATATATATATATGTGTGTTACATTGTGCTAATCCTGCTCTAACCCTGTCTGTTCCTTCCAAGACCATTAAGATCAGACGCACACTGAATCTGAATATGTCACATGTCCAGTCACATGACTCTAGCCCTTTCCCCCAGCCTATCAGCAGACAGCCTAGGCGTAGGCCTGACAAAGGAGATGTGCATGCTCCGAAACACGTTACTGCCCACCACCTTCACCCGATGTCACATCAGCCGCATGCGTTTCAGCTTCGTTCTGCTCCGCCTCATCGCATCTTCACCGCCTCACCAATCCACGTCACCAGGGACTCTGACAGCTGCAGGAGGGCTCTCTATCACTCTCTCCTCCAGACAGACGAGGATTACACTGATCTGCATGAGGACAAATCATTATATGCCTATGACCTCTTAGTAACTTGAAAGTGTTTTTAATCCCATTGTGCCTGTAATAAATATTTTAACTACTGCACTTAGAGGTGCCTTTTTCTTTCCTTTATGACCCTCCAGAGCTGCTTCTTCTCTACAAAGTGCTGCCTTCGGGGCCATCTCTCCACTGCTACTAAGGACAGGATAACCAGCCTGAGCAGAGCACCGCCATCTCTCTTTCCGTTCTGTATGGGCGCCGTGGTTCCTAACTTAAAGATAAAAATTGAGAGCACACCTGTGTTCTGCCATATAATGTCCGGCCATCATATAGTGTCCGCCCCTTAGTGCGCATGCGCAGTATGGAGCAGACAAAGCTTTGTAAAATCTCCAAAGCTGAACGGCCCCTGCGCCATGAGTGGAGGTGGTAGCCCCACCATCCAAGCAGACATAGGGTTGTGAATATTAGAGGGCCCCTCGCGGGCGAGCTTCGCTCGCCACGCTTCGGGCTCGGCCTCGCTGAGCTGGGCTCATTTATATTCCTGCTCTATGTCCACTTGGATAGTGGGGATAGAACCTGGACTCACGGCGCAGGCGCCGTTCATCCTCTGCAATTTTCGGAATCTGTGTTGCTGTGTACTGCGCATGCGCAGTACGCAGCGGACACTATCGGATGGAGGACCTTATATGATAGGACACCGGCTTCTAGTGTAACACTGTTTATTGAGTTAAGATAAAAAATAACAAAGTATCACTACACACTCACATTGTAGGTGCACAAGGCCTTAATACCAATCAGAATCCATCTTCTGATCAGACTTCAGCAGAGTGAATTTTGATTGATTGCTATGGATTACTGGCCAGAGTTCCTCTTTAACCAGGAGCTGAATGTCCTGCAGACAATTTTAGGATGTTGAAACAAAGGCCCTTTCAGTTTGTGAAATGCCTCATGCCCCATAGCCGTGACTTTATTAAGGGGGAAGGTAATCCACACTTCTGCTTACACAAAAAGTTGCTAAATTCATCAGCATAATACTTAGTATTCAGACATGTCAGATGGGAAAGGGTCACAATGTGTGTGAAAGGCCAGGCTGACAAAATGCTTCTTGGTTATGAAACTGCAAGTAATGATCTAATACTGGAACTATTAATGAAAACTGGAGGAAAGGAGAGAGCCATCATAGTCATAGACTGGCCATAGACAAGCCCATAGATCCCCAGAACATAGGCTGAGATGCTCGAAATGACACACATGCTCCATCACCATAGAAGAGTGATAGATAGTGGTCCGTTTACAGCTAGAATATATTCTTATGTGTGATTACAGATGCCTACAGTGCATACAACATGCAATTTACAAATGGTCTATAAGACTACATGCACAGAGGAGCTTTGGCCTGTGAGCCTCAAATCCCATTGTTTTTAGGAGCCCCAGGAAGCGCAGGCGCAGCATCCAGCCCAACTACCAGCAGCCTGTCAAAAAATCAGGCTGAAATTTGCGGCAGTTGGACACTGTATCAAGCGGTACTCATATTTAAAGCTATATACAATCAGGACCATATGCCACAAATTCAGTAATTCTGTGTTGGGTGTGACCCATGATAAATGCTTAACCACTTGCTTACTGGGCACTTATACCCCCTTCTTGCCCAGGCTAATTTTCAGCTTTCAGCACTTTGGCACTTTTAATGACAATTGCGCAGTCATGCAACACTGTACCCAAACAAAATGTTTATCTTTTATATTTTTTTACACAAATAGAGCTTTCTTTTGGTGGTATTTAATCACCACTGGGGTTTTTATGTTTTGCTAAAGAAACAAAAAGCGATAGAAAATTAAAAAAATGTAAAAACTTTTTTTTTGCAAATGGGTAATGTTTTCCTTCACTGATGTGCACTGATGAGGCTGCACTGATTGGCACTGATGAGGCTGCACTGATTGGCACTGATGAGGCTGCACTGATTGGCACTGATAAGGTTGCACTGATGGACACTGATGAGGCTGCACTGATTGGCACTGATGAGGCTGCACTGATTGGCACTGATAAGGTTGCACTGATGGACACTGATGAGCAAGCACTTATGAGGTGGCACTGATAGGTGGCACTGAAGGGCCCTGAGAGGTGGCACTGACAGGCAGCACTGATAGGTGGCACTGATGGACACTGACGGGTGGCACTGGTGGGCACTGATTAGCAGTACTGATGGGCACTGATTGGTGGCACTAATGGGCACTAGTTAGCAGCAATGGTAGGCAGATGTTTGGAGCGATGTCCCTGTAACAGAAGTAATTTACCAGCTTTATTATTTTCTCCTCACACCATCAGCATGAGTAAAAAAAAAAAGCTGATACCCGGCTTCTATTTACTTCCGCGATCAGCTGTCATTGGCTCACAGCTAATCACGTGGTAGAGGGTGGCTGTGATTGTCCCTTTAACCCGATCTGTGATCAGCTGAGTCTGAAGGACTCAACAATCACAGAGCATGCCCCCTTTGCAGTGCACAAGCAGCGTGATCACGGGAGCATGTCTATCGACACCCTCCCAGCACTGGAAGCCCACACTGTGGCCTTTCAGCTATAGCATGGGCAGAAAGTGGTTAAGGGTCCCCGCTCTCAAGGTCCGGTGAGTTGGATGGCGCTGATGTTAGACTGGCGAGGGCGCAGGCTGATGAGATGTCTGTCCAGACCCAAAGCACACTGCAGAAATAGGAAGAGATAGCCCGGCCGCGATTAGTTAGCAGGTAAAAGCAGCCTCAGCTTGGTTCATCCAGGCCACGCCCCCGACATGTTTCGCCAACCCAAACTCACTCATCCATGTCTTTATGGACCTTGCTTTGTGCACTGGTACACAGTCATGTTGGAACAGGAAGGGGTCATCCCCAAATTGTTCCCACAAAGTTGGGAGCATGAAATTGTCCAAAATGTCTTGGTACAGTGCCTTGCAAAAGATTCACCCCCTTGGCATTTTTTGTGTTTTGTTGCCTCAAAACCTGGAATTAGCATGGATTATGTGAGGATTTGCATCATTTAATTTACAGAACATGCCCAAAACTTTGAAGATGTTTTTTTTTTATTGTGAAGAAAACAACAAAAAAATGTGCATAACTATTCACCACCCTAAAGTCAATACTTTGTAGAGCCACCTTTTGCGGCTATCACAGCTCCAAGTCTCTTTGGATAAGTCTCTATGAGCTTGCCACATCTTACCACTGGGATTTTTGCCCATTCCTCCTTGCAAAACTGCTCCAGGTCCTTCAAGTTGGACGATTTGTGCTTGTGAACAGCAATATTTAAGTCTGACCACAGATTTTCCAATGGATTGAGGTCTGGACTTTGACTAGGCCATTTCAACATATTTACATGTTTCCCCTTAAACCACTCAAGTGTTGCTTTAGCCATGTGTTTGGTTTCATTGTCCTGCTGGAAGGTGAACCTCCATCCTAGCCTCAAATCACACACGGAGTGGTACAGGTTTTGCACAAGAATATCCCTGTATTTAGCACCATACATCTTTCTCTCAACTCTGACCAGTTTCCCAGTCCCGACTGCTGAAAAACAGTGTGTTCTTTGGGTGATGTGATGTGTTGGGTTTGCACCAGACATAGCGTTTTCTTTGATGGCCAAAAAGTTCAATTTTAGTCTCATGAGACCAGAGCACCTTCCTCCATACATTTTGGGAGTCTCCCACATGCCTTTTCGCAAACTCAAAACTTGCAATTTTGTTTTTTTCTGAAAGTAATGGCTTTCTTCTGGCCATTCTGCCATAAAGCCCAACTCTATGGAGCGTACGGCTTATTGTCCTCCTATGTACAGATATTCCAGTCTCTGCTGTGGAACTCTGCAACTCCTTCGGGGTTACTTTAGGTCTCTGTGCTGCCTCTCTGATTAATACCCTCCTTGCCCGGTCCGTGAGTGTTGGTGTGCAGCCGTCTTTTGGCAGGTTTGCTGTTGTGTCATGTTCTTTCCATTTGGTGATGACAGATTTGATGGTGCTCCTAGGGATCAGTAAAGCTTTGGATATTTTTTATAACCTAACCCTGACTTGTACTTCTCAACAACATTGTTCCTTACTTGTTTGGAGAGTTCCTTGGTCTTCATGGCAGCGTTTGGTTAGTGGTTCCTCTTGTTTAGGTGTTGCAGCCTCTGGGGCCTTTCAAAAAGGTGTTTATATGTAATGACAGATCATGTGACACTTAGATTGCACACAGGTGGACATAATTTCACTAATTATGTGACTTCTGAAGGTAATTGGTTGCATCAGAGCTTTTTATGGGCTTCATAACAAAGTGGGTGAATACATACGCACATGCCAATTATCAGTTTTTTTATATCTGAAAAATTGTTTTATGTATATATTTTTCTAATTTTACTTCCTCAACTTAGACTTTTGTGTTCTGATCCATCACATATAATTCAGATTAAAAAAAATTGAACCAAAGGCTGTAATGTAACAAAATAGGTAAAAATCCAAGGGGGTGAATATTTTGCAAGGCACTGTATGCTGACACCTTTATTTCTGCGTACACACGACCAGACTTTTTGACTGACTAGGTCCGACAGATTGAATCCGTTGGATATTACGATCGTGTATGGGCTCCAGCGGCCTTTTTTTACCAAAAGTCTGATGGACCTAGAAATAAAACATGTTTCAAATCTTTCCGACGGACTCGAGTCCGGTCAGAAAATCTGTTCATCTGTAGGCTAGTCCAACGGACGAAAACTGACGCTAGGGCAGCTATCGGCTACTAGCTATGAACTTCCTTATTCTAGTCCGGTCGTATGTCATCACGTTAGAATCCTTCGGACTTTGGTGTGCTTGTGTATGGCCATCCGTTCGTTCGGAAAGTCCGACTGAACTCCGCCGAAAATCCGTCGGGAAGACTGTCAGACCTAGTACATCAAAAAGTCCAGTCGTGTGTAAACGGCATAAGAGTTCCCTTCACTGGAAATAAGGGACCATGCCCAACCCCTGAAAAACAACCCTTAACCATAATCACTCCTTCACCAAATGATTTGGACCAGTGCACAAAGCATAGTCCATAAAGACATGGATGAGTGAGTTTGGGGTGGAGGAACTTGAGTGGCTTGCATAGAGTCCTGACTTCACCCCGATAGAACACCTTTAGGATGAATTGGAACAGAGACTGCAAGCCAGGCCTTCTCGACCAAATGCATGTAAAGTTCATGTGTGTGTAAAGGCAGGCGTCCCAATATTTTTGGTGATATAGTGTATTCTGGCTGTATTATTTTCAGTGGACTTGATGGATTTTTAGTTCATTTACAAGCGATTACACACTTTAAGGGATAAGAACTTTATTTATGCAATTGTCACTAAATGTGTATGTTATTTTTATGAAAATATTACTGATTTAGCATTTTCAAAGGATTACACACCTATTTTTGGTTTATTTCTTTTTGACAGTCAAAAAGAGGATTGCCTGGAATAACAGATCACAGTTTATATTGGTATAAGCTTTATTGCCATCTTGTGGCCAGAGCAGAATTCCCAGATGACCATTGTGACCAATGTGTAAAAAAAGCAGCTACAAGTTTGACCACTGCCACCAAGACAGAACATTACTATACATTACTTCTTTTTTTTTTTTTTTTTAACTGTATACTGTAAAAAATGTCTTTGAACAATACAGTATGTTAAGATAAACTTTTTTTTTTTTTTTTACAAACGGCATCACCGCTGTAATTTTGCCAACATTTTTTTTACCCGAATTGATAATCCTACAACATGCAGAACTATAGGCATCAGATTAGACTCAAATTAAATTATTCGTAGCATTACAGGTAATAACTCATGACTCACTGATAATGATACAAATTTAATTAGTACTTCATTATTTAGAAGACGCCAGCAGGTTTCAAAAACATGTGTGATTACAATTTAAACCAGTGTTTTTCTAGTATTTTCTTAAAGGCTTAAAGCAGAACTAAACCCAAAAGCAAACCTTTATTATATGTGGTAGCTGCCTTATTTTTCTTTTTTAAGTTTTCTTTCCTTTATTTTTACCTGGTGATCCAGCCAGTAAGTCTGCAAGCTATCTTGCAGATGTAGCAATTAGAAGGTTAGGACAAACCATTTAACGCTAAAAGGAGTGCTTACAATGATCAGCTTTTTTTTTATTCTTTTAAAAACTTTATCCCAAAACCTGCACTGCAGTTACACTGCTTGTGTAACTGCAGTGTGAGCTGGAGTTTGGCTTTGATTTGTTAGTGTATCCAAATCTGTTAGTACATCTAACATTCCACCCCCCCAAACTGCTAATGATGCTGCCCAAAGGTGCCCCTATGCTCAATCACCCATGCCATATGCCATACAGGCATACCCCACTTTTAAGTACACAATGGGGTTTATTTACTAAAGCTGGAAAGTGCAAAATCAGGCTCCCTTCTGCATAAAAACCAATGAGCTTCTAACCCCAGATTGTTCAATTAAGCTTTGGTAATAAAACCTGGAAGCTCATTGGTTTCTAAGCAGAAGTGAGCCTGATTTTTCCCTTTCCAGCTTTAGTAAATAAAACCTCATTGTGTACTTAAAAGTGGGGTATGCCTGTACAGGAGATGTGGTACTGGCCAGATCACCAGGTGAAAATAGAGGGGCAAAATGTTACAAAAGAAAAACGAATTTAGCCACCACATCTAATGGTTGATAAGCTGCAATATATAAAAATTTTTGGTTTAAGATGGCCATACACTAGAAGATTTTTTTTCAAAAACTTTCAGAAGCCTTAATTTGATTTTCAAATCATTAGTGAGGTCAGAACGATGTTTGTTCCCGACTGCAGTGACCAGAAATTTGAAGCAGAACGATGGAAAATATTTTGCAAATTAATCTAACAGTGTATGTGGTTTTTGTTCAGGAAAGTTCATTTTTAGACCCTTATTTAGGCTCGGTTCATACTCATGTATTTTTTATTGCTTTTTGCAGAAACGCACCACAGTCTATTTAACATAGTTTCCTATGGGACATGTTTACATCTCTGCTTTTTTCAGCCACAGCGTTTTTGGAAAGAGTCAAGGACTTACCACTTCCATATCGGGCCTATTCTGGCACTCCTCTCCTACATGTAAAATAATAATTTTTTTGCTTGAAAATTACTCAGAATCCCCAAACATTGTATATGTTTTTTTTAGCATAGATCTTAGGGAATAAAATTGTGGTCATTGCAACTTTTTATGTCAAACGGTATTTGCGCAGCAATTTTTGAAAAGGTGTTTTTTTTGGGGAAAAAAAACTTTCATGAATTAAAAAAAAAAACACTAAAGTTAGCCCAATTTTTTTGTATAATGTGAAAAATGATGTTACGCCAAGTAAATAGATACCTAACATGTCACGCTTTAAAATTGCCTACACTCGTTGGAATGGCGCCAAACTTTGGTAATTAAAATATCCATAGGCAAGGCTTTAACATTTTTTTTACAGGTTATCAATATCAAATAGAGTTACAGAGGAGGTATGGGCTAGAATTGTTGCTCTTGCTCTAATGTTCGTAGCGATACCTCACATGTGTGGTTTGAACACTGTTTACATGTGGGTGGCGACGAAGGTATACGTTCGTGCTTGTGTGCGAGCGCACGGGGACTGGGGCGCTTTACATTTTTTGTGTTTTTTTTTTTTGTTTGTTGTAAAACATTCCTTGTAATAGGAATAGAGCATAACAGGTCCTCTTTATGGAGAGACATCTCTCCTCTAGGCAGGAAAAAACTGAGATAAAAAAAAAAACACAACAGTGTTTACATCTGTCTGGCTGGACGTGATGTCATGACATTGCGCCGGGGCCTCCGAAGGTCATAGAGACTGCCAGGGACTAACAGGTCCTTGGTATTCTCTATGGTGAACTTCCGCCTCCGGCGGATTCCTTCTGTGGCTCACTGAATGTCCCATCTGAACAGCCACTATAATTGTTCTCACGGTGCAAGGAATCACCGGCAGAAAAGAATGATATCTGAATGATGCCTATAGCTGCAGGCATTGGTCAGATATATTCACTTAAAGTCCAGGACGTCATATGACGGCCTTGGGTGGGTAGTGGTTAAAAGCAAAACGGTGCATTTTTGGTTCAATAGACTTCATTGGAGAATCTGCAGAAAAGCACATAGTGTGTTTTTGCCATGATTTTGCCACAGTTTGAATTTTTTAATCCACCCAAATTGGCCAATTTTTTTTTTAAAAAGCATAAAAAATGCGAAACGCAACTTGCATCAAAAAAGTTTGAAAAATGCGTCAGCAACGCAAAATGCACTGCATTAACGGATCAAAAGCAAACTGTACTTGTGTGAACCGCGCGTTAGGAAATAACACCAAACACGGTCACATAAAAAAATAAAAATTGTAAAAAAAAAAAAAAAAAAGTCCCGTCTGCCACCACAGATTGGCAATGGCACAGTTAGGTACTTATAAATAATTTGATAATTGTAGGCTTTTTATTCCCTGCATAACTTATTTTTCTTTTCCTCACCATTCTTATTATAGTGGTCATTTTCACTAGAGGCAGATGAATCCATCTCACCTTATATCCTGGAACTCTGCCTAGAACGCTGGGTCTGCCTCTTGGAACACGTGATAGGAACCTCCTAGGATGCAGCCTTGAGGCCAGGGTTACATCACCAGTGCCTCAAGAAATCAGTAAGTGGAAAAACAGTAATTGTAAGTAAAAAGTGTTTGTTTACCAATGAATGTAAGATACTTTATTTTGCTGATATGATTTTTAACCCCTTCGTGCCTAAGGGTAAAACAAATCTAAATGCCTAAGCTCAATTTTGCAACTTTGACACGTGTTAATAAAACCATACATATCATCACAACTACTTTGTGCATCCAGGTGGGTTATACCTTGTTTTTTTCAGGACAAATTGGGCTTTCATTTGGTGGTAAATGGTAATGGTTTCTGATTGATTTTATTTTTTATCATCAAAGGAAACCTGGCCCAAAAAAGTAAAAGAAATATATTTTTTTTAATTTAACTGTAAATTTCTTGCTACTACCAAATTAATTCTGCTGCTCCTGACAATTGCAGCAATACCACATATGTGTATGTTAGTTGTTGTTAGTACCCGTAGTACAGTCCAGAAACAATAGTGCGCATTTTGATTTTTTTTTTTAATCCTATCTAAAACACACTGACACTAACTGACACTGATACTAATTTAAAAAAAAATTGTGTCCAAAAAATACTGACCCAAACACTAAGTCTTAAGGTACACGGGACGTTTTTACAACCTCTCCTGAACAATTTAACTTGACAGAATAACCCACGTTTAAAACGTTTGTTTTGCCACGTTTATATGTCGTGTTCAGCAGCCTTTTGCCGCGTTTGCATTTAGAAGCATTTGAAAAAAAAAATGTTTTCAAGATAGACAAAAATTAAAAACGCCTATAAACGCAGCGCGGCTAAACACGAGATACCGCGTTTAGCCACATTTGCCATCTGAAATGTTGGAAACTTCGGTGTCTGAACAAACTTTTTTGCCTTCAAAGAAAAGCCTCTAAATGCAACTGTCTGAAAACGACATTAAACGAACCCGTGTACATGTACATATAAGATAACATTGGATGAGTTCAGGGGCAGCTGAAAAAAGCATCCAACTGCCTCGGAACATCCGTTTACCAGCAGCAGTGTACATGAGGCCTAACCCTGGCACTGACCTAAATCAAACCTTGATCTAGGTCAGTGTTTCTCAAATCCAGTCCTCAGGCTCCCCCAACAGGTCATGTTTTCAGGTTTTCCATTATTTTTCATAGGTGATTTGATCAGTTTCACTGCCTTAGCAATTACCACAGCCGTTTCATCTGAGGGAAATCCTGAAAACATGACCTGTTGGGGGGGCCTGAGGACTGGATTTGAGAAACACTGATCTAGGTATTCTTTTTCCTTTTATTTTTTATTTATTTATTTTAATATAAAAAAAATTCTACACACACTATTTTTTCTATCTTTACAAGGACAGAGAGTTATACAATGTATCTCTCTCATCCATTCCCAGAGACAGAAAACATGGGGACAAGGCAGTAACTGATCACTGTGATAGCCTATCAGAGGCTATCACCGCGATCAGGTGACCCAGAACTGGACGGTCCGGGTCCCGCTTATTAGAACAGGGCCTGGGGCTCTCTGTAAGACCCCGGTCTCTGTGCTGCGCCGTGGCAGAATGAAAAGTCATTTGACAGGTAAAACAGTTCATATGCAAATACATAAACAAAATGTATAACAAAAGCAGTTCATATAGGAAAACATGTAACATCAACACAATCAAAAGATGATAGCCAGACAGGTCTGATCAGGATTAGAACAAGATCTTGGGAAACCAATATACAAGGAAGCTCCAGCGGCAGCATGTGTCATCATGCTACATACCCATTAAATGCAAAGTTTAGAAGCACATTTAAAACTAATTGACAGGCAGCAAGATGCTACATAAAAGCCAAGCATTCCCTACAATAAAACATGAAGAGAGCAGCGCTATGCTAGTATTATTAGTGTCAGATTTATTATACGCTGTATCTGAAGTCATCATAAAAAAGTACAAGTAATGCTTTGATCATGTATCTGATATCATTTACTGGGTTACTGCTATTTTTAGACAAAAATATTTTTTTTTCTATCAGGAGGAATGCACATATCCTGGGTTAAAGGGTTAGTCCATTTATACCTAGGATTCACTTTTAGGTGTTGCTATCTATAGACCAGAGTTATCCAAACTTTTATAACAAAGAGCAAATTTACTGTCGTTCAGACAGGAGGGCTGGACTGTGGATGGTGGGAGTAAACAATGCTCCATCTTTGGTGTTAGGAGGTAAAATATTGCCCCATTGTTGGTTTCAGGGGGAGAAATGGTCTCCTATCATTGGTGCCAGGGAGAGAAATAGTGCTCCATCATTGGTGACAGTGGGGGGAATAGTGTCTGATTGTTAGTGTCAGTAGGAGGAATAGTGCCCCACCAATGGTGTCAGTGGGAGGAATAGTGCCCCATCTTTGGTGTTAGCAGGAGGAAAAGTGCCCCATCTTTGGTGTCAGTGGGAGGAATAGTGCCCCACCCATCATTGAGCACAGGTGTGTCAGGTGGAAGGTGTCTGCAGCTCCTCCAGGTGATCGGTGTGAGAGGGGAGTGGTGAGGAAATCTCTCCCAGCTCTCCTGGCCCCTTTCTGGGGAAGCCATGGTGGCCAGCAGGGCCTCTCCTGCTGGAGGTTCTCAGCCTTCTCCTGGGCCGTCGGGTGAGATGCCTTCTGGTGGACAAGCGGATCTCTCTGCCCCTGGAGAGGACGAAGGCTCGCAAGCCATTCGGGAGCGAGTGGTGGCCGTGATAAAGGTCCTGAATAGAGAGAGGGATAAGCTGTACAAGCTGCGTGCGGAGCTGAAGCGCCTGAGAAGGCAGCGTGAGGGCTTACACAGCCAGAAGCGAGGATCCATGGATCCGGAGATCCAATTGGCCAGAGTCCGTGTGGACCACCAGGAGACCATCGTGGCCATGATGGAAGGCAGAGATGGTCCCTTCAAGGAAAAGTTTGGAAACGACAGGAGGTTTGGAAGGGTGACAAAGATGGAGGTGGAGGAGGAGGAGACCCCCAATTCCACCCCCCTGCCCCCCCAGGGAGAGGTAAGCAGCCCCATGCCTTCCCAGGACTCAGGAGGCATGCTGAGGGCCATCCAGGTAATGGAGTCACCTATGCGGGAGGATCGGTTGGTTTTCAATGAGGAGGACATTACAGACAATGTACCTGATAATGTAAAGCCAGTGAAGCCCCATGTTGTGGACAAGACTGTGTTTGTGTCTTTTACTAATAATGACAATGTGCCTGATAACAGTCAGACTGCTGATGTTGTGTGCAGCCCTGTTGTGCCGGATGATGATGCTACAATGCAGCAAAACTTACATTTAAAAAGTGTTATTTCTATGGATGAACTACAGGTGTCAGCAGAGCCAATTAACCCTTCTTTAGCAGAGTCCAAAGCTGTTTGCCCCACTGCTGCTGAGGACTCTACAGCGCAGCATCAGGAGACAGCTGGTACTGCAGCAGAAACTATGACCATTCCTGATGGGAAAATTTCTGTGACTGATAACAATCACCCCAGTACCAGTGTGATGGACAATCATCCGGCTGCGGATTCTGCTAATCCAGTTCAGACAGTTGATGATGCTAATAATTTAAAGACCAATGTGACTTCAGTGTGGAGCCTTGGCCCTGATAAACCCACGTTTGCTCAGGTGGTACGCTCTGCTCCTGGTAGCTCCACTCCCAAGCGGGGTTTTCCCCTAAAGGCTACCACTTTGGACACCCCAGGATCTGGTCTTGGGTCTCTGGCTTCTGCTGGGGGTCCCAGACGTAATGTTGTGATTCTAAAATGGGAAGGTGGTGCAGTCCCTCCAACGTGGCGTGCGGTGGTGGATCTCATTTTAGAAATGGGTTTTGGGGCAAATGATCTGTATGCCTTTATACATGTAGCAGGGACGAGGGATTATACAGTTAGCTTCACCAGGCCAGAGGGTCTTGACCTGTTCTGGGAGCGATATGAGGCTCGGTGCAGGTCAAGACCTGAATGGGAAGGTCTGGCCCCAGTTGCAATCTCTCAGAGGTCAACTGTTAAAAAAATCACCATCATTCTGACCAATGAGAGCTTCCCCGCTCGGGATTTAGAGGTTTGGTTGCGGAACTATGGGGAGGTTTTGATTAAGCCCAGGAAAATCCTTGATGAGCGTAACATCTGGACTTGGGGTTGGTCAGTAACAGTCAGGTTGGCCAGGGATGGGAATGTTGTCCGTCACCTGCCCTCCTCGGCTTTTATAGGGAGGGATAGGATGACTATTTTCTACCCTGGTCAGCCGAAGCTGTGTCACCGCTGTGGAGAAAAGGGGCATTTGAGCTCCTCCTGTTCAGCCTTGATATGTTCAGTGTGTCGGGGTCAGGGTCACATGGCCAAGGACTGCACCGATATGATCAGGTGCAACCTGTGCCTGTGCCTTGGCCATCCCTACAGCAAATGTCCTGAAGCCTGGCACAATATGGAGAAGGAGGTAATGGATGACTTGTCGGGGCTGGACAGGATGGAGGGTGAGGCCCCTGGTGTACCATCCTCCTCTGCGGTGACTGACTCCCCTGGTCCTGCTCAGGATCCCTCTCCAGTTCCTGTGGCCACCCCTCCTGTGTCTGTAAGTATTCCTTCTTTATCTGTCTCTGTGTCCCCCCAGCCTACTGTATCCTCTCCTCTTGTGTCAGAACCTTCCAAGTCTGTGCCCCCCGTGTCAGTTACCCCCCCCCTCTAAGTCTGTCTCAAAGGGAACACCACCCCCACCAGGAGTGGTAGCAGGTACTAAAAAGGTTGCTTCTTCCTCTATAAAGGAGTCTTCTGTGAAGACTCCAAAGAAAAAAAACTGAGATTTTGGCATCTCTGAAGCTGACCTGCGGTACCTGGAGGAGAGAAGGAAGGTTGGGAAGCGGAAGCAGGTGGTGAGGACGGAACGGGCTCCAGTGCCTGTCTCCAACCATCGTAGGTCCTCTGAATGGTACGTTTCTTCATCTGGAGCTTCTTCGGAACGAAGTTCTGATTCTGAAATGGAGTTTGAGGCGGCCTCAAGAAAGAGAGAGGCTCCTGGTGATGAGCAGCAGAGGGGAGCTAAGAAGCAATCCACGCAATAACCCAAATGGCGGTTCCCCCTCCGTTAAAAGCGGTGACAATATATGTTGCCAGCATTAAGTCAGTAAGAGCTCGTTCTATGGCCTTCTTTTTGTTCAGCCAATTAGACGCTGAAATTTTATTTTTGCAAGAGACTAGGCTCACCTCCTTGGCAGATATTCATATGGCCAAGAGAGAGTGGAGGTATGGTCCATCTTACTGGTCTCTTGCGGCCGAGCCTTACGGCGGTGTTGTTTAAAACCGGTATGGTAAATGTCCGGCGGGTTATTGAGGTGGAGATTGGGAGATGTATGGTCTTAGACGTCCTTGGGGGCAGGACCTGCGCCTAATTAATGTTTATGGGCCGCACACAAAGTGGGACCGGCAATGCCTTTTTACAAGAATCAAGCCATTTCTTTTTACATCCCGGCAAGTGGTCTTTGGAGGTGACTTTAATACAGTAACTAGGCCCAAGGACAGGAAGGACTTCAAGGACAGGCTGGGATATGATAGCGTTTTTTTAAATAGTATGGTTAGGGATGCTGGTCTTGTGGATGTGCACATTAAGCACCTCCCGGATGACACCGGGGTCACCTTTCATCGAGGTAGTAGTCAGAGTAGGATAGATAGTTTTTTTTTTTTAAGGAGACCTCTGCTTTCTCGCCCCCAGTGGTGCAGGCAGTAGAGTTCTCTGATCACTGTATGCTATCTGTGGTCCTGAATGCTTCAGACGCCCCTCAGAGGGGCAAGGGCATCTGGAGATTGAATTCGACTCTACTCAAGGAAGAACATGTTAGACAATCCTTTGAGGAATTCTTTCAGGCTCAGGTTACCATCCTGGACTTTTGTAGCAGCAAGGCTGAGTGGTGGGAGCTGACCAAAAAGAGGATCGCTGGATTCTTCAGGGGCCTAGCCAATAGGAAGCAGTTTAATAAATACATGACCTACCAACGTTTACGGAGGAAGCTGGATATTCTTGTCTCGAGAGGAGGAGATCCTGGGGCAATCTCCGAAGTGAAACTCCTCCTCAGGAAGTGTCAATATGACCGGCATGCCTCTTTGGTTCTGGAGAGGGACTATGGAAAGTACCACTCTCCTGACCCTTACCAGAACTGCAAACAAGGTGTAGCTGTTAAAACGGTTGTTGGCCTTAAGGACAGTACGGGTTCCTTGACAAAGTCCAGGTCAGGGATCCTGGAGGTCGTGAGGTCTTTTTATGCTGACCTTCTTGGGAGGAAAGAGCTTGACCGTGACAAGATGGACAGCTTTTTGGACTCTACTCCAGGTCTAAATGGTGGAGATGTTCCATTGATGAATTTGACAGAGGAGATCACAGTTGAAGAGGTGATGAGGGCGATTGAACAGCTTGCCTTCAAAAAGTCACCTGGACCGGATGGCTTGACGGCTGAGTTTTACAAGGCCTTTAAGTCTATTCTGGCCCCACACTTGGTAGAGGTTTTTAACAGTTGCCTTGCTGAGGGGGTGCTTTCCCCTTCCATGAGGCACTCGGCTGTAATTCTTCTTTCAAAGGGTAAAGATCCTTCGATGATTGAGAATTGGCGCCCCATCAGCCTTCTTAATGTCGATAGAAAGATACTGGCAAAGATTATTTTCTGGCGCCTATCGTCAGTAGCAGAGTCTTTGCTTTCTTGCCATCAGCACTGTTCGGTCCAGGGTAGAAGCACCTTCTCAGCGGTTTTAGCTGTCCGGGAGGCCTTGGAGCGGTGCAGGGCTGCAGGCTGGGGAAAGTATTTGCTGACATTGGATCAGGCAAAGGCTTTTGATCGTGTTAACCATGAGTACCTGTGGTTGCTCCTTAGTAAGTACGGTCTGCCGGGTGGTTTTGTCGATTGGTTTAAGGTCTTGTATAAGGGGGCAGAAAGCTTTCCTCTTGTTAATGGTTGGGTTGGGCAGTCCTTTGAGGTTGGCTCCGGGGTACGCCAGGGTTGTCCTCTGAGTCCCCTGCTCTATGTGTTTGCAATCGACCCCTGCATCAGGAGGCTAGAGAGCGGCATGTTGTGTGGGGTGCCAGTGGGGCTCCCGGGTGAGCCACCTTTGAGGGTTGTTGCCTATGCGGATGATGTGTCGGTGATTGTCATTGGGGCAGATGAAGCAGAGGAGGTGGTCTCTCTGACATCACGGTATTCTAAAGCATCAGGCTCCAAGATCAATCAGGAAAAGAGTGAAGTTTTTTGGATGTGAAAGGAAGGTGAGGGGTTTGATCTCCCGGACACCTTTCCAGTGCCCCAGGAAAGAATTAAGATTCTAGCCATTGAATTTGGACCCGGCGATTATGGCCTCAAAAACTGGGAAGGCAGACTAGAAATTGCCAATACTAAGGTGGTCAGCTGGAAGAGATGGAAGTTATCTCTGAGGGAAAGGGTTGATCTGATTAAGACTTACCTAATTCCGATCTTCTTGTATGTCAGCTTTGTCTGCATCTTGCCAGTGTCTCTCTATGCTAGGGTCAGTAGTGTGTTCTTCCAGATGCTGTGGGGGAACAGACTGAATCCCATCAAGAGGAATGTCACCTATCTATCCAGGAGGGAGGGTGGCTTAGGTATGGTCAACCCAGTTCTTTTCTTTTCACTGCTATTTCTCAAATTTAACATTGGTAATATGCTTGCAGTGGAACCTCCTGGATGGGTAGGCATATTTAGATCTTGGTTTAGACCTTTTCTGTGACTTTGGGAAGAAGGTGGCCAAGTGAAGAATCTCAGGGGTCATCGTGGTCAGCTACCAGCCTATGTTGCTCCGTGCCTGAAGTTACTGCGGCAGTGGCGATTGTCGGCTGAAGATCTCAGATCGGTTCCGAGGAAAGTCCTTATGAGTCGAGTCTTGAGCGAAGTCTTTCATGACCCACTGGCCTTAAGGGATTGCCCAGGCCCAGTTTTGAGGGTGGGGTTAAGATTGATTAATTTGGACAGAGTACCCCTTAAATTTAGGGATCTGGCCTGGTTGTGCTTCATGGGAGGCTCTATGTTCGGGGCAATTTGAAATTCCGCAGTGGGGTGGATCGTAGCTGTCCTCGGGAGGAGTGTGCAGATGAGGAGGAGACTATGGACCATTTTCTGCTTCATTGCCCCTTTAACATAGAGGTGTACAAACAGGTGGGGCGGGCCCTTGGTGTCCCTTTCCTCTCCAGGCTGGGTTATGCTGAGTGGGCATACGGAGCATTCAATACTGATGGGGTTTTTTGTTTGGATACACTTTTTCTAGTTAGCCTAGTAGTCCGTTATTTCACCTGGAACGCACGGTGTCAGGTCAGCATTCGGCATAAAATCCTTCCTGTTGAGGTGGTGGTGTATGACATTCTGCATGAGGTGGAGAAGATTCGGGTGCTTGAGAGAGAGAAGGGGAGTCAGGGGGCTTGGCTGAAGGCGTGGAGGGGTTTCAAGCCTCCCTGACTGCCAGGAGTCTCTTTCCCAGGTGTGGCTGTCTGTCTCTTGTCACCCTAGATTTTTTCATTTATGATTCATTTTTGATAAATGGCTGCGTACATACAGTGGTGTGAAAAAGTGTTTGCCCCCTTCCTCATTTCCTGTTTCTTTGCATGTTTGTCACACTTAAGTGTTTCGGAACATCAAACCAATTTAAACAATAGTCAAGGACAACACAAGTAAACACAAAATGCAATTTGTAAATGAAGGTGTTTATTATTAAAGGTGAAAAAAAATCCAAACCATCATGGCCCTGTGTGAAAAAGTGATTGCCCCCCTTGTTAAAACATAATATAACTGTGGTTGTCCACACCTGAGTTCAATTTCTCTATCCACACCCAGGCCTGATTATTGCCACACCTGTTCACAATCAAGGCATCACTTAAATAGGAGCTGCTTGACACAGTAAGGTCCACCAGAAGATCCTTAAAAGCTACACATCATGCCGAGACCCAAAGAAATTCAGGAACAATTGAGAAAGTAATTGAGATCTATCAGTCTGGAAAGGGTTATAAAGCCATTTCCAAAGCTTTGGGAATCCAGCGAACCACAGTGAGAGCCATTATCCACAAATGGCGAAGACATGGAACAGTGGTGAACCTTCCCAGGAGTGGCCGGCCGCCCAAAATTACCCCAAGAGCACAGCGACGACTCATCCAAGAGGTCACAAAAGACCCCACAACAACGTCCAAGGAACTGCAGGCCTCACTTGCCTCAGTTAAGGTCAGCGTTCATGCCTCCACCATCAGGAAAAGACTGGGCAAAAATGGCCTGCATGGCAGAGTTCCAAGGAGAAAACCACTGCTGAGCAAAAAGAACATCAAAGCTCGTCTCAATTTCTCCACAACACATCTTGATGATCCCCAAGACTTTTGGGACAACATTCTGTGGACCGATGAGACAAAAGTGGAACTCTTTGGAAGGTGTGTGTCCAAGTATATCTGGCGTAGAAGGAACACTGCATTTCATAAAAAGAACATTATACCAACAGTAAAATATGGTGGTGGTAGTGTGATGGTCTGGGGCTGTTTTGCTGCTTCAGGACCTGGAAGACTTGCCGTGATAAAAGGAACTATGAATTCTGCTGTCTACCAAAAGATCCTGAAGGAGAATGTCCGACCATCTGTTCGTGTACTCAAGCTGAAACGAACTTGGGTTCTGCAGCAGGACAATGATCCTAAACACACCAGCAAGTCCACCACCGAATGGCTGAAGAAAAACAAAATGAAGACTTTGGAGTGGCCTAGCCAAAGTCCTGACCTGAATCCTATTGAGATGTTGTGGTATGACCTTAAAAAGGCCGTTCATGCTCGAAAACCCTCTAATGTAACTGAATTAGGACAATTCTGCAAAGATGAGTGGGCCAAAATTCCTCCAGGACGCTGTAAAAGCCTCATTGCACGTTATCGCAAACGCTTGGTTGCAGTTGTTGCTGCTAAGGGTGGCCCAACCAGTTATTAGGTTTAGGGGGCAATCACTTTTTCACACAGGGCCATGATGGTTTGGATTTTTTTTCACCTTTAATAATAAACACCTTCATTTACAAATTGCATTTTGTGTTTACTTGTGTTGTCCTTGACTATTGTTTAAATTGGTTTGATGTTCCGAAACACTTAAGTGTGACAAACATGCAAAGGAACAGGAAATGAGGAAGGGGGCAAACACTTTTTCACACCACTGTAGGTGATGGGTTGTGCCTCTTAGGCCCTCTCTGCTGCTTTATGTAAATTGTTTTCTAAACATGTTTTGCTAATGGACTATGTATATATTGTATATATTCTGAACGTTGATGTGTATTCCTTTGTTTTCTGTTGACGTTTTATAATATGGTTTTGTTTTTTACTTTTGTATAAAACTGGTCGCTTGATTCTTTTTAATAAAAGATCAATAGTGCTCCATCAATGGTGTTAGTGGGAGGAATAGTGCCCCATCTTTGGTGTCAGCGGGAGGAATAGTGCCCCATCTTTGGTTTCAGCAGGAGGAATATTGCCCCATCAATGGTGTCAGCAGGAGGAATATTGCCCCATCAATGGTGTCAGCGGGAGGAATATTGCCCCATCAATGGTGTCAGCGAGAGGAATATTGCCCCATCAATGGTGTCAGCGAGAGGAATATTGCCCCATCAATGGTGTCAGTGGGAGGAATAGTGCCCCTTCAATGGTGTCAGTGAAAATGCCCCAAGGGCCAGATAAAGGTAAGCAAAGGGCCCCATCAATTTCCCCAGGCTGCAGTTTGGAGATGATTGACATAGGCAAATGTTTTTTATTTATTGAGGAACGTGGATGCATACAAGTCTGGTGAATCACCCGCTAGTATCAGCATATCCTCCCCACCAAAGTTCCTAAATGTTGCCTTTTCAAACTTGAGTTCATTCCTGCTGCAACTTTGTACAGTGAAATGCGTGAATAATCCAATACAAAATATGGGATATGCATTTTTATAGCATTGATGGCTGTATAATTGTCAATGGTGCCAAAAATGTATCAAAAGTGTCCGATGTGTCCGCCGCAAATCTAGAACACTAGTAAAAAAAATAATAATAATGAAAATGCCATAAATCTATCCCCTATTTTGTAGACGCTATAACTTTTGCGCAAACCAATCAATATACGCTTATTGCGTTTTTTTTGTTTTTTTTACCAAAAGAATTTGAAGAATACATCGGCCCAAACTGAGGAAAAAAATTGATAAAAAAAAAAATGTGGGATATTTATTATAGCAAAAAGTAAAAGATATTGGGGGTTATTTATTAAAGGAAAATCCACTTTTCACTGCAAGTGCACTTGGAAGTAAAGTCGCTGTAGATCCAAGGAGGACATGCAAGGAAAATAAAAAAACAGCATTTTAGCTTGTACACGATTGGATGATAAAATCAGCAGATCTTCTCACTCTTCCACTCATTACAGATCTACCCCTCAGATTAAGGCCCGCTTCACACTTGTGCAATGCGAGAACCCTGCGAATCAAGTGCGGGTTCACTGGACTCGCACGGCAGTTCACACTGCCATATGCGAACTGCCGGGGAGTGTCATTATATGTTAACAACACCCCATTTCAGCTGGCGTATCGCACTGCGAACTGACAGTTCGGACATGAATCGGATTGCATATGTGTGAACACACATGCTATCCGATTCTGGTCCAAACAGAAAAAAGGGTCCTGTGCGTGTTTGGACCGAATGCGGTGCAATGTCAGCTATATTATCTGTATGGCTGATATCGCACTGCAGAGACATCGCATGTATTATGAACAGCAGTGTGCTGCGAATTACATGCGATGTCTGGCATCGCACAAGTGTGAACCGGGCCTTAGAGCAACTGCACTTCCAAGTGCACTTGCAGTGCAAAGTGGACTTGCCTTTCATAAATAACCCCCATTGTGTTTTTTTCAAAATTGTCGCTCTTATTTTGTTTATAGCGCAAAAAATAAATACTGCAGAGGTGATCAAATACCACCCAAAAGGAAGCTCTATTTGTGGGGAAAAAAGGGACATCAATTTTGTTTGGGTACAGCATCGAACGGCCGTGCAATTGTCAGTTAACCACTTCAATACAGGGCACTTTCGCCCCCTTCCTTCCCAGCCCAATTTTCAGCTTTCAGCGCTCTAGCGCTTTCAGTGACAATTGCGCGGTCATGCTACACTGTACCCAAATGAAATTTTTATCATTTTGTTCGCACAAATAGAGCTTTATTTTGGTGGTATTTATTCACGACTCCGTTTTTTATTTTTTGCGATATAAGCGCAAAAAAGCGGAAATTTGGAAAAAAAAAACAATATTTTCTTTTTTCTACTTCAATAAAAATCCAATAAAATCAAATTTTGTCATAAATTTAAGCCAAAATGTACTCTGCTACATGTTTTTGGTAAAAAAAAATCCGTTAAGTGTATAATAATTGGTTTGTGTGATCACGGACATATGTACGCAAATGATCATGTACATATGTGTGCAGGTGATCACGTACATATGTGTGCAGATAATCATTGGGACATGTGATTTTAGTGGGACATATGTGGGGGACATGTTTTTATTATTAGGGACATGTGTTTTTATTATTTGGGGACATGTGTGGGGACATTGTGTTTATACTGTGTGATGTGTTTACTGTGTGGTGTGTTTACTGTGTACACTAGACTGGTGATCAGTGAGTAAAAAGCTGTAAAAAGCAGCTCATACTCACTGATCAGCAGCCGGCTGCAGCGATCTGCTCTCCTCTCCTCAGCGATGACTTCTGTGTGAGGAGAGGAGGAGCCGATTGCCTAGCAACCGGCTGTTTGTTTACATCACATGACGGCCGTGATTGGACACGGCCGTCATGTGATCAGGAGGGCCAATCACAGAGCCCTCCTGCCGATCTGAGATGCGCCGTGTCCGGGTGACACGGGCGCATCGGGATCGCGCCGCTGCGCGGGCGCGATCCCGCTACTCCTGAATGACGTTCCTGAACGTCATATCAGGAGTAGGCGGCTCCCACCCGGCCGTATATGTGCATTGGCCGGGTGGGAAGTGGTTAAAGCAACAAAGTGCCATATCGCAAAAAATGGCCTGGTCATTGTGCAGCCAAATCTGCCGGGGCTGAAGTGGTTAAAGCAGTTGTAAACTGCGGATGTTGCAAAAAAAAAAAAAAATGGCATAATATAGTATGCATCGCATACTAGTACATTATGAAATACTCACCTTGGAATGAAGACCTCCAGTGCTGTCATGTCACTGTGGAGAGGGCTGCCATGTTCTCCCATCTTTCTTCTAGGTTTGCACACTCCAGTTATGTGATTGGCCTGAGCTGCGATGCGTGCGCACGGGAGCCCTCAATTCTGGCATGAAGATTTAAGGTTCTGGCTAGGTATGCTGGACTAGTGATGTCACTGGCGGCATGCAGGGTGAATATCTCCTAAACGGTGCATGTTTCAGAGATATTCATTTTACCTACAGGTAAGTCTTATTATAGGCTTACCTGTAGGTAAAAATGACCAAGCAGGGTTTACAATCGCTTTAAGCCATGTGCATTATACAATTTAGCCATTTCCATTTTCCATATATTTTCCCCAAACCTTGATGTCTCTCTTTCTCATGTTCAACATTTTGGGGGTATGGGAGGATTGTCATTGATTTGAGTGATATCAAATTCTTATTTATGCATTATTTAACATGCTTTGCCATGAACATGAAAACCTTCCTAGGGGCCACCTAATATCTCTAAGTGACATTGGTGGGGAGATCCCCATGCCTGAGTTCAAAGGTCCACATTAATTAGGGTTGACACCTTTTCTATAAGCCAAACCCAAACACATTAGTGATGCATGGGAAGTTTTTGTTTGTAGTATGCACTATATGATTGGAAAAGACCTGGGACACCTTTGGGTGTCTCAAAGAGAGAACAGTAACACGGTGTGCACTGTGTGCCATGACAAACAGTGGGTGTGGCCAAATTGTGTTAATAGAGGGAGGGGCTTAAAGAGCATAGTTAAATAAATCAAAAGCATTTCCATACCCATAAAATATGCTTAGATTGCTGTACCACAAGTAAGAGTCTCACAGACTCCCTCCTGCTTTTGGTGAGTGTAGCACCTTGCTGAGTGCAACCCATCCAAATGGGGTGCTCTGTAATGTCTGCTAATCGTGCAGTGGATGCCCGTTCCAAGGAGGGATACCCTGATTACCATTACCTAGGTGGCTCGTGATGAATACGCAGCCCCTTTATAATCTATTACATTATTTAGCTAGATGCCATGTTATCATCGCTGCTTACTTCTTTTGATCACTTTTTTTACCTGCTCTTTATGATTGTACCTGTAGATCCTTATAGATGGATCAGTGTATGTGACTATACACTATAGGGGTTATTTACGAAAGGCAACTCCACTTTACACTGCAAGTTCAATTGAAAGTGCACTGAAAGTGCAGTTGCTCTAAATCTAAGGCCGCGTACACACGCGCGGACTGTTCGCCCAACTTTGTCCGCTGAACAGTGTTTGGGCGGACAGTCCGCTCGTGTGTGGGCTTTCAGCGGACAGTTTCAGCGGACAGTTTGACGGACAAGGTTTTTCGGAAATTCCGTAAAACTGTCCGCTGAAACCTTGTTTCAGCGAACAGTCCGCTCGTGTGTAGGCTTGTTCGTCAAACAAAGTTGCGCGCATGCTCAGAAAGGATTTTCACGCCGAAAGCTATAATGCAGTGTATAGGACGTCGTATTTTTCGTCCCGTCGTACGTGCCGTTCACGTCATCGCGCACGGTTTCAGCAAACTGTTCGTACGTCGTGTGTGGCCATGTCCGTCCATGCTAAGTTTGAGCGGACTGTTTGCCGAAACTGTTGGACGGACAAAGTTGGGCGAACAGTCCGCGCGTGTGTACGCGGCCTAAGGGGTAGATCTGAAATGAGTGGAAGCTCTGCTGATTTTATCATCCAATCATGTGCAAGCTAAAATTCTGTTTTTTATTTTCCTTGCATGTCCCCCTCAGATCTACAGCGACTTTACTTCCACGTGCACTTTCAGTGCAAAGTGGATTTCCCTTTAGTAAATAACCCTGATGCATTATTACCAGCCACTTTATTCTTTCCCTGAACTATAGATGGGGCCAGCATACTCCCTGAAATATTTTTAGAAGTTATCTCTACTCCCCCCCACCCGGCTCTATATTGGTTTACTCCACCATACCAAGTTGGTTTTCATCTCTAAATAGCAGAATTTAGATTTACCTTGAACCAGTCCTATCTTTCTTTTTCCTTTCTTTCCTCCCCCCCTTCTCCCTATTACCCCCCCCTTTCTCCCCTTCCCCCATCTCTCTTTCCCTTTTTTCTCCTCCCTCCTTCTGTCCTTTCTTCTCTCTTCCCTCTCTCCCCCCCCCCCCCCTGTCTTTGTTCTCTTTCCCCCTCTTTCTCCTCCCTGTCCCCCTCCCTTCTTTCCTCTCCTCCCCTCTTCTTTCTCCATCCCCTTCTACCCTTCTTCTCCTTCCTGTCCTATTCCTTTTCCTCCACCTCTCCTTTGCCCACCCTTGTCTTCCCATTACTTTTTTATTCCCCTTCATGGTTTCTTTTGTATATATCAGCATATTTACATATACATATGTATATATACTTTATCTACCTAACTAGTGCGGAAGACTAATCCATCCACTTTTACACATTCCCCATACCCGCCATAGGGAAACATTTGATAGTGTCTTGGCTGTTCTTCTGTACATGGGCTTATGGGTAAACGGCATTGCACCGGTCACTCCCCTATACATAAATGTATTTTGTACTAAGTATGTTTACATTTTTGTAATTTTGACTTTTATGTACAATTTGCTATTTTCATTCTAGACATCATCCTCCTGATGAAGCGGTAACATGCCGCAAAACATGTAGAGGACCATATGTCCCATGAGCATCTACTATACCTTTGTCTCCATCTTGGAGTAGACTAAGTATCAGTATTCCTGTATAGACACCCATATACAATATCTCACAAACGTGAGTAGACCCCTCACATTTTTGTAAATATTTTATTATATCTTTTCATGTGACAACACTGAAGAAATTACATTTTGCTACAATGTAAAGTAGTGAGTGTACAGCTTGTATAACAGTGTAAATTTGCTGTTCCTTCAAAATAACTCAACACACAGCCATTAATGTCTAAACCACTGGCAACAAAAGTGAGTACACCCCTAAGTGAAGATGTCCAAATTGGGACCCAATTAGCCATTTTCCCTCCCCCAATGTCATCTGACTCGTTAGTGTTACTAGGTCTCAGGTGTGAATGGGGAGCAGGTGTTAAATTTGGTTTTATTGCTCTCTCTCTCATACTGGTCACTGGAAGTTCAACATGGCACCTCATGGCAAAGAACTCTGAGTAGCTGAAAAAAAAAAATTGTTGCTCTACATAAAGATGGCCTAGGCTACAAGAAGATTGGCAAGACCCTGAAACTGAGCTGCAGCACGGTGGCCAAGACCATACAGTAGTTTAACAGGACAGGTTGCACTCAGAACAGGCCTCGCCATGGTTGATCAAAGAAGTTGAGTGCATGTGCTTGGCGTCATATCCAGAGGTTGTCTTTGGGAAATAGACGTATGAGTGCTGCCAGCATTGCTGCAGAGGTTGCAGGGGTGGGGGGGGGTCAGGCTGCCAGTGCTCAGACCATACGCTGCACACTGCATCAAATTGATCTGCATGAGTGTCATCCCAGAAGGAAACCTCTTCTAAAAATGATGCACAAGAAAGCCCGAAAACAGTTTGCTGAAGACAAGCAGACTAATGGCATGGATTACTGGAACCATGTCCTGTGGTCTGATGAGACCAAGATATACTTATGTGGTTCAGATAGTGTCAAGCGTGTGTGGCAGCAACCAGGTGAGGAGTACAAAGATAAGTGTGTCTACAGTCAAGCATGGAGGTGGGAGTGTCATGGTCTGGGGCTGCATGAGTGCTGCCGGTGTTCTGGCAGATAGTGTCCTGCCATCATATAGTGTCCGCCCCATACTGCGCATGCGGAGTACGGGGCAGAAGAAGCTTCGGAAAATCTCCGAAGATGAGCGGCGCCTGCGCCGTGAGTGGAGGTAGTAGCCCCACCATCCAAGCGGACATAGGGTTGGGAAAATTAGAGGGCCCCTCGCAGGCGAGCTTTGCTCGCCACGCTTGGGGCTCGGCCTCGCTGCGCTCAGCTCTTTTATATTCCTACTCTATGTCCACTTAGATGGTGGGGCTAGAACCTGGACTCACGGCGCAGGTGCCGTTCATCCTCTGCTATTTTCAGAATCTGTGTGTGCTGTGTACTGCGCATGCGCAGTACACAGTGGACACTATCTGATGGGGGACACAATATGATAGGACACCGGCACTAGGGAGCTACAGTTTGAGAGAACCATGAATGCCAACATGTGCTGTGACATACTGAAGCATGATCCCCTCCCTTCGAAGATTGGGCTGCAGGGCAGTATTCCAACATAACGATCCCAAACACACCTCCAAGACGACCACTGCCTTGCTAAAGAAGCTGAGGGTAAAGGTAATGGATGGGCCAAGAATGTCTCCAGACCTAAACCCTATTGAGCATCTGTGGGGCATCCTCAAATGGAAGGTGGAGGAGCACAAGGTCTCTAACATCCACCAGCTCCATGATGTAGTCATGGAGAAAGGGAAGAGGACTCCAGTGGCAACCTGTGAAGCTCTGGTGAACTCCATGCCCAAGAGGGTTAAGGCAGTGCTGGAAAATAATGGTGACCACACAAAATATTGACACTTTAGGCCCAATTTGGACATTTCTACTTAGGGTGGTACTCATTTTGTTGCCGAGGTTTAGGCATTAATGGCTGTGTGTTGAGTTATTTTGAGGGAACAGCTCATTTACACTGCTATATAAGCTATAACACACTCACTGCTTTACATTGTAGCAAAGTGTCATTTCTTCAGTGTTGTCACATGAAAAGATATAATACAATATTAGTACTAAAGCATGTCAAAGGGTTAGAACCTCTTTTTGCGCTATATACCTGCCCATGCCCCTTGGGGAAATTCATCTCTAATTTAATTATTATCATTATTTTAATTTAAAGTCTGTTTGGATGAGAGATCCAAAATTTTACAGTTTCCTTTTAAACATAAGTTGCGAGGAAATGTCCAAAGGGTACACCTGTTCCAGTGATAACTGTTTAAGGGGGCAGTTCCCCTCACTTTGGAGGCATTACCATGCTTTATGCTGTGCCCCAAGGACAGGAAGTGAGGAATAATCTCTCCAACTGAACTTAAAACTTTGAGATTTTGGAGCTGAGGCAGTTCCCCAGACTAGTCTCCGTGTTTAAAATATACCTACTGAAGATTGCTATAAATCTGTATCACATAGCTTAAGCCAAATCCTTATGTTTGCAAGAATGTTTAAAGTAAACAGAAAGTGATTCCGAGTAATTCATTCTGATTAGTTCCTTGGTTGTTGAAAGTGAGAAAGAAAAGTAAAAGATTTCTGAAAAACTCTTTTATTTGCACAGATTTATCAAAGGTGTTTTAAAAATCACTTTAAGACACTGAACTTATGCTGTAAAGCGTATTGATGTCTGAAGCTTCATTTTTTCTCATAGACCCGATGACACTTCACATTTTCATATATGCAATCCTTTTAAAAAAAAAAAAATAATGGTAAAAAAACAAATATTAGTCACATTTAAAGTAAAAGAAAAAAGAATTAAAGTGAACCCATGCTTTGCTCATGCCAACACCATAAACTTACCTTTCCTTCCCTCCCCCATTGCACTATTCAAATACTGGGAGTGAGAAGACATACCCAGTACTTCCAGGTATGATGAGCATTCCTTTCCTCTATAGTGACAGTGTTGGTGCTTTTTAATTGGCCACTCAGCAAACTAGTGCTGTCACATAAGGGTGGGAAGAACTCCTGGTGGCCAGAGGCAAAACAGGGTGGCTTTAGTACTGGGGACAAGGTTCTATAGAAGAAGTAGAAGGGTCTTAAAGTGGTTGTAAACCCTTACAAACCACTTTGACCTACAGGTAATCCTAGATTAAGGCTTACCTGTGGGTCCAAGAAATATCTCCTAAACCTACACTGTTTAGGAGATATTTACTAAAAGACAGTCACAGCTGCGCGCAGGCGCACTATCGACGTTAGCAGCATGCCGCTGCTAACGGCGATATGCTGGCGGCTCCCGTGCGCATGTGCGGGAGTGACGTCATCGCTGCTTCGGCGCTGTGAGTGGCCGGAGCAGCAATACCCGGAAGAAGATGGACGCTCCGGACTACAGGGGACAGTGGTGACTTCGCTGGCTCCTGTGTCAGGTAAGTGACACATAATGGCTACTATGAGATGCATAGTAGCCCATTATGCTTTACCTTTGCAGGGAGACAAAGAGGAAGTAAACCCATCAGGGTTTACTTCCTATTTAAAGACCAGGATCTGCACTGAGAGTGGTTTGAGAAAAGCAGTACAGTACCATAAATTAAACATTAAAGTGACTGTAAACGATAACCTTGTAACTACTCATTCAGTTTAAAATATAAATACAAGGCAAAAAGTTTTGTATAGATACAGTGGGGAAAAAAGTATTTAGCCAGCCACCAATTGTGCAAGTTCTCCCACTTAAAAAGATGAGAGAGGCCTGTAATTGTCATCATAGGTATACTTCAACTATGAGAGACAAAATGTGGAAACAAATCCAGACAATCACATTGTCTGATTTTTTTTTTTTTTTTAAGAATTTATTTGCAAATTATGGTGGAAAATAAGTATTTGGTCACCTACAAACAAGCAACATTTCTGGCTCTCACAGACTTGTATCTTCTTCTTTAAGAGGCTCCTCTGTCCTCCACTCATTAACTGTTTTAATAGTACCTGTGTGAACTTGTTATCAGTATAAAAGACACCTGCCCACAACCTCAAACAGTCAGACTCCAAACTCCACTATGGTGAAGACCAAAGAGCTGTCGAAAGACACCAGAAACAAAATTGTAGACCTGCACCAAGCTGGGAAGACTGAATCTGCAATAGACAAGCAGCTTGGTGTGAAGAAATCAACTGTTGGAGCAATAATTAGAAAATGGAAGACATACAAGACCACTGATAATCTCCCTCGATCTGGGGCTCTACGCAAGATCTCACCCCGTGGGATCAAAATGATCACAAGAACGGTGAGCAAAAATCCCAGAACCACACGGTGGGACCTAGTGAATGACCTGCAGAGAGCTAGGACCAACTTAACAAAGGCTACCATCAGTAACACACTACGCCGACAGGGACTCAGATCCTGCAGTGGCAGACGTGTCCCCCTGCTTAAGCCAGTACATGTTGGGCCCATCTGAGGTTTGCTAGAGAGCATTTGGATGATCCAGAAGACGATTGGGAGAATGTCATATGGTCAGATGAAACCAAAGTAGAACTGTTTGGTAGAAACACAACTCGTCATGTTTGAAGGAGAGAGAATGCTGAGTTGCAACCAAAGAACACCATACCTACTGTGAAGCATGGGGGTGGCAACATCATGCTTTGGGTCTGTTTCTCTGCAAAGGGAACAGGACGACTGATCCGGGTACATGAAAGAATGAATGAGGCCATGTATTATGAGATTTTGAGTGAAAACCTCCTCCCATCAGCAAGGGCATTGAAGATGAAACATGGCTGGGTCTTTCAGCATGACAATTATCCCAAACACACCACCCGGGCAACAAAGGAGCAGCTTCGTAATAAGCATTTCAAGGTCCTGGAGTGGCTTAGCCAGTCTCCAGATCTAAACCCTATAGAAAACCTTTGGAGGTAGTTGAAAGTCCGTGTTGCCCAGCAACAGCCCGGACAGTTCTAGTTTTGAATCATGTTTCCGGGTTTCAGTCCACTTGAAACCTGGACACAATATTAAAGCAGTAATGCAGCGCAGAACAGTGAGGGTGAGGGGGCACTATGCAAGCCACATTACTATTCTCCTTGGAGCGCCCAAAGGTGTCCTAGGTCTTTTGCAATCCTTTACAGAATCCCCCCAAAAAATGTTTTGCTGTGCGCCACTAAAGTGTTCGGGTTTGGCTTGAAGAAAAAGTGGCAACCCTAGAATAGCTGTGTGTGGTGGGGGGGGGGGGGGGTGTCAGGACAAGTCTGATCATTGGAAGAGAGAACACTGAGTTCCCAGCATAGCTGTAGAACTGACCACGGTGTGCTCTTCTGTGTATTCTGTGTATTGTTGTCAAGTTTTAATAGAAAGCAGAGAGACTGACAGGAACACCAGGGATTTCACATAAAGGAAGCATTACAAAGAGACCAGGATGCTATCCCATACAAATAGATATCAATGACCTCTGGACATAAGAAAGGTAATAGAATTGTAGAGAGAAAAATCCAGGCATAACAAGTGTCTGGTAAATGCATGCTTGTAGACATGCAGCTGACGTCATCTGTAGGCAAGAGACATTGACTTAGGACAATAACACCAGAGAGGCAGAGGAGGATTTGTAAACCCACAGTGAGAGCGCGCACAGAAGAGGCAGAGCGCTTTCTGGGCAAAAGCAGAGCGTGCTCACGGCCCCCTGTCAGTCCTGCACACATGGATGCATAGTTGCCAACTGTCCCAAATTTCCCGGGACATTCCCGCGATTAGGACATTCATAGTTGCCAACTGTCCCGAATTTCCCGGGACATTCCCGGGATTAGGACATTTGTCCCAAATTAATTTTGTCCCGGGAAATACAGTTTGTCCTGGGAAATAGAATTTTCAGTTTTTTTGCCGCCGGCCGCTAGAGGCCGGCGGAGACAATGTCTCCGCCGGCCACCATTTTTAAGAAGAGCAGAAGTTGGTCTACACCTGTGGCGCCGCCCACGCCCGTTGCCAGTGTATGTCAGTGTAAAGTGCAGTGGGCGGCGCCACAGTTACACGTCTCTGCGCGGCAACGGCGGCCAGTCTGTCACTGTGTATGTCGGGGCCAGTCATGGTATGTGTATGTCGGGGGCCAGTCTGTGTATGTCGGTGGCCAGTCGTATGTTGGGGGCTAGTCTGTGGATGTCAGGGGCCAGTCTGTGGATGTCGGGGGCCAGTCTGTGGATGTCGGGGGCCAGTCTGTGGATGTCGGGGGCCAGTCTGTGGATGTCGGGGGCCAGTCTGTGGATGTCGGGGGCCAGTCTGTGGATGTCGGGGGGCCAGTGGTATGTTGGGGGCCAGTGGTATGTTGGGGGCCAGTCTGTGGATGTGGGGGGCCAGCCTGTGGATGTCGGGGGCCAGTCTGTCAGGGGCCAGTCTGTCGGGGGCCAGTGGTATGTCGGGGGCCAGTGGTATGTCAGGGGCCGGTCTGTGGAGGATGTGGGGGGCGGTCTGTGGAGGATGTGGGGGCCGGCCTGTGGAGGATGTGGGGGCCGGCCTGTGGAGGATGTGGGGGCAGGCCTGTGCAGGATGTGGGAGCAAGTCTGTGCAGGATGTGGGGGCAGGTCTGTGCAGGATGTGGGGGGGTGGTCTGTGGATGTCAGAGGGGCACATCAGTGCAGGATGTGGGGGGGTGGTCTGTGGATGTCAGAGGGGCACATCAGTGCAGGATGTGGGGGGGGTGGTCTGTGGATGTCAGAGGGGCACCAGATGTAAGGAGGGGCTCCGCTGATGGACACAGATGTGAGGAAGGTACCTCTGATGGGGCACCTGATGTAAGGACAGACTCCGCTTGGGACACCTGGTGGCATGTGGTGACAGGCAACGTGGCTAATGACGCGCTCATGGCTCCCACTGATTCTGCATTATGGTGAGTTGAATGATTTAATTTCATATTACAATGTAATAATAGAAATAATGCGCTTCAATCATCCTGACACCATAACAATCATGGCGCCGGGATGATTGAAGCGCTAACACCAGGTATTTGGAGTATCTTTATCTGCTGATTGTCAAACTCTGGAAAACACATATTGCTATTGTGGTGTAGGATCGGGGGGCTGCTATCCCTCCTTTCCCTCTCCCCCCTCCTTTCCCTCCCCCCCTCCTTTCCCTCTCCCCCCCTCCTTTCCCTCTCCCCTCTTCCTTTCCCTCTCCATCCCCCCCCCTCCTTTCCCTCTCCATCCCGCATTCATCTCAGACTCTAATCACACCCCTTTGAGCCACACCCCATGTAAGCCACGCCCACTATTTACGTAAACCACGCCCATATTTCACTGCATTTTTACTGTTTCCTATGCCACACCTATAAACGCATGCCCCGCCCCTAATTATACCACGACTCCGCCTACTGCCAAAAAAGTGTCCCGAATTTTTATTTTTTTACAATGTTGGCAACTATGTGGATGTCCTGTGACAGTCAGGTTGATTGGTGCAGCAGGGGACAGCTGTGAGCACCGATCTCCTTGCATGGCTTTTCAGGTGACAGCTGCTGATGAAAAGCCATGCAAGGAGATCTGTACTCACAGCTGTCCCCCACTGCACCCATCATCCCCGACTGTCCCCGTATCTTTCTCCTCCTCCAACACCCCCCTTCATCTCTTGGGGAGCAGTCAAGTGACACAGGTAGGGACTTGGTGTGAGTAGTCAGGTGACATGGTTAGGGACTTGGTGGGAGTAGTCAGGTGACATGGGTAGGGACTTGGTGGGAGTAGTCAGGTGACAAGGGTAGGGACTTGGTGGGAGCAGTCAGGTGACATGGCATGGACCTGGTGGGAGCAGTCAGGTGACATGGGTAGGGACTTGGTGGGAGTAGTCAGGTGACAAGGGTAGGGACTTGGTGGGAGCAGTCAGGTGACATGGCATGGACCTGGTGGGAGCAGTCAGGTGACATGGGTAGGGACTTGTTAGGAGCAGTCGGGTGACTCGTGTAGGGATTTGGTGGGAGCAGTCAGGTGACACGGGTTGGGACTTGGCAGGAGCAGTCAGGTTAATCATGTAGGGACTTGGTGGGAGCAGTCAGGTGACACAGGAAGGGATTTGGTGGGAGCAGTTAGGTGACATGGATAGGGACTTGGTGGGAGCAGTCAGGTGACACGGGTAGGGATTTGGTAGGTGCAGTCAGGTGACACTGGTAGGGACTTGGTGGGAGCAGTCAGGTGACATGAGTAGGCACTTGGAGGGAGCAGTCAGGTGACACTGGTAGGGACTTGGTGGGAGCAGTCAGGTGACATGAGTAGGCACTTGGAGGGAGCAGTCAGGTGACACGGGTAGGGACTTGGTGGGAGCAGTCAGGTGACACGGGTAGGGACTTGGTGGGATCAGTCAGGTGACATGGGTAGGGACTTGGTGGGATCAGTTGGGTGACATGGGTAGGGACTTGGTGGGAGCAATCAGGTGACACTGGTAGGCTGTAAGCTTTGAGCTCATTCAGCCTTACTGGGTGAGTTCACAGAACCATGCATTTCCTCCTCTCACACTGATCTGTGGATCACACCCCATGATGAGAAACATCCAATCAAAACCCAGGAAAGGCAGCCAATCCTGGGAAAGGCTGGAGAAGGAGGAGGGGATGTGAATTGTGAAGTACACAGAATGCCTCTCTCATACTGGGGCATGAGATATGTAAATCACCTGTCACTCACAGAAAGGGGGAAGAACAGACTTTTATTCCTCTGTCAGTTTTTTATCTCACTGAAAAAAGATAAGAGGATTGCTCTTTGTGGCAAGGCTGGGCACAGAGAGCATGAAATCCTATACTGTCCATGTACACTGGAGCTCATAAACTGCAGTTTATTGGAGTTTGGGCATTTTTTTTTTTAAAAGCCCATAAACTCCACTCTATGTTAGCCTATGTGTCCATGCACACACATTTTTTAGCTTTAACCTCCCTGGTGGTATGATTATTTCTAAAAGCGGTACAATTATTTTGCATGACAATTTGGCGTTTTGCATTGTAGTCCTGTAGTTCTTAGGAATAAGAGACCAGCAGACATCCCGGGTATGATAAAGTTTGAAAAATGAAATCATAAATTATAATATAATAAATAACTATAAATAATTATACCAAATAATAATATAACAATAATAAAAATGATTCAATAATGTAATAAAATCAAAAACACAGAAATTTGCTCAGTTGCAGAATTGTCACTGTTATTACTTTTCAGTATTTGATGGCGGATCTCCCCACAAATTGCTATCGCCCAATTCTGCGAGTGATTACAGTTTATTATCGCTGTTTTCTATCTGGTCTAAAATCATTTTTGATGTAAAGGGACAGTTATGGTTGCTATGGACAATCTCCAGTTTCCAGGCATAAAGAACAGTTTTTATATTATAAAACTGCATGCAGGACACTGGACAGATCACTAGGGACAAAAGGGATGTGAAATTATTACATACAGCAATGTAATCTGTAAGATTACATTATACTGTATGTATACTGTGTGTTTCACCTTTTGAATTTGGCGCCGTTCTCCGTCTCTGTGCGTCGCAACGCTCGCAGGGAACGGAGAACCGCTCCGTGATAGATCGAGCGGAGCATGGCTCGTTCGTACAGCGGGGGGGGGGGGGGGGCATCGCTGGATCCAGGGAAGAAGGTAAGTAACATCTCCCTGCATTCAGAAATGCAGTCCCGAGTCTGGCTCGGGGTTACCACTTTTGGTAGAAAATCTCCACCCCGAGCCAGACTCAGGAATACCGCCAGGGGGGTTAATGAGCAGTGGAGTTTATGGGCTTTTTTTTCTGAACGTCAGAAATTCGCGTTCAAAGTGCTGTTTTTCACTGCCAAAAAACAACAAACGCAGATAAGCGCTCATAAACACGCGTTAATTAGCGTTCAGCGTTCTATTTTTTCAATGCATTGTGGGAGTTTGGAATGCACTGTGGGATTTTTGGAGTGTCCTCTGTGTATTTTTATTAAAACACTCATAAACACTAACGCTATAAAACACCCATAAACACTAACGCTATAAAACACCCATAAACACTAACGCTATAAAACACCCATAAACACTAACGCTATAAAACACCCATAAACACTAACGCTATAAAACACTCATAAACACTAACGCTATAAAACACTCATAAACACTAACGCTATAAAACACTCATAAACACTAACGCTATAAAACACCCATAAACACTAACGCTATAAAACACTCATAAACACTCATAAACGCTCGTACAAAATGCTGTTAAAAGCACGTTTTTTAACCAGCGTTTTCTGCCAGCAATCTGGCGTCCAGAAAAAGCTTTTTTGAGCTTCAGTGTGCATGGAGCTTGAAAGTTACTTTAACCGCTTCCACCCCAGAAGATTTTACCCCCTTCCTGACCAGAGCACTTTTTGCGATTCGGTACTGCGTCACTTTAACTGACAATTGCGCAGTCGTGCAATGTGGCACTCAAACAAAATTTTGTGGCACTAAAAAAAAAATTCCCACAAATTGAGCTTTCTTTTGGTGGTGTTTGATCACCTCTGTGGTATTTATTTTTTGCGCTATAAACAAAAAAGGAGCGTCAATCCTGTTTTACCAATTTATAACCCCTTAATACTAAAGGTTCCAGACGGACCTTGATTTATTGGTCTGGTTTGCCGTCACAGATTTAGCTCTAACATCTATTCTCCCCTGGCACTGCCAGCAGGCTCCCACAGGGGCGCCCAGTCCAGGGAGAAGGTGAACCATAATGTATCTACTACATGCTTTATACTGTGAATGTAGATGGGACCTCAAGAGTACTACATGGACAAAACAGAATCCTTTTATTTTTACTTGTAAAATGTATAATGTGTTTAACATTCTTGCACCAGATAGCCAATTGCTGGGCTCCTGGCCCTGTTCTATTCATGAATTTACAGTTTAAAATTGCTTATACTTTGAAAAAAAATGACTAATAAAGACTTATTGAACCTAAAAAAGGAGCGTCGGTTTTTAAAAAAATTGCCTCCTGCTGCCTGCTTCACTCTCCTGTGTCTCCCACCCTACATGCTCGAATAAGGTAGGAAGGGACAGTGCTGCGGGGGGGAGTAGGGACTGTGTAATGCACATGGGTCCAGAGGTGTGGGGGCTGTGTAATGTAATGGGGTCCAGAGATGTGTGTGTGTGTGTGGTGGGGCTGTGTAATGTAAAGGGGTCCAGAGGTGTGTGTGGTGGGGCTTTGTAATGTAAAGGGCTCCAGAGGTGTGTGTGTGTGGGGGGGGCTGCCTCTGACAGTAGCACATAGTAAATGTGCCACTGCCAGTTGCATGTATTTCTGTCTAGCGCCTGATGACAATCCTTGGGTCGTCGGGGCCGTTTTTGCAGAGGAGGGGCCTGGCCGCCCAGGGGAGCAGAGGAAGGAGGATTCTTCCGGGTTCTGGGCCACAGTGCGCAGAGGTGCTACATGTGACGTCACTTGGCGTTGATGTCAGAACGTCGACGTGCGTTGCCCCTCCTGCCTGCCTGGGAGGGGGGCCGGATATAGGATCCACCCTGGGTGCCAATGCTCTAGGTACTCCCCTGGTTGGCAGTAAAAAAAAATGTGTTTAAATGTGTAAAACTATAAGTTGATCATGGTTAGTTTTGTGCAGCCTTATATCAGTGGAACATATTTTATTCTTTTTTGTTGATGTTATTAGTTATTCCAATTGTAGAATCTGGGCATTTGATTTTTGTGGGTTTAGAGGTTTTCTGTTAACAGTATTGGATGTACTAAAAACAGATTTTTATAGGCTGTTTCAGTGATGTACACTGAAGAAATGTCCATAAGGTAAAGCCATGGTGCTTACTTACCGTTAACATTTGACCGTTTTGCACTTCTCGTGTTATATTGGATTCCTTGCCATTCCACTTTTGGTTTTGTATCAATTTCCCATCCTTCAGTGTAAAGATAGTCTGTAACATACAATAAAAAGAATTATACTGCTATGATCAAAGGCTTTTATAAAAGGATTGCTTTACAAATAATACAATAAGATATGAGCTTCAATTGAAGTTAGTCCAAATTATGCAAATATTTATATAACACAAAAACTGATACACTTTGTGTATTTGATCAATGCCGCTTTTTCCTTCTTATGCCCTGTACACACGATAGGATTTTTCGATGGAAAATGTGTGATCGGACCTTGTTGTTGGAAATTCCAACCGTGTGCAGGCTCCATCACACATTTTCCATCGGAATTTGAGATCTGGTTCTCATATTTTCCGACAACAAAATCCATTGTCGGAAATTCCGATCGTGTGTACACAATTCTGACGCACAAAGTGCCACGCATGCTCGGAATCCAGCAGAAGAGCAGCACTGGCTATTGAACTTCATTTTTCTCGACTCGTCGAACGCGTTGTACGTCACCACGTTTTTGACATTCGGAATTTCAGACCAACTTTGTGTGACCGTGTGTATGCAAGACAAGTTTGAGCCAACATCTGTCGGAAAAAATCCATGGATTTTGTTGTGCGTACAGGGCATTAGGCTGCATTCACACCTGAGCGTAGTGTCTTTGAGCGTTTTTCCGGCTTTTTTTTGCATGTTTTTATGCATGATTTTGTTTTTATATGTGACTTGCGTGTTTTTATTCAGAGCTTTTGAGCTTTGGTGTTTTTTTAAAAATAAATACGCAAATAAATAAAAATATTCAATAAAATTAAATAAATGATAATACATTCAATACATGAATACTAAGCAATAATAAATAAATAATTACCCCCTAACTTAAACCTCTAACCCTTAAAAATAATAATAATAATAAATAGCTAAACACCATAACACAAAATAAATAAACAATAATAATTATTATTATAGTAATTTTATTTTTTAGAGGTTGGTTATGTATTATGCCCTGTACACACGGTCAGACATTCCAACGACAAAATCCGTCAGATTTTTTCCTACGGATTTTGGCCCAAACTTGTCTTGTATACACACGGTCACACAAAGTTGTCAGAAAATCAGATCGTTCAGAACGTGGTGACGTAGAACACGTACGACGGGACTATTAATGGGCCAGTAGCCAATAGCTTTTGTCTCGGAATTTATTCTGAGCATGCGTGGCACTTTGTCCGTTGAATTGTCAACACACAATCCGAATTTAAACAATTGGAAAATTTTAGAAACTTTGTTTGTCGGAAATTCTGACGGAAGCCCACACACAATCGGCTTTCCTGACAACAAGATCCGATCACACATTGTCCGACTGTGTGTACAGGGCATTACTATTATTTATTATTATTATTAATAATAATAATTATTATTATTTTTAATGTATTTATAATTTTTTTAAGGGTAGGGGATAATTAATATTTATGTATTACATATTATTCATTTATTTTATTTATGATTATTTTTATTTGTTTTTTTTATTTTATATTTATTCATACATTATTATACATTATTACTATTTTATTTTTTCATTTGAGCAGAAAATCGCACAAATACACGTGACAAAATGCAAATGCACACAAAAACATGCGAATGTTGCGTTTCTATTTGAATACAAACGCACCAAAAACTCTGAAATCTGCCAAATTGGAGAGACAAAAAAAGCTCCAGAACTTGTTTTAGCTTCAGGCGATTTGAAGTGGGGATGTGACCCATGTCTATAGAGAATAATAGATTTTTTTCCAGCGTTTTTGAGCTTCAAGCAAATAATCGCTCAGGGTTTACTTCCTCTTTAATGACACTGGTGATGTCAGTGGAATTTAGTCAGTTAATGTCAGATCTCCCACTGCACTCTCAACCCCATTATAGATTAATGATTGCTGCCATTAGTAGTATAAAAAAAAAAATTTAAAAACAAAAATTCCAATATATATTTCAAAAACATGTAGCAGAATACATTTTGGCCAACATTTTTGAAGACTTTTTTTTTTTTTGATATATTATGTTTCATTTATATCACAATTTAAAAAACAAAACAAAAAATATGGTGCTCAAATACCACCAAAAGAAAGCTCTATCTGTTAGAAAAACAAACTTTGGGTAGTGTTGCATGTCCACGCAAGTGCCAGTTAAAGTAGCGCAGTGCCAAATAGCAAAATAATGGCCTGTTCATGAAGGGGGTAAAAACTTCCAGAGTTGAAGTGGATATACAAGACATGCATGTTTTTGCCATCCTGAGCCTTTTATTGCATTATTACATCAAACTTTGAACCTGTTTATAAACAATACAAACTTATGCCCTGTACACACGTTCAGGCATTCTGATGACAAAATCCGTCTGAATTGTTCAGACGGATTCTGGCCCAAACTTTTCTTCCATACACACGGTCACACAATTCCGATCGTTCAGATGGTTCAGAGGTGATGTTCACCACGTACGATGGGACTATAAAGAGGGCAGTAGCCAATAGCTTTCGTTGTAATTTATTCTGAGCATGTGTGGCACTTTGTCTATCTACACATGATCGGAATTTAAATGATCGGATTTTGTTGTCGGAAAATTTTAGATCCAGCTCTCAAACATTGTGTGTCGGAAATTCTGACAGAAAAAGTCAGATGGAGCCCACACACGATCGGATTTTCCGACAACACAATCCGATTGCACATTTTCCATCAGAAAGGCCGACCGTCTGTACAGGGCATAACAGTTACTCCCTGTCTTATCATTCGGTCGATTCCCCATTCTGTTAAAGAAATACTGTCAATATTCTCACCTTGCATTTCCTTTTGTCTGCTGTGTCTTCATCAAATTCTTCATTTAGTTTAAAGCAGAGCTCTGTAGTGTTAAAACTGCTCACTGTTTTTATACACCAACAATCCCCATTTTTACTGATAATCACATCGGGTTTCAAACGACTTGCAAGCATTCTGGTAGTCATATCCACACCTCCAAAAGAGTAAAACATAAAAAGCTTCACTAAACGTAAAATAAATTTACATTGTACAAATTGTAAAAATAATGACCATTATGTATGTAGGTTGTGCACAACTAAACACAATGGGGGTTATTTACGAAAGGCAAATCCACTTTGCACTACAAGTGCAAACTACGAGTGCAAAGCGCACTTGAAATTGCACTGAAAGTGCACTTGGAAGTAAAGTCGCTGTAGATCTGAGGGGGACATGCAAGGAAAATAAAAAACAGAATTTTAACTTGCACATGATTGGATGATAAAATTAGCAGAGCTTCCATTTATTTCAGATCTACCCCTCAGATCTACAGCGACGGCAATTCCAAGTGCACTTTGCACGCATAGTTTGCACTTGTAGTGCAAAGTGGATTTGCCTTTCGTAAATACCCCTCTATATTCATCCTATTCTTTATGTCAGCGGCATCTCTAGCTCCTGGCATGTAGGACATGTCACCAGGTCTTCTACTGAGAGCCCTGAACCTTCTTTGTAGTAACTGTTGGTATAATCTTAAATATGACTTCAATTTCTGCTGAACTTTGGTTGTCAGATGTTTTATATATTGTAGAGCTATTTTTACAGCACCAAAAAAGTAACTGGTTTACCCCAAACGTTCTACAGAATTACATTAGATAGACCATGTAGTGAATTAGATCATCTGGAATTTTTTATCCACAAAAGTGAATACTTACCACAGACCACCTACCACAAATACTCAAAATGCCTCCCTCCAAAACCTTTCTGATGCATCAAATATTTCATTTTCAAAAAACAGAGGACAATGAAGATTTTTGGAAATAGATATATAAACACTGTGAAGCAAAGCGTATGTATGAGGCCTGTACCACAGTAAGGCAAAAGTGCTCATAACTTATTTTATTTGCTTACATAGGTCATTCACATTTTTTATATTGGTAGAGTAACTCTTCTTCTATTGTAAATCCACTTCTTTTTCATTGCAGGTAAATAATGGATTCCAAGCAAAAGCAATGTGCCCTACTTTTGACTAAGGAGGAGTGCAGGCTCTCTGACATTGATGGTCTTCCACTGTGCAGGTTAATGCTGGGTTCTCCATCTTTAAAGTTCTTCATCGATCTTTGTATATTGGTTTTCTCAATATGTCATCTCCCTAAACATGTAGCCTTCCCCTATAGTCATGTGTTTAAACAGAAGCTTTGTGCTACAATGTATATTCTATGATTAAGCACTCAATAGCATTAAATGAGTCAGGAGTCTCACTTCTTCTGTTGTCTTCGTTTTAGTGGATTTACAAGTAATAAAGAAGTTGTTTGAACCAGAGTGCAGTCATTTATCATCCTTTATACTGCATTACCAGCAATGAGCTGGGGGTGTAACTAGTAACAGTGTGGCAAGAGTGGACCAACATGGAGCAGTATTCCATTCTTCTCTTGCCTGGCCAACCTATCTTAGAAACTGCAAACAGCCAGGATGTTCCACATGTAACACCTTCCTAATTAGGTTGCTAGGATGTTAGGTAAATTTAGTCTTTTTGGCTCCTCTGTAAGCATTGGAGGAGTTGTTGATTTATATTGGCTGTTCTGTATTTCACAGGCTGAAGGTTTGATTGCTTTTGCCTGCCTTCTAATGAGCTCTGGAACATAGGGAGTTGAGCATGGGGTCCCTACCTCCCTTGGTCTCTAGTGGGAGAATTGTACTTCGAAGTTTAGCAGGAGAATTGTGGTGGAGATTTCACACTAGAGAAGAGTGTCCTCCTGTTATTACTAGTGGTTCTGGAGTGTCCCATATAACCCTCTCCAAATGTATTCTGCAATAAACCACAAAAAGTGGTTTATTATTAAAAATTCTTTCAGTGTGCTTGGACTGTGTAAAGGGAAGATGGAAAAATGGTTATTGTTCCAGCCTGTGAAATATACTTTTTTTTTTACCCACAAAGGTTGAGATATATGGGGGCGCTTCAAACCAATCAGTATTATTGTGATTATTTTTCTTTTACCAAAAATATGTAGAAGAATACAAATCGGCCTAAACTGGGGAAAGGAAAACATTTTTTTTTTTTTTTTTTTTTACATTTGGGATATTTATTATAGCAAAAAGTATCAAAATTCAAAATTATCGTTTTTTTTTTTGTTTATATCACAAGCTGTATTGGGGGGGGGGTGAATTTGGGTACAGTGTTGCATAACCGTGCAACTACATTTAATAGGTAATGCGCCATGAAAAACTGGCAAGCATAAGAGAATATTGCCAAAACCCACAGGCATAATAGCCCCATAGTTTTACAAGTATGATTCAAGATGTCCATGTAAAGTATCCCAAAACCTTCAGGCTCTGATTAAAGAGAATGGGGCATCAAAAACATGTCAACCAGTCTCAGTAAGACATATTAATATTCACTGTGGTTGCACTGAAGGTAACTGTTGGTTGATTTTCCTTCCTGTCCATGTATTAAACACACTCTCTTGCCCATGAATGCTGGGGACTAGTTTTATATTATGTGTGATCTTTTATGTTTGTGAATATTATTACTTTTTATTTTGAATAAATAATTATATACACTTCACAAGGCCGGTGTGTTCTCGTTTCCTTCAGTTTAAAGCGGGAGTCCGGCCGTTTTTTTTTTTTTTTTAAAGTCAGCGGCTACAAATACTGCAGCTGCTGACGTTTAAAATAAGGACACTTACCCGCCCAGCGAGCCCGCGATGTCGGCACCCGAAGCCGATCTCTCGATCGACTCTCGGGTGATGCCGCCGCCATCTTGGGTGTGGGAATCAGGAAGTGGAGCCTTGCGGCTTCACTTCCCGGTTCCCTACTGCGCATGCGCGAATCACACTGCGCAATAAGGATGGTCCCCGCTGTCCCTGGGATCCGTGTGTTTCCCAGCGGACAGCGGGGGACCCGCAGGAAGTGGCGTAAATATCCTCAGATTCTGCGGATATTTATGCCGGAAGTGGGTGCAAATACCTGTACTGTACAGGTATCTGCACCCCCCTCCCCCCTGAAAGGTGCCAATTGTGGCGCCGGAGGGGGGGAGGGTTTCCGATGAGCGGAAGTTCCACTTTAGAGTGGAGCCCCACTTTAAGATAGATACAATGTTTGGGAAGGTCTGGAACCCTTGGTTCCTTTACATACAATCATTTAGTTATCATCTATTATGCATGCCAGGTTGGTGGAAGGGAGTCCTTGGCTGAAGAAAGGTCTGCTCTTACTTCCTTTTCTTACTGATGCTGTCACAGTATCTATGTGGCATGCCTTTGAGCTTGGCAGGCATAAAATGATACCGCCTCATTTGATAATGTAATTTCTTTGCACCTATAAATCTAATTCTTGGTAACCATTCTTACATGGTGATAAGTTCTATACCCCCTGTTCGACCAGTGACTCACTGAAGCAGGGTTTCAGGCATATATTTCAATTTTCTCTCGTGTGTGTGTGTGTGTGTGTATATGTATGTATGTGTGTATATATATATATATATATATATATATATATATATTAGATGTAATTAACTCTTTACAGTGGGGAAAATAATTATTTTATCCCCTGCAGATTTTGTAAGTCTGCCCACTTACAAAGAAATTAAGGGTCTATAATTTTATCATAGGTGTATTTTAAATGACAGAGACAAAATATAATCCAAAAATCCAGAGAAAACACGATACAAATGTTATAAATTGAGTTGCCGTTCAGTGAGAAAAATAAGTATTTGATCCCCAAGCAAAACATGACTTGGGCTCCATGCACACTGGACATTAAAATAACGTTATAAAAATGCCAGTAGCTTTGCAGTGAGTCTTTTAACATTTAACGTTTTTGCAATAGCGCTTATTAGTGTTTTATTTTGCTTTATTTTTTGTTTTTAAGAAATTTTTATTTTTTTCAATGGATCAAAAAAGAAAGTTAAACGCTGGTGAGCCACGTTATTTTGTATTTCTTCCATTTGCGAATAAGCCTGAACAATTCAAAATGAGCATATGGGAATATGGGGTGGGGGGGGGGGGTGTAACTTCAGTACAAGCTTTGTATTAAAACAAATAGCTCTGGAGATATACGCAGCTAAATCTATAGGCAAAACATGACTTTGCCTTGAAAGATCTTGACTCTTCCCACTCACCTATATGCCTCTCTATTGGTAAGCGAGGCAGCCCATCACATTATATGGGCACATTAGGAGGCTTCTGGTAGAGGAAGGCCAAGCTTAAATTCACATAGAAGACGAGTTTATAAATTAAAGCTGTCTATATCTCTTTACCTAAAATGACATTTGTTTGTGCATTGCATATTTTATGTACAGCTTAAATTCCTCATTTACAACATGACTACATTAAAGAACAATCTCTACAAAAAACAGTTTACTTGTATCTGGATTTAGAAGAAATTCTTGCATTTCACAAATGCAATTGAACTTTGGCTTTAGATATAATGTACTTTAAACAATAGGCTCACCTTTAGGCCTCTTTCACAAGGACAAACCGATCTGGTCCACCTGTCAGTTTTTCAGGCAGACTCGATCGGACCAACTATTGCTTTCTATAGAGCGGCGGATGTCAGCGGACATGTGTCTCTTGACGCCCACTGATATCCGATCCAGTCCTATCCACTAAAAATAGATGGATGGGGATTTGTTCCCTATCTGTCTAGCGGATCGGATAACAGTCAGATGAAAACCTACAGGTGGTCCGTTTCCACCCAACAGCCCAGTGGAGCGGACATGGGTCTGTCATCCACCTGCTCCACCAGTATGAAAATGGAGATAGGAGCATCCATATTTAGAGTGTAACGTGTAACCCACCTTCTGCCTTCAGAGGTCCCCTCTCTGTGACAGTGGCTAGGGAATCTATTCCCCACACCAGCTGTCACTTTTTAAAAACAGCGCGGCTGTTAAGGTGCTCCATCCTCACAGCCACGTCATTCATTCACAGAGATCTGTACATGAAAAAACGAAGTCTCCTCTGCCACCATGGCAGACCTACTTGAAGTTTGAATAGGCTGCGAGAGCACTAATCAGCACACTCCTGGTTCATTTATTCTTCCTCTAGCTTTGTAACAGAAAGCCTGTGTGGTTATACAGGCACATAGCAAAAGTCTGACATCTGGATGCAATGCTCTGTAGGAGCCAGAAAAAAAAATCATAAATGCACATATTTTGTTACCTGCAAATATATGTACATTTATTTATTTATTTATTTTGAAAGGTGAACTTAGCCTTTAAGAAGCACCCAGCTGTCCACTCCCAGAAGGTAGACTTTAAACACACCTGGGCCATGATGCTCAGTCCACTGGTTTGCGAATGTAATAGAGAAACTTAAGGATTGTAACACAATTTAAAACTAAGCTGAAGGACCTCCAGGGCTTGGACATCTTGTGTGATACTGAGCTGTATGAAAGCTACTTATCCGTGACAATGTAGCAGAAGCTGTAGTGAATCCCTCAGGCTTAGTGACTAAAGCAGCCTTTCTTAATCTTTTCAACATGGAGGAACCCTTAAATAGTTCTCAGGTCTCAGGGAACCCCTGCTAAAAATTAGAAATCTACAATTTATGATAGATTAGTGTGGTGATCAGTGGGAAGAATGGTCCTTACACTTGTGGTCATTGGGAAGAATTACCTCCTTACAGATAGCTAAAAAGATCAATGGTGTGAGTGGGAACTTATTTGAGAGGCAGAAATTGCCAATGCTGAAGGAACCCCTAGCAACCTCTGGAGTTGAGAATCACTGGACTAAAGCATGACACTGAGCTTGTTGTTGATTGTGATAATGAGTCTCCAAGATCTGGGAATCTGATGTTTGATTGTTCAGAACTTAAGCATACATCTTCAAACTTCAGACTTGTACCAGCAGAAGAAGCTTTGAAGAGACATCCTATCTCTCCCTATATATCTGAGGGGTTTGCCCTCTTGGAAATACCAAGCCTTCTGTTTTTCACTGTCCAACCCATCTTGTGACAGGCAGTATACTGATCAATCTGTTGTGTTTCCCAAAGAATGCTGAGAGAAAAAAGTCTTGCATGAAGTATGAGTGGGCCTCAGATTTAGTTTTCATCAGGGCATTACGATAGTTCTTTTCATCTCTGGCAACATGTTATAAGAGTGCCATAGGGCATGCATGCATTTACTAAAACTGGTAAAATAATAAACCCAATTGATCATAACAACCAATCAACTATATTTTCAAATGAAGAAAGACAGTGGACGCTTTTTGTTATTTTGCACAGGTTTCTTTGAAAAAAAATTGTCAATAACTCTTTGGAAAGCTAATTTTCAGAATGTTGAATTTAGCTTACTACAGGTAAACCCTTTGTGTATAAACTTTAAGCAGGACGATCTTGTAAATTTCCAGGCTAATCTAAACTTCATATGTATATTAAAACCCCAAAAAGTTTATCAAAAAATAAATGTTAATTTGCAGTTTTGCAAGACTAAGCAGTCTAGAGAAAATACAAAATATATTAGGTAAATGGCTTACCAAGAGCCTTCATAAACTCATCAAAGTTCTCAGAAGAAATTAGTTTCCAGCAGCCCAGCAGGTCCTCGGCCATGGTGGCAGTGTTTTTCTGGGTTTTGGTAATGCAGAAGGTACAGAGAACAGCAAATAATGAGGGAAAGATTAAAAGTTCCCCTTTTAAGAGATACAGCAAGGCTACAGTGATGTCACCCCAAATTATTTGTGACAAGGAATAAACCTCCCTTCTCTCCAGATCTTATCCAGCACTTGTGCTGCAATGTACAATAATATATGTATTTTAATTAGAAGATTAAAACAAGAAATTACTTGTTTTCACCTGTTTCCCATCATGGCTCCACACCCACACTTATCAATTAATTGTGTCACTTTCACTGAGGAAACAAGTTTTATTACTTGTATGTACAAACCACAAAGCCCAGGTCTATCAATGGCTCATCCATTATTTATTAGATGAGTGATCTAATAATATAATTTTACATGAAACTTGTATTGAAGAAATATGGAGGTTGCCATTACCTACCGCACCTTATAAATATAATAGTTCCCAAGCTCTCACGCCGATCCAGTAGTTTTGGGGCTTTTGAATCACTGACTTTACTCTTCTAAAATAAGTGACATAGAAAGATAATCCATTGCAGCTTGGGTGGGACATGATGGTGAAGTTGGGGTATTTAACCACTTGCTTACTGGGCACTTAAACACCCTTCCTGACCAGACCAATATTCAGCTTTGGTGCTCTCACACTTTGAATGACAATTACTCAGTCATGCAACACTGTACCCAAATGAATTTTGTGTCCTTTTTTTCCCACAAATGGAGCTTTCTTTTGGTGGTATTTGATCACCTCTGGGGTTTTTATTTTTTGCGCTATAAATGAAAAAAGACCGAAAATTTTGAAAAAAAATGCATATTTCTTTGTTTCTGTGACAAAATTATGCAAATTATTAATTTTTCTTCATAAATTTTGGCCACAATTTATACTGCTACATATCTTTGGTAAAAATAACCCAAATTAGTGGATATTATTTGGTCTTTGTGAAAGTTATAGAGTCTACAAGCTGTGGTGCGAATCGCACAAAATTGATCACATCTGATGTACTGGTGGCCTATCTCGCTTCTTGTGACCCGAACAAGCCAGGAAAGTACAAATACCCCCCAAATGACCCCTTTTTGGAAAGTAGACATTCCAAGGTATTTAGTAAGAGGCATGGTGAGCTTTTTGATGTTGTCATTTTTTTCCCACAATTCTTTGCAAAATTAAGATTTTTCATTTTTTTTATTTTTCTCCACAAAATTGTCATTGTAATAGGTTATTTCTCTCACATGGCATGTGTATACCACAAATGACACCCCCAAAAAAATTCTGCTACTCCTCCTGAGTATTACAATACCACATGTGTGTGACTTTTTCACAGCCTGGCCACATAGAGAGGCCCAACATGCAGGGAGCGCCATCACGTGTTCTAGGAGCATAAATTACACATCTAACTTGTTGACTACTTATTACACTTTTGAAATACCAGGACAATGACACGTGACACTGATGACAGATGGCACTGATACGTGGCAATGATGACACTTATACGTGGCACTGATGACAGATGGCACTAATATGTGGCACTGATGACAGATGACACTAATATGTGGCACTGATGACACGTGGCACTAATACGTGGCACTGATGACACGTGGCACTAATACGTGGCACTGATGACACGTGGCACTAATACGTGGCACTAATACGTGCCACCGATGACAGGTGACACTAATACGTGGCACCGATGACGCGTGACACTGATGACAGATGGCACTGATAAGTGGCATTGATGACACGTGACACTAACAACAGATGGCACGTGACACTGACAGGTGGCACTGATGACAAATGGCACTGATACGTGGCACTGATGACAGATGGCACTAATGGCAGATGGCACTATGTGGCACTAATGACACGTGGCACTGATGACAGATGCCACTTATACGTGCCACTGATGACAGATGGCACTGGGGACAAATGGCACTGACAACAGGTGGCACTGGGGACAGATAGCACTGGGGGCAGGTGGCACTGGGGTGGGGTGGATTGCACTGGGGTGGATGGCACTGGGGCAGGATGGCACTGGGGCAGGATTGCACTGGGGCAGGATGGCACTGGGGGAGGATGGCACTGGGGGAGGATGGCACTGGGGGAGGATGGCACTGGGGGAGGATGGCACTTTTTTTTTTTTACACTTTTTTTTTCTCTGTGCACTGACGGCTGCTGCAGCCGTTCATCTCTCCCCTCTCACACGCTGTCTGTGTGAGGAGGGAGAGCGGCGCTGAGAGATGATCTCATATGTTTACATATGAGATCATCTCCCATTGGACACGCCGATCACGCTGTAAACGGCCGCTGTGATTGGCCGTTTACAGCGATCTGTGTTTGCCTGTCCCTGGGGGACACGGCGAACACAGAACTTCCGCGATGCGCGCCCGCGGCGGCGCGCATTGCGGAAGTAAACAATAGGACGTCCAGGGACGGCCAATTGCAGGAAAGCGCCTGCTCTAAGGCCGTAAATCGGCTATAGGGCGGGCGCGAGGTGGTTAAAGAGCCGGCTCCCTGCAGGACATCAGTATTTGTGGCGAATGTGTGGCACATGGAAGAGACAGGTGAGAGGACATGCTAGGACTCTATTATATTTGAACATTTCTTAGTGGCTTTCATTAAACCTAGTATCCTACAATTATGTTAGGTGAGATATTATGGGGATATTTAGCAGCACATGGTGATTATCCCTCATCCAGTGATTTATACATATGAATTATTTTTCTTTCGGTTCATTTAGTAGGTCATAATCTATTAAGACATCATTACATTGTATGTTGATGCATGCAAAATTTGTTGTATGGTAGATTATAAAATTTACCCTAAGCATTAACTATAGGGGAGATTTACTAAAACTGGAGCATGGAAAATCTGGCGTAGCTCTGCATAGAAACCAATCAGCTTCCAAGTTTTATTGCCAAAGTTTAATTAAATAAGCTGAAAGAAGAAGCTGATTGGCTACCGTGCACAGCTGCACCAGATTCGCAGAGTGCTCTAGTTTTAGTAAATGTCCCCCTGTATGTCCTTATCTTGACAGGCATGAATTTTATGGGTAGTTTTCCCCATAATAATATAATCTATGATCAACCACATTTATTGCCAAGTGACTTTAATAATATCCTGTTCTACCATATTTTATTCCGTGGTTCATGGAATAAAATCCTTATCTGTAAGTATAGGTTAGGCACTATATTAGAGGTGTATATGTACTTCTTAATGGCAATATGGAGTGTTTGACTCATATTTATTTCAAGGTACTAGCCCATTATTTGCAGAGTTCCATATCCTCTTGGGGGTAGTGGTTTCTCTGGGCCCCTATTTACGCTCATATATGCACAGCTTTTTGCCGCACTGCCATACTGATGTGAGCATGAACACACCCTATTAGGTGATTTTTTATGTGACTGTTACACATTTTTGACTAATATTTACAATCTTTTCTGCTGTATTTAGTGAATTGACATATCCAACTAACCTGAGTCTACTGCAAAATGCGTTGATGATGGGATTTGGAAAAGCACACCTGCAATGTGTTATTATGCTTTATGCATCATTACTATACAATAGATTATTTTTTTTAGTTGCTTTCCAATCCAGCTTGGATAGAATGTCTATATTTCCCCTAACTGGGGTTTGTCTTCTTTTTTTAATGTGATTTTAATTGATGCAATAATCTATATGGATTTTTTTAAATTATTGCTGTATTTTCTCATGTGCCAGTTAAGTCCACCCTTTTTTGAACAAGTATGCTGCTCTCTTGCTTCTGTATAAGCCCTCAGACAGCCTAGCAGCCCGGGCAGTACAACACACGCCCACCCAGACAGCCGCCAGATGGCACAGAACCCCGATTACCTGACTCCACCCAAATAAATAGGTTCTCATACCACCCCCTCATGGGCAAGCCACTCCATATTTACCGTAGCTCCCTCCTATATCACCTACTTGGGAATTAAAATTGGAAAATCACCATCTTCGCTGTACCATTTGAATTAACCTGCCCTCTTGGCCAAGATATCTCAGGAACTGACAAACTGGATGGATCTCCCCCTCTCGCTCCTGGGAAGGTGCCACCTTGTAAAGATGGTCAGCTTTGCCAGACTATTATACCCTATGCAAACTCTAAGGCCGCGTACACACGCGGGGACTGTTTGCTCAACTTTGTCCGCTGAACAGTGTTTCAGCGTACAGTCCGCTCATGTGTGGGCTTCAGCGGACAGTTTCAGCGGACAGTTTGACGAACAAAGTTTTTCGGAAATCCGGAAAAACTGTCCGCTGAAACTTGGTTTGAGCGGACAGTCCCCGCGTGTGTAGGCTTGTTCGTCAAACTAAGTTCCGCGCATGCTCAGAAAGAATTTATACGCCGAAGGTTGCATTGCAGTGTATAGGACGTCGTTTTCTAGTCCCGTTGTACGTGCCGTTCACGTCATTGCGCAGGGTTTCAGCGGACTGTTCGTTCGTCGTGTGTGGCCAAGTCCGTCCATGCTAATTTTGAGCGGACTGTCTGCTGAAACTGTTTGACGAACAAAGTTGAGCGAACAGTCTCCGCGTGTGTACGCGGCCTTACACTATTACTAAAGCACAAAGATGTTACTTCATTAAATTCTTCTATCTCCAAATTTTTATGGCATGGCAAACGACCCCGCATTGCGTCTAAAAAATTGCACCTTCCCAGGGACAACGGGGGTATTAGTCTACCAAATATCCGCCTATATAACCTAGCTTGTCTACTCAGAACCAGCTTATATTGGATCACTCACTCATCTAGGTATTCTAACTATGAACTGGAATCTGCCATGGCACATCCTTACTCCCTGACTGCCCTCTTACACAGTCGATGGAAATCTGTCCCCCCACCAACACAACCTTGTTTTCAGAGATACGGAAATAGCATGGAGGGAATCCAGGAAACTGGCCAAGCTTTCTCCCTATGTTTCTCTACATTTACCGATACAGGGAAATCCCTGCTTCCTCCCAGGACTTCAGTGTAAACCTTTCTCGGACTGGTGTGAACGGGGCCTTTCGCTGTTCTCATCCATATGTGACCCGGACACGGGCAAACCATTACCCTTTCAAGTACTGGTGGATTCCTTCGCGCTCCCCCCATCACACGTCTTCTACTACCAGCAATGCATCAGCTTTCTTACACAAACCTGCAAAGAGGACTCTCTAAGATTTCAACCTAGTTTCCTAGACCAGTTGATCAAGGATGACTCTTTCAAAATCTCTGATGTATATAAACCTCTCCTGCAATGATCATCGTCTCACGCATCTTCAACTTCCATTGCAAACTGGCCTTCAGCATTTCCGGGTCCCGACCTAGTTCACAAAATTCTGCTCGGGCTACGTAAGGTACTGCGCCTTACCCCCAATAAAACTTGGAGGGAAACACAGATGAAGATTGCCCACAGGGCCTATATCCCTTTCCTTTCTCCCAAAACCAATCGGGACGGAGCGTCTTGCCCCCTGTGTCAACAATCAAAGCCACCCCTCTAACACCGCCTATGGTCTTGCCCGACTATATCTACCTTCTGGGACCGGGTCTTGGCTTTCATTGTCGATGTCATGCTACTGAAATTACCTAAAGAACCTCTACTCTTAATTTTCGGTTATTGGGACCCCCTATTACTGCCGTGGTCTGCACCTCCAGGAATTACCCCTCCCAAAGGGATATCCTCACCTCGCGCCTCTATGGACTGGATTCTGCTGTGCCTCCTTTTGGCCCGACATCTTATTCTCCAACACTGGCTATCTCCACTTGGCCCTCCTGTCAAACAACTTCACAAGGAACTTCTTACTCTTCCGTACAAAGAAAGGCTTCTTACAGACTTCTCCCACGTCAAACGAAAATCAGCATTCTTCTCTAGGTGGCAACTGTTCATCACATCGACTCTGTCACCAACTGATCAATATGCATTGGAACACTTTTCTTTTACATACGACAGGTCGTACACCTTCTGATACTAATATCCGATTTCCTCCGTAGGCTCGGTCCTCTCGAAGCTCCTCCCCAGGACTCTCTCTATGGATATTACCAACGAACCCTTCACAGCGTAATGTTCTATACCTCATCCATCCCCTTACTTATTTTTTTTTGGTTCAAGGACTTTACTTAATAATTCTTGGCTAGGCTTTAGATCTTTTTTGAGCCTGTTTATAGCACCTGCAACTGTTAGGGTTTAAGACAGACACTGATCCATCCAGTCTGGTCCATGCTGTACCTTATCCCTGTCTTTGCTGTTATTTTAACATTTTATCTTACGGTATCTCAAGAAAATGCATTGGATCTGTATTTTTCTTTTGTATGTGCCTTTGTATTGATCTATTTTCCAATAAAAATTATTTGAAAAAAAAAAAGAAAGGCAGAGGGAGATTAGGGAAATAAACAAGTGGCTGAGAAGCTGGTGTAGTAAGAAGGGGTTGGAGAACTGGGCCAACTTCTTAGTCGGACCCTAGTTCTATAGAAGGGAACAAACTACTCACGGGAATATAATTCAATCAAAAATATCATAATTAAACATCTCCCTATTCTGTCAACAGATCAGGACCTCGCAACTGTCATTCAAGCTGGATGTAGTTTTTCTAGTAGACGTGCCAGTACTCTAGGAGATATTTTATCTCCTAGTATGTTCCAATAAGGAGGCAATAAAAAGAACTTGGCTAAGTACCACGGGATCATGGGAATAATACTTGTCGCTTTTGTGACAAGCACTCAAAAAAAACGAAAGTAGTATTATCCTGTTCTACAGATAGTACATTTACCCTACAGGATTTTACCATGTAGTGTATTCAGCAGAATGCACTTCCTGTCATCTGCAGTATGTAGGTTGCACCACAAGATCATTGAGAACTAGAATTGGAGAACATTACCATGCTGCATCCTATACTTCTGATAAAGGATTGTCTAATGTGTCTAGACATTTCAAACGCCAACACTCAGGCAACATGTCAACATTTATCTTTTGCGGTTAATGTCGCGTACACACGACCGACTTTCCGGCAGTAAAGGTCCGACGGAATCATTTAATCGGATATTCCGATCGTGTGTGGGGGCTTCATCAGACTTTTATTTTCAAAAATTCTGACGGACCTAGAAAATAGAGCATGTTTTAAATCTTTCCGACGGAATCAATTCCTATCGGGAAAACTGTTCGTCTGTATGCTATTCCGACGTACCAAAAATGACGCAAGGGCAGCTATTGGCTACTGGCTATTAAACTTCCTTTTTCTAGTCCAATCGTACGTCATCGCGGTCTGAATGAACGGACTTTGGTGTGATCCTGTGTAGGCAAGTCTGTTTCAGCGGAACTCCAAAGGAAAGACCGTCAGAGTTTATTCTGATGGAAAAACCGGTCGTGTACGCATTAGAGAAAGTTACAAATCCTCCACGGGGAGGAGACCTGCATCGCGAGCTCCTCGAACGAGAAGTTTGGTGGATTTTTAATTTAAAGACCAGGATACCAAATGGTATGAACCCTGAGATATGATGTAGACTGGGGATATGCAATTAACAGAGCTCCAGCTGTTGCAGAACTACAAGTTCCATGGGGCATTGCAAGACTCTGACAGCCACAAGCATGACACCCAGAGGCAGAGGCATGATGGGACTTGTAGTTTTGCAACAGCTGGTGGTCCGCTAATTGCACATCCCTGATTTAGACCTTTTCCTTAGGTAATAAACAATAGCATAAGTATATATTTTTAGAGTGTTTTTTTGTGTAGAGGAATATGTATAATTTTATATGTTTCAGAGCGCCTGGAGTTGGGTGTACCGTTTTATACCTGCTACTTGTTACCTGGATATCATAGTTCAGAGCAGTGTTCATTCTGATTGGCTAGGTCCACATCTTACCTGGTGGTCCACAGATCTTTATATATGAGAGTTGACTGATGCTCAGGGCACTCTCTTGCTCTCTCTGCTGTGCTAACCTCCTGCTGGGTGAAAAGGTGGACTGCTGACAGAACACTAGAAAAGGAACAAATGCTGTTTGTTTTCAGGAACCCATTAGGGGGCATTCTGTCTGTCAGGAGCTGGCCTTAGTTAGTAGCTCAGAAGAGCAGATGTTCTGTTCTTTTTAGGATATTAATTTTCTGTACAAAGCCCTCACTGAAATGGTGTTTGTTGAATAAAAGTGCAGGACAAACCTTCTTAAGCCTAAAGGCCCATACACACAATCAGACTTTTTGACAACAAACATGCAAATTAGCTGTTTTGGAGCAACATCCGACCGTGTGTACGCTCCATCGGACAAACTTTTTTGATTTTCATCTGACTTTTGTTGGCTGTGCGAACGAACAAACTTTCTGGCAACAAAAGTCCAATGGAGCAAAGTCTGATCGTGTGTACAGAAAACCATAGGACTTTTGTACAAAGTACAAACAGGCATGCTCAGTACCAATGCAAAAGATCAGACAACAATACAGAAGTTGACCAAAGGTGGCGGTAAAGAGCATAAAAACCACATGATTTGGTGAAAGTTGGCTGAAAAAGTCCTGCTGTGTGTATGCAATACAAGTTCAGGGCCGACGCCCTTTGTACAAAAATCCAAGGGAAAGTTTGTACAAAGTCCTATCGTGTGTATGAGGCTTTATACACACGATCTGACTTTGTACAAACTTTCCCGTGGACTTTTGTACAAAGGGAGTTGGCCGTAAATTTGTATTGCATACACCCGATCTGACTTTTTAGGCAACAAACACGAACGTATTGACGTTTCAACATACTGACGACACTTCAAAAGAGGACATTCAATTACTCCAGCGCCACCCTTTGGTCAACTTCTGTATTGTCGTCTGATCTTTTGCATTGGTTCTGAGCATGCGTGTTTGTACTTTGTACAAAAGTCCGATGGTTTTGTGTACACACGATCGGACTTTGCTCCATTGGACTTATGTTGTCAAAAAGTTTGTCCGCTCACACAGCCAACAAAAGTTTGTCTGATGGAGCATACACACGGTCGGATGTTGCCTTAAAACAGCTAATTTGCACGTTTGTTTTCAAAAAGTCTGATCGTGTGTACAGGCCTTAAGATTGTTCCTAAAGCCTCATACACACGATAGGACTTTGTACAAACTTTCCCTTGGATTTTTGTACAAAGGGCGTCGGCCCTGAACTTGTATTGCATACACACAGCAGGACTTTTTCAGCCAACTTTCACCAAATCACGTAGTTTTTCTGCTCTTTACCGCCACCTTTGGTCAACTTCTGTATTGTTGTCTGATCTTTTGCATTGGTTCTGAGCATGCCTGTTTGTACTTTGTACAAAAGTCCTATGGTTTTCTGTACACACGATCAGACTTTGCTCCATCGGACTTTTGTTGCCAGAAAGTTTGTCCGTTCGCACAGCCAACAAAAGTCCGATGAAAACCGAAAAAGCTAATTTGCATGTTTGTTGTCAAAAAGTCTGATCATGTGTATGGGCCTTTTGTGTCCCTGTCTTGTGCATGGTTTACCGCTGCCAATACAAAATGAGCCTACCTCCCCACCCCACAATATAGTTATCATAAATGTATAGTGTAGAAATTAGTGGGGATTGTTGTGCTTGCATATTTACAGGACTATGATACCGTAAGGGCTTGTTCACGGCAACAAGCTGTGCTTCCTTCCCGCACAGCCGCTGGTGTGCACTGAAGACCATAGTGTACATGCTCCGTTTACTTTTTTTGTAAAAAATAAAAAAAATACAAACTTTTTATTGAAATATTACATTTCTATTCACTACATCTGTGTTGTGATGTGGTGTTGCATCGATACAGGCTGCTCTGAAAAATTATATTGTATGCAGTGTTTATTTTCAATGCACACCAATGCACATTGTATTACAAACGGACAGCATTTTTCCTTGTCTGTGTTGGGGAAATAGTCCAAATACATCTGGTGTGAAGGAGCCCTAACAGAGCATCCTGCTGCCTCCGCAGTCTCAAAGTATTCAAACCTTAATTGCATGACATTTGCTAAAGCACTGTGCATTCTAAAAATTGCCTTTATAGGTTTCCATACCATTTGATCTCAGCTGATCATCTGTCAGAAAGGTTTTAGAAAAAAGCACATACAAACGTATGCATATATGGGAACTCATGAGCCCAGTTTCTTGTGTTAGAAAAAAGAAAAAAAAAGAAAAATGTAGAGGATTTCGCCAAAATTGTTTTATTTGCGTAGATATTACAAAAGGTGTTTAATAGCATGTATCACTTAAGAGGCTGCTCATTGAGCTAAACGTATACATTAATAGCACAGCATACTAATGTGTATAAAGACTGAAGCTTCATTTTCTGTCATATACCCGACGGCACTTTGTATCACCAAATATGCATATCTATAAAAAAAAGAAAAAAAAAAAGATATGAAAATAAATAAATACATACATAAATATTAGTGCAATGTACAATACAAGAAAATGAGTTTGAGTTTAAGTGTATCTGTGCTTTGCCCAGTTCGATAAGAAATACCCAGTACTTTCAGGTATGGTGGGCATGTGACTCCCTCCTCTTGTATTATAAGAATGGTACTTGGTAATTGGCAACCAGAGACCCAGGGATATCACTTGTAGGAATGCTATAATCAAGGATGCCACGCTACTTCTAAAACTTTTTCTGTGCTACTTAACCAAAAATAATAAATAATTCTGCACTAGTAGGGCCACAAATACTTAACTCTGCACTGAAAGTGACCTGGAAACAGCGCTGACATAAATTAGACATTAAAGTGAATGTGAACCCTGCCTGTCCTAAAGCATTTAGATAACAACAATAATCTAAGGCAAACATTCGCACAAAAACAAAGGAACAAAATGTAAATACCTTTTATTGCATACATGTCTGCAGATATCCAAACAGTCCTGTAGCTCCCAAAGAGAAGGAGGAGCTGGGCATTAGGCATATCTGCAGAGATTTCAGCCACCTTGTAGCTCCCAAACAGAAGGTGGTACTGGGCAGAGGGGTGGTTGTGTCAGCAGCAGTCTAAACACAGGCGTACAGGCACATTGGGGGTTATTTACACAAAGCAAACACACTTTGCACTACAAGTGCACTGCACATGCACTTGGAAGTGCAGTCACTGTAGATCTGAGGGGAAGATCTGAAATGAGGGGAAGCTCTGCTGATTTTATCATCCAATTGTGTGCAAGCTAAAATGCTGTTTTTTATTTTCCTTGTATGTCCCCCTCGGATCTAAAGCGACTGAACTTCCAAGTGCCCTTGCAGTGCACTTGTAGTGCATAATGGATTGGCCTTTCGTAAATAACCCCCACTGTGTTCTGCAGCTCCCATCTTCAAAGCACAGACACAAACTGACCACGCTAAAATGGAACTGCATCCATGCCTAGCGTGGTCTGAAGGAAACAGGGTGAATGGGACTAGCAGGATCCTCTAGTATTTTAAATTATTTCACTGCATTTTAAGGAGGAAAAAAGGCATAGCTGAGTACAAAGGATAACAATCCTCAACTACGTAATTTAACATTCACACTTTAAAATTTACATGTTTTTAATCTGTAATGGCTGTCTACATATTTCTGTCATTACAGATATATTTTTTTTTTTCTTATTAGAATGGTAAGAAGTAGAAAGAAGACATCTACAAGTGTCTAGTAAATGCAAGCTTGCAGAGTCATCCAGTCCCTTGGTGTCAGTAGTTCAGCTCATTTTCTGTCAGTCTGTGACAATAATATGCAGGTATTTGGGAAGGAGGAAGACTGAAATCTACTGCAAGTGACATGGACAAATGAGCAATGGGGTTGATTTACTAAAGGCAAGTAAACTGTGCACTCTGCAAGTGTAGTTGCTCCAGTGCTTGGTAAATTAGGTAAATTTTCACTTTGCAAATAGTACCCAATCACGTACAAGGAAACAAAAAAACTGAATCTTTGCTTGCACATGATTGTATGATGGAAGTCAGCAGAGCTTTGCTCATTTACCAAGCTTTGGAGAAACTGCTCCTCCAGAGTGCAACTGCACTTTGCAAAGTGCACAGTGTATTTACCTTTAGTAAATCAACCCCAGTGTGTAAGAAACAGTTCAGCATTCTCTGAATGTTTCCGCTATAATTTTTTATAGAATGCTGGATGCCAGTAATACAGTTACACATAGAAGAAAGTTTATTTAAAGTAAATGTGTATTCATTGTGAATCAAACTCTGGAAATAACTGAAATGTGCATAAATATACTGTATTTATTGCCGTATAACACGCATTTTTTCACCCTGAAAATCGGGTGCAAATAGTGTGTGCGTGTTATACACAGATACTGCAATTTGAGCTGACTAGGAGGGAACGGGGAGGGGACAGGACGAGAGCCGTCAGATTACATACAGCGAGAATCTCCTGTTTACTCAGCGGCCTCCTGGGCCGGTATTGGACCTGTATGTAATCTGTATGTATGGACCTGTATGTAATCTGCCGGCACTCGTTACGCCCCATCCCTGTCCCCTCCGAGGCAGCAGTAATCTAAGGTGAGACTGCATATGGGCATTGATCAAGCTGCATTGATGGACAATTGTGAGGCTGCAGATGGACATTGATCAAGCTGCATTGATGGGCAATTGTGAGGCAGCAGATGGCATTGATCAGGCTACAGATGGGTAATGGTGAGGCTGCATTGATGGGCACTGACCCTTATTTTGCTTCAAAGTTCTTCATTTAAAATTTAAGTTTTTTTTCCTGAAACATCCCTCCTAAAATTAAGGTGCGTGTTATACGCCTGTACGTGTTATATGCCAATAAATACTGTACTTATGGATCAGGTAGAAATGTGTTATTTCTATGTAATAAATCACCAGACAAAGACCATAAAAGATCAGAATTTGTTGCACCTTTGTAGAATTCTATGTTATTTTGTAAACATTATTACTGCTAAATCATTTTTCTCAGTTTGAGGTTTAGACTGCTTTGGTGATGCATACCAAAAAAAATAAAAAAATAAGTGCGTAACCTTACCGTTACCAATTGACCGTTTTCTATTTCTCGTGTTATTGTGGATTCCTTTTCTTCCCCCTTCTCATCCCACTTCTGGTGTTGTATCAATTTCCCACCATCTAGTGTAACGGTAGTCTGTAAAAATACAATAAAAGTCAAGAAACAGCAGATAGGGCATTTGTGGTGGACGAGGCAACCTTCAGCGATTTGGGACAAATGGCTGGTCAAAGTCACACTATGCTGTCACTGATATGCAACAAAAGCACTCTCAGCCTCGTCCTGCACAAAGATTTTGCAGCTCACGGGACCACAACCTATTTGCCAGCAGACTGAGAGTGATTGTCACTGGGTTCTCGTTAACGAGGCAGTTAACTCTTTACTCTGCCACCAGATATTTATTGTATATATCAATGTTTTTTGTATTTTTTTAGTCCTGAAAAGCAATGGCATAATGTGCCAGTATGCATCACATACTAGCACATTATGTGAAATTTACCTTAGAATGAAGCCCTCCAGCATTGTGCTGTCACCGCTGAAGGAACTTCCCTTTTCACCCAGTCCCTATCAGCTGTGTGAGTGGCCTGGAACAGCAGTGACATCACTTCTGCGCATACATGCGGGAGCCGTCGTTCACGGCACAGGACTCTGAAGGAATGGCATGGTATGCCATTCCTTCAGAGTGCATGCGTCGGTGGCATCACCGGCTGCATCAAAAGTAAATATCTCCTAAACAGTGCACGTTTAGGAGATATTTAGTGTACCTTACTATAGGCTTATCTATAGGTAAAAGTCATGTATGGGAGTTTACTTTAGCTTTAATAAAGGTCTGTAATACACACGGTCATCACAGACAGGAATATTCCAAAGATTTACATACAGACGCACTCTTCAAAGAAAATGAGAACAAAAATCAATTGGCGCAATGTAATGTGAATAATTGATAATAATTATTAAAGTAGTCGCTGTCACTTAAAGTGATTCCACCTCCAACTGTAAAAAATATTTTGTACCAAAAAACAGTGCTGCGCTACTTAGTGACTTATAACTTGACTTAAAACATACATGACATAATCCATGAAACGAATAAACTCTGTACAATGTAATATATATCAAAACGTTTGTGCAAGTAATGATGACTGCTTGAAGAAACTCCAGCCGTAATTCACCCCAAGTGCAGACAATGGTAAGTGCTCTCCACCTCCAGTATCAGAAACTGCTCACCTCATAAACAAGTCAACTCAGCAGTTGTCCCCTCAGGGGATAATCAAGACATCTGGCTCACTCTGGATGCAGAGACCTCCCGGGTGAAAGACTCCTTAATGGGTTCAGAAACCCAGATCTTGCTCATTGAAGAAGTCAATGCCCTGATGACACACATCTAGGGGCGGAGCTTGCATACCAATGTCAAACTGCGGCCATTTTGAGATTTCCGATGCACTGATCCCCCATTGAGCAAGCGAATTCAGGCAAACAGAGGCACTCGTGTGAAAGGGACTTAAAGATTCTGCAAGCTTAGCAAGTCCAATCAATGTGCATAAGATCGATCAGTGGATCTCATAAATCTTGGCTGATGTTCCTTGTTTGACGTTATAAGAGAGCACCGGACTACTGATACAGTCTCCCTTTTCTGGCCCCTAAGGGGGGTGATGACAGAACTGATTGGACCAATGAGAAGGTCTGAGGAGTGGCTGATTGGATCGGATACAGTTTTCTAAATGTAATCATATCTTGAAATACTGGTAATTTGTATATTATTGTCCAGCATAAAATTACCATTTGAATGAATACAAATATACAAATATAACATGGCTCTTCCACCTAAGAGAATAGTGGTGTTTGGGCTTAAGGGCTGCTATTTGAGTGATGCAGGTAAATATTTCCTTCATTCTGGATGTACTATTATCAGCTTGACAGCCCGTTCACACCTGAACGTTTTGTAGCCCTACGCCTGAAGCTACAAAACGCTGGAGGGGAAAAAATCCATTATTCTCAATGGAGATGGTTCACATCTCCACTCCATGTCGCCTGAAGCCCTACGCCTGAAGCTCAAACAAGTTCCGGACCCTTTTTTGTCGCGCGAATTGGGCTGATTTGGGCGTTTTCATTCCCATAGAAACTAATGGAAACGCTCGATTCGAGCGTTTAGCGCGACAACGAGCGTTTCTACGGGCGTTTTGACGCTGTATCTGCTCAAGAAAAAATAAGCAGATGAAAAATATTTTTCCTATGGGCTGAAAAAAAAAACGCTGAAGTTAAAAAACGCTCGTTGTCGCGCGTTGTAGTGTGACAAAACGCTCGTTGTCGCGCGACAAAACGCTGGTAAAAACGTTCAAACACGCTACGCTCAGGTGTGAATGCAGCCTAAGAGCTATGAAATACACTGTAGCTTTGATTCTCCATAAATAGACAGACAGAAATGAGTATTTACTAACTACTCCAGCTGAACTATTTATGATCCGTAATTAGCCTCTTAATATTATTTATTTATCTGCATAATGTTGTAATTAGTTAGCCTAAAACTATGATGGAGAGCCAGACTAAGATGTGTGTTGTCCTGTTAATGATGGGTTAATCCCAATTCATTAAGTGGGAAATTCTGATAACTTTTGTAAATTTTATGTGTTTTAGACATGGAGATGATAATCATTTCATGGTTAGGCCATATCATAGTCATATAAAAATGGACATCTTGCCCAGTCTTTATATCTTCTTAAATACCACCTGCCCAAGCTATTATTTACTCACCTTTGCTCTAGCACCGTTGAATTTGTTTGGGTAAAAAAAAAGTCTTCATTGAAATATTCCATCCTCACAAAACCCAAAAATCAGGGGGAGTGGGGGTGCCAGACTCTGAGCTCTATCTGAATGCCATCTTTTTTAACCCAATCTCTGACTGGTTTCATCGCCTCTCTGATAAGAGGGTTAGCCAGTTAGAACATGATCTTAGCCCCATGAACTTGAGGGATCTTCCTTGGCTGCCCCCTCTCAAAAACCTCATCATGCTTTTCTCCCTTAACAATTTGGGATAAAGAGACTCTCCCATAGGCCCATCTTACTCACCTCATTATTTCATAACCCTGCCTTTGGTCCAGGAGTGAGAACTACAAATGTCCTAGAATTTTCCAGAAGCTCCTGGTCTCAACTCCATCATATTCTATCCATATACGTACCATCCTCTACAAAAAATACCAGCTAGGGCAAATGACCACTGATTGGCTGAACTTGCACAACTCTCTAGTTTCATACCTAAAATGAAGAGACACCTGCCACCATCCCTTACACCTATGTCTTTGAGATTTTCTTTTCAGTTTCTGAACATCCTTCCCATGCGATCTCTCAATTGTACAAACTGATGAGAGAGGGAACCCCCAGGAGTAAACTAACCTTTAGGTGTTATTTACGAAAAGCAAATCCACTTTGCACTACAAATGCACTGCAAGTGCACTTGGAAGTGCAGTCGCTGTAAATCTGAGGGGTATATCTGAAATGAGGGGAAGCTCTGCTGATTTTATCATCCAATATTGTGCAAGCTAAAATGCTGTTTTTTCTTTTCCTTGCATGTCCCCCTCAGGTCTACAGCGACTGCACTTTCAAGTGCACTTGTAGTGAAATGTGTATTTTCTTTCGTAAATAACCCCCTTTGTGTCTAAACTGAAACACTACCTAGGCAAGACCTTCTCTGAGCCCAATTGGAGAAAATGTTTTGTACTCACTTACACACTTGTCAATGTCTTTTTTTCCAGAAAAGAGTTACAAAATTGTCTTCCTCTGGTACCTGACTCCTTTGGAATTAAGATTCTTCCATCAACCTCTGGTTATTTTTGGAGATTTTCCCAAAGAACAGGGTACCTATGTGCATGCCTGGTGGGGTTGTCACCAGCACATCTTGTTTCAGGGAACCATCTTCTCTGTTTACAACAGCCTATGCTTTTCTGATGCCACTGCCTGCCCTGAAGTACCCCTCTTGTCAATGATAAATGGGTCCTTTTTTAAGATCAAAAAGGCATTTTTAAGGGCATTGTCTGTTAGTTGGCGATCTCTCACCATTGGGAACCAAACACTCCATTAAGTAAGAGCAACCGTTCAGGCCCCCCCCCCCCCCCCCCAAAAAAAGTAACATTTGTGTACTTAATTGGTGCTCTTTCTTTCTTTGTTACTAAGGACAGGTAACTTTTTTTGTGACTGAAGAACCAAGGAGGATTTCAAAAACCAACCAATTGTACAGATAATTAGGACAATACACTAAACATGTGACAGTTAAAAAAAAAACTATACACATATATATATATATATATATATATATATATATACTGCACTTAAAATGTCTTTATTGAACCAAAGTTCAAGAAAAAGTTACATGATATGAAGATTCATGATGTGATCTGAAGAAGGGCATATGCTTGTGAGCCCGAAACATCATGAATTTTCACAACATGTAACTTTTGCTTGAACTTTGGTTCAATAAAGATCCTGTGGACTCTTTTTTATATTCAGTTAGTAGGATGACCAGATCGCACTGCACTAACTGAAAACTCGGTGCGGCTTTCCTTCACTTCAAAAAGTTATATTATATATAAATATAAATATATATATATATATATATATATACTATATTGTCAAAAGTATTGGGGCGCCTGTCTTTACACGCATATGAACTTTAATGGCATCCTAGTCTTAGTCCGTAGGGTTCAATATTGAGTTGGCCCACTCTTTGCCGCTATAACAGCTTCAACTCTTCTGGGAAGCCTGCCCACAAGGTTTAGGAGTGTGTCTATGGGAATGTTTGACCAATCTTTGAGAAGCGCATTTGTGAGGTCAGACACTGATGTTGGATGTGAAAATCTGGTTTGCAGTCTCCACTGTCTTTGCATTATTTAAATATAAGTTCTTTCATCGCTGTGTTATTGCCACCGCACCGCACCAGACATTACATGTATACTGTGGTGTAATGTTTCAATCTTCATTTACACAATATGCACAAAAGATACTGTTAATATGTTCACCTTGCATATCCTGCCATCTGCTGTGGTTTCTTCAAACAATTCATTTAGTACAAAGCACAAATCTGTGTTCTTAAAGGTACTCTCTGTTTTTATATTCCACTTATTCCCGTCATTACTGATTTTCACATCAGGTTTCAAACCAACTGCAAGCTTCCTGGTGGGAAAACCTACACCTAGAATAGAGTAAAAAAAGTATATATATAAAAAAATACAAGCTTTAAAGGACCGCCTTAAAAATATGAAAGAAAAAATGATCTAATACAAGAAAGAAAACCTAAAATAAAGCAGTTATGTATGGTATGTGCACCTTCACAGAACATTATACTGCTTTACGTCAGAGGCACTGTTAGATCCTGGCACCCACCACAATTATCCCAGGTCTGCCAGGAAGGGCACCAAGTCTGCTTAGCAGTAATTTATGGTGTTATCCCAAGTGAGACACACAATCTTCCAAAGAGAACTACCCTGTTTCCCCTAAAATAAGACCTAGTGTGATTGTCGGTGATAGCTGCAATAAAAGCCCTACCCCCCAAATAAGCCCTAGTTAAAGTCCTTGTAGGTCTTCTTTTCAGGGTAGGGCTTATTTGGGTGGTAGGGCTTATATTGCAGCCAACACCGACAATCAGGCTAGGTCTTATTTTAGGGGAAACAGGGTACCACCATAACAGGTTTCCACCTTGAGAGTTTTCCCTTCACCTCCTGTTCATCTCAACAATCTGTAAAATATTGTTAATATGAATAATGATCAAAAGGCCCAACATAGAGGGTGAATCTCCTCAGCAGGGACACAGAGAGCAAAAAAAAAAATGTATTTAACAAAAACAAATCTTGTCTGGAGTTAGTGCACGTTCACACTACCGCCTGACAAGTCGCGCTCCATTCTGTACTATGGAACCGTTCTAATAGGAGCGACTCAAGTCGCTTCGACTTAGAAAAAGGTTCCTGGACTATTTTTAGGGCGACTTCAGGCGACTTGCATTGACTTCTATACAGTAGTCATTTTGAAAGTCGCTGCTGAAGTCGTGTGCAGGTCGCGTCTGTGAGTCGCGCTGCAAGTCGCGTCGCCCATGTGTGAACGGGCACTTAGGCTTCAATTAATAATGATACATTCTATTTCTATTTCAGGCATGTCATCCTATTCAAATTAAATAAATTACTTATAGTTATTTAAGAGCACTTTCTCTATATCCTATGAAAGTTTTTTTTTCATATAAAGACCATAAATGTCAGAAGTCCATAACTTTATGGGACTGGGTCAATGGTCCAAAGTACCGTATATACTCGAGTATAGGCCGACCCGAATATAAGCCGAGGCCCCCAATTTACCCCCAAAAAAACTGGCAAACTTATTGACTCGTGTATAAGCCGAGGGTGAGACATGCCTGTCCATCCCTGTGTGTGTGTCCGTCCATCCCTGTGTGTCCGTCCATCCCTGTGTGTCCGTCCATCCCTGTGTGTCCGTCCATCCATCCCTGTGTGTGTGTGTGTCCATCCATCCATCCATCCCTGTGTGTGTGTGTCTCCATCCATCCATCCATCCATCCCTGTGTGTGTGTGTCTCCATCCATCCATCCATCCATCCATCCCTGTGTGTGTGTGTCTCCATCCATCCATCCATCCATCCATCCCTGTGTGTGTGTGTCTCCATCCATCCATCCATCCATCCCTGTGTGTGTGTGTCTCCATCCGTGTGTGTGTGTGTGTGTGTGTGTGTGTGTGTGTGTGTCCAGCCTACCTGTGTCCCGAGCCTTTGTCCCGAGCCTCCGTCCCGTGTCGTGCCTTGCCTTCGTCCCGTCCCGTCCCGTCCCGTCCTGTCCCGTGCCGTGCCTTGCCTTGCCTCCGTCCCGTGCCCTCTTCGTCGGCGGCCATTGTAAAATTCAAAAGCCGCGCCTCCTCCTTCGCCTGTGATAGGCGGAACACTGAATTTCCCAGCAGCCTGTGTTCCGCCTATCACGGACGTCGTATCATCCTCGTCCGTAGTACGAGGATGAGAAGATGCCCGTGATAGGCGGAACACAGGCTGCTGGGAAATTCAGTGTTCCGCCTATCACAGGCGAAGGCGGAGCCGGAGGCGCGGCTTTTGAATCATAGAATGGCCGCTGTCTGTCTGCTCGACACGCTGATCGAGCGGGCAGACAGTGATGACTCGAGTATAAGCCGAGGGGGGCACTTTCAGCCTCAAAAAAGAGGCTGAAAATCTCGGCTTATACTCGAGTATATACGGTACCAAAATTTGAGGATCATCCCAAAAATTTGCATTTTCAGAAGAAGAGATCAGGAATGGGGTAGTCTTTGTTTTTCTTAAAGCCATTATATACTTTCAAATGTTTTTGTTGCTTTAACTAGGGCCATGCTGCAACTGCGAATCAAATATTTGGTTTGCGGTTGAGACGTTGTAGGAGTAGTAGTACATATGTAACATGGAACATGATTTGGCATTGCTGGAAGATCGATCAAAGTAACGGTATTTTCTTTTTGATTTAAAACAAACAGAAAATCAACACACACAAGGCATTTGCCAAGCTTCATTAAAGCTTCAAAAAAGTATCACCAAAGCCTCACAGAAGCATCAAAAACAGATCAAACAAGCATGTTGAAGCGGTAGGTGTTTTACAGCATAATTCCAGCCTCTTTTAAAACTTTGAACCCTTGTGTTCGTGATCCCTTTAAAATGTCTCCTTGGACCCATTTTTTTCCCTTCAATGTACCGTATATACTCGAGTATAAGCCGAGATTTTCAGCCTCTTTTTTGAGGCTGAAAGTGCCCCCCTCGGCTTATACTCGAGTCATCGCCGTCTGTCTGCCCGAACAGCGTGTCGAGCAGACAGACAGCGGCCATTCTAACTTTCAAAAGCCGCGCCTCCCTGTCTGTGATAGGCGGAACACAATTTCCCAGCAGTCTGTGTTCCGCCTATCACGGACATCCGCTCATCCTCATACTATGGACGAGGATCAGAGGATGTCCGTGATAGGCGGAACACAGACTGCTGGGAAATTGTGTTCCGCCTATCACAGACAGGGAGGCGCGGCATTTGAACAGGGGAATGGGCGCCGACGAAGAGCGGTGATCCTGGGACGGGACCGGACGGAGGCTCGGCTCGGCTCGGGACGGGACCGGACGGAGTCTCGGGACGGGACGGGACCGGACGGAGTCTCGGGACGGGACGGGACCGGACGGAGGCTCGGGACGGGACGGGACCGGACGGAGGCTCGGGACCGGACGGAGGCTCGGGACACAGGTAGGCTGGACACACAAGGCCACACACACACATTATGTGCCATCTGCATACTTTGATCACTACCACACCTGTTTGGCAAGTGCTGCTGACATTCCTACTTCCTCCAGTTCCACAGTCCACTGCCTTAATGTCCCAGGAACTCTCAACTTCATGCATCCTCCCCCTATGCAATGCTTTATTTGCATGTTCTCTCTTTTAGGGAATGTAGAAAATGTACACACACACACACACACACACACACACACACACACACACACGGATGGACACACACACACACATGGATGGACACACACACACACAGGGATGGATGGATGGATGGACACACACACACACAGGGATGGATGGACACACACACACACAGGGATGGATGGATGGATGGACACACACACACACAGGGATGGACAGGCATATCTCACCCTCGGCTTATACACGAGTCAATAGGTTTCCCAGTTTTTTGGGGGTAAATTGGGGGCCTCGGCTTATACTCGGGTCGGCCTATACTCGAGTATATACGGTAAATACCTTATTTTTAAGCAAAAAATGCCACTTCTGCTGTACCTTGCCACAGTGAGGTACATCCTGTCTACCCGCTCATTGGCACCCGGGATATAAGTTTCATCAAACCCAGGAGTCAATAGGTATCCACCGCTTGTCGGATCCCTGTGTCGCGCTTTGTACAATATGCACATGCACGAGATCAGGAGGTGCATGCTGAGTGCCATATCCCGGGAAAAACAAGTGGGTTTCAGATGCCCACACTGAAGATGGGAGCAAGCTCGCTGAGGAGAGAAGAGTGAGTTTATTATTACAAACCAAACTAATTAGAAAACCTATATTTATTAATAAATCCTTTATGTATAGGATTAGTTGAGACCATCAAAAGGGTGCTTTAAAAAACAAAAAACAAAAAAAACAAGCTGGAACTTAAACTAAAGCTTAAACCGCTTGCGGACCGCCCACTATACATTTACTGCAGCAGGGTGACCACTCTGTGCCAGATCACATACCTAGTACATGATCTGAAACCCCCGGGTCTTGGGCGCGCATATGCTGGTGACCCGCACGTGCAACCACTGGTGACCCGCTGCCACCATGATTATACAGAGCGGGAGCCCAGCGGCTGGTACCATGGACTCAATGTTTATTTACCAGCTCCCACTGATTACACAGGACACAGGCAGAACGGCGATCTGCCTATTTAAACAAAACAGACCGCTGTCAGAGGGGAAGGTATTGATCCTGTTTCTGTAAAGCAGGAACACAGATTTTTTCCTTCCCCCCAATTAAAGCCCCTCCCCGCACTGAGTAAGCACAACCTAGGCCTACATTTAACCCTTTAATCACCCCTGATGTTAACCCCCTTCTCTGCCAGTGTCAGTGCAGTGCAATTTTTTTTAGCACTGATCATTGTATTAGTGCCACTGGTCCCCAAAAAGTGTCAAAAGTGTCAGTTAGGTGTCCAATTTGTCACCGCAATACCGCAGTCCCGCTATGAGTTGCTAATCGCCGCCATTACTAGTAAAAAAAAAAATTATGAAATATTTCCCATAGTTTGTAGACCTTATAACTTTTGCGCTAACCAATCAATATACACTTATTGAGATTTTTTTTTACCAAAAATGTATTTGGGTACAGCGTCACACGAACGCGAAATTGCCAGTTAAAGTAAAGCAGTGCCGTATCGCAAAAAATGCCCGGTCATGAAGGGGGTAAATCTTCCAGAGCTCAAGTGATTAAAGTGGTTGTAAACCCTTACAACCAACTTTGGCCTACAGGTAAGCCTAGATTAAGGCTTACCTGTAGGTCCTAAAAATATCTCCTAAACCTATACGGTTTAGGAGATATTTACCCAAAGACAGCCACCGGCGTCTACGGCGCATGCGCCGTAGACAGCGGCGCGCAGGCGCACTGGGGCAGGCCGCAAATCACGGCGATATGCCGCGAGTGTTGGCTCCCGTGCGCATGCGTGGGAGTGATGTCATCGCGGGAGTGACGTCATCGCGGCTCTGGCGAATCACAGCGCCGGAGCCGCGAGACCCGGAAGTCACTCCGGGATCCATGGCAGCGGCGAAGAGGAAGACAGAGGACCACTTTGGGGGCTTCGTTCTCAGGTAAGTTATTCATAATGAGCTAGTATGCTATGCATACTAGCTCAATATGTCTTTGTCTTGCAGGATTTTTTTTTCAGGATTTTTTTAAAAGGGTTTACAACCACTTTAATGTGTGTTAAAGTCGAAGCAAGTGTACACAAGCCCTAAGTATGCAACCATCATAGTACGTGAGGATGGCAGCAAGTTCTGGCGCTGCTTGTGCAAAAATGGGCAGGTATCTCTCCACCCATCCTGACATCTGTTTGCCTATGGCCAGCCTTGGAGAAATACTTAAATTCTCATAGATATGAAAGCATGTCATGTTCCGCTATGGTTGAGAACAATTCCCAGCACATTCAGGATGTTTGCTTGGTTAAGTTGGGCATGCTTACTTTGCAAAATTTGCATTTAAACATTCCCTTTAGTACACAGAGGTGGATTTATATTTGCTCCTCTGAAAGCTAATGATCTTTTTTGAAAGAGGGAATATTTCATTTCAGGTATGAAACTACTGCATATGGCTTTTTAACAGACTGTCAACTAAAGCTGCTTCAAATCTGAAAAGGTGAAATGTTGGACATTCACCGATGTGTAAGATAACCTGGTGTTACAGAACTTCTAACAAAACAAACAATTAAATGGTTTTATAAATAATGCTGTAAATAAATTTGTTTCCATTTCACTACCAATTTTGGTCCTGGGTATACTTTACCCACTTCACCCCCGGAAGGTTTTACCCCCTTCCTGACCAGAGCACTTTTTGCGATTCAGCCACGCGTCGCTTTAACTGGCAATCGTGCGGTCGTGTGACATTGCACCCAACAAAATTGACGTCTTTTTTTCCCCACAAATAGAGCTTTCTTTTGGTGGTATTTGATCGCCTCTGCGGTTTTTATTTTTTTTCGCTATAAACAAAAAAAGAGCGACAATTTTGAAAAAAACGCATTATTTTTTACTTTTTGCTATAATAAATATCCCCATAAATATATAAAAAAAAATATTTTTTTCCTAATTACAATCATTTTATAATTAGGCCAATATGTATTCTTCTACATATTTTTGGTAAAAAAAAAATCGCAATAAGTGTATATTGATTGGTTTGCGCAAAAGTTATAGCGTCTACAAAATAGAGGATAGTTTTATGGCATTTTTATTGTTAATTTTTTTTTTTTTTTTACTAGTAATGGCGACGATCTGTGTTTTTTATCAGGACTGTGACATTATGGCGGACACGTCAGACAATTTTGACACATTTTTGGGACCAATGGCATTTATACAGTGATCAGTGCTATAAAAATGCATTGATTTCTGTAAAAATTTCACTGGCAGGGAAAAGGTTAAACACTAGGGGGCGATCAAGGGGTTAACTGTGTTCCCTAGTGTGTGTTCTAACTGAAGGGTGGGAGGGGACTGTGTATGAACAGACGATCTGTCTCTTCTCCCCTCAGAGAACCGGAAACTGTGTTTACACACACAGATCCCGGTTCTCGGTGTGCCCCGCGACCATCGGACACTCGCACCGGCTCCGTGGGCGGGGGGCACACATATGCGTGCCCCTAGTGGTCAAAAAAGGAAGCGACGTAACATGACGGCTATTTTTGCAGCCGAGCCATATTGCCGCAGTACAACTGCAGGGGCTGGTCGGCAAGCAGTTAGCCACTTGAGTACAAGCCTATAATATCCCTTCATTACCAGGCCATTTTTCACTATTTAATGCTCTGATAGTTTGACTGACAATTACTTGTTTTGCATCATTGTACCCAAATACATTTTTATGAGACAGAAATTTCTTTGTCAGTATTTATTAATCATTTTTTGCTATTCAAAAAACGCAACCAAAGCCCGTTCCCTTTAATTTCCATCATAAAACATATAAAAAAAAAAGAAGGAAGGTCTCCTTTATTTTTCAATGTAAAACCTATAAAATAAAAATGTCAGGACAGTACAGAAACGTTTGCAAAATACACTCCTCAGGGTAATCTAAATTTTTTGCCACATTTTTTTTTTTTATAAATGAAGGAACATGCCAGTATTTAGGTGGTTAAAAAAATGGAGCTTGGTAATGGTGCATTAGATACATTATTGTATAGGTCAGTGATGGTGAACCTTGGCAACCCAGATGTTTTGGAACTGCATTTCCCATGATGCTCATGTACTCTGCAGTGCAGTTAAGCATCATTTAATAATATGTAAATAATTACAGAGTTAGCCCTTGTACACACGGTCGGAAATTCCGACGAAAAATGTCCGATCGGACCGCGTTGTCGGATAATCTGACCGTGTGTGGGCTCCATTGGACTTTTTCCGTCGGAATGTCCGACCAACAAAGTTTGAGAGCTGGATATAAAATTTTCCGAAAACATGATCCAATCGGACTTTGTTCAATTGTTTGTAGAGAATTCTGATCGTACAAAGTGCCACACATGCTCAGATCAAATTACAAGACCAAAGCTATTGGCTACTAGCCTGAACATAGTCCCGGTCGTAATGAACGAACGTCATCACGTTCTGAATGATCGGATTTTCCGAAAACTTTGTCCGACCGTGTGTATGCAACACCAGTTTCGGACAAAATTCCTCGGAAAAAATCCGACGGATTTTGTTGTCAGAATGTCCGACCGTGTGTACAAGGCCTTACATTATGTGGGCCTTTTATATGTTAAACTTTTTTGTTCAGAACCTGTTTTGTCTTCTTTGTGAGTCTTTATTAGGCCCCTTTCAGACTTGTGCCACTTGTCCTTCAACTTGGGACTTGGCAAAGTCGCATGACAAGTCGTACCCCATGATTTCCAATGAGTACCATTCATATCTGTGCGACTTCAAGTGGCACCGACTTCAAAGTAGCCCCTGTACTACTTTAGTCCGACTTTGATGCAAGTTAAAGTCCATGGACCTCAAGCTTATACAGGCATTCCCTGAAATTGCGGCAAAATCGCGGCTGCAAAATCGCGTAACTTTGAAATCACGGTAGTGTGAAAGGGGCTTTAGGCTTATAACAGGATGCAAACGGTAAAATTATACCCAGGCTTTTTAACAAATTACAAAATGAAGTGGGAAGGGTTATTAGGGAAGAGCTCCGGGAACAATGAAAAAGAGTCGGGGGTCCTTCATGGTTTCTTGCACTGAGGACCTGAAGGTTCTACTTACACCTCTGGCACAACCAATTGGCTTCTTGTGTAGAAAAAGAAAAAACACAGACTTTGCTTGTACACAACTTCATAAAATATCATGAATGCTGCTGCCAGACTTATACACCTTGCCAACCGCTCAGTGTCTGCCAACCCTCTCCTCCAATCCCTACACTGGTTTCCAATCACCCAGCAAATTAAATTCAAAATACTATCCACAACATACAAAGCCATTCACAACTCTGCCCCGAGCTACATCACCAATCTTGTCTCCAAATATCATCCAAATCGTCCCCTTCGCTCTTCTCAAGACCTCCTACTCTCAGACTCTCTCGTTTCCTCCTCCCATGCTCATCTCCAGGATTTCTCCAGAGCCTCTCCCATCCTCTGGCACTCGCTACCTCCACTAGTCCGGCTATCCTCTACTCTCGCTACCTTCAGGCGATCCATGAAAACTCATCTCTTCAGGGAAGCCTACCATGTCTCCAACTCATCTCCTACCACTTCCATCAGCTCATTCCCCACAGTTACAACCTTTTGTACCACCTGCCCCACCATATTAGATTGTAAGCTCTTCTGAGCAGGGCCCTCTTAATCCTCTTGTATTTTATTGTATTGTAACTGTATTGTCTCCTTTTATATTGTAAAGCGCTGCGTAAACTGTTGGTACTATATAAATCCTGTATAATAATAATAATAAAATATATATTTCATTTTATTGTTGTGTAAAAACCATATTGTATTAAAAAAAAAAGATATTTAAAACAGATTCCACCTACAAAAAATTATTAAAAGCCAGCAGCTATAAATACTACAGCTGCTGACTTTTAATAAATGCACACTCACCTGTCCCGGGGTCCAGCGATGTCGGCAGCCGAGGCCAATCGACCGCTCGGCTCTCAGCTGCTGCCGCCGCCATTCTTAGTGAGGGAATCAGGAAGTGAAGCATTGCGGCTTCACTTCCTGGTTCCCTACTGCGCATGCGCGAGTCGCGCAGCGCAATGGGAATGGTCCGCGCTGTCTCTGGGACCCGTGTGTGTCCCAGCAGACAGCATGGCGGGGCAGGAAACAGCATAGACTCCCGTGGGAGTCTATGCCCAGAAGTGGGTGCAAATACCTGTCTTAGACAGGTATCTGTACCCCCCTCCCCCCTGACAGGTGTCAAATGCGACACCGGAGGGTGGGAGGGTTCCGATGAGTGGAAGTTACACTTTAGGGTGGAACCGCGCTTTAAGCAAGGTTTAACATAGCTCTCTCAAACCATTCCAATACTTCATTACACCGTATTTTATTATATATATGACTTACATTACTTATATTATTGAGGTCCACAAGGTCAGCGCGTTTCTCATAAATAGCTTATTCAGGACCTTTTCTTGGGATCCAATGAGAGAATAGAACCTAGCTAAGTAAAAGACAATTCATTATATAACATATTCTCAAGAAATATATTTATTATGTCATATAATGACTTATCTTTTACTTAGCTTCTTTTTCGCTTATTGGAACTTAACAAAAGGTCCTGAAGAAGTTATTTGTGAGAAATGCACTGACCTTGTGGATCTCAATAATATAAGTCGTGTATACTGTAACATATGGTGTAATGTTGTATTGGAATGGTTTGAGAGATCTATGTTGAACCTATCTTGAATATCTCTTTTTTAAATGACAATGAAATGAAATATATATTTTTATGAAGTTGTTGTGTTATCCCTCATGTACTAGTAAAGTCTGTGCTTTTCGTTTTTTTCCACATGATGCTAGGATGTGGTACTTTTTGATGTAGTGGTGCTCTGTATGTTAACTGGCTCCTTACTTCTCCCTCTCACAGTCTGAGCTCTGATATACCGTGACTGCAAAACATAGATACCAAGTCAAATTCAATCAAATCCAAGTCAAAGTCAAATACAAAATAATAAAAAAAAATTAAAGAAACACAACACACACACACACTTACAAGTAAGGATGTATTGGTAAATAAAGATTTGCATTAATTTGTGTTTTTTTATTATCTGTCATAGCATGGCAATGCTACACGCAGCAAAAAATTTGGGCATATTTTGGCACAGCAGAAGCCCATTGATTGCAATGGGCTGAGTTAGAGCAATGCATGTAAATGTGTAATATAATGCGTCTCATAGCTATAAATGTGCCTTTTATCTGAAAGTTTTTGGAAAAGCTTAGAATTAACAAAGGTGAAGCATTCCAACCCTCCAAGCATTCTCCTCGTATGCTGGAATAAGATGCTGGCTTGGTCTGTTACTCCTCCACATATTGCTTGGTATAATCCAAAGGAAAAGTTACACACCGATGATGTCTTCACAGGCAAAACGCAATCAGCCAACAAGTTGCAACACATGGTCTTGCCCCTAGGGCCAACCTTCTGACATGTTTCTCCTGATGGGCATCCTCTATGATTGAAGGCTAAGTCCACCTTTAATACCATGTTACACCCATATGTAAGATGTAACTTTGACATTGTATGGGGTGCAGGGGCGGATCCAGGGGGGGGGGCAACAGGACAATTGCCCCCCCCGAAAATATCACACTGTCACCGACTGACTTGCAGGCTGCAGCGCTGCTATGCCCAAGTCTCTCTCTCTGTCTCATCAGCGATCAGCGGCGCAGAGAGAGAGAGAGACTCTGGTGTATTACACAGCGGGACTGGAGCAGGAGGAGCTAGGAGGTGGGTGGAGCTGAGCCGTTGGCTTGGCAACCCTGCACTCGTTGCTAGCGCCTGCCCGCCTGGCGTCTAGCAACGAGTGATGTCATTGAGACAGTCACGTGACTCACGTCAGACTCGGAGTCTCAGACTCAGAGCCGACGTCACGTGACAGGAGCTGCCTGGAGGAGCGCTGTAGTGTCATATTTTGCTCCCCATCATAGAATGCTCCCGAAGTGACGTTGCGGCCAGAAATTTAGCACTGCGCATGCGCGATGCGTTCCAAATGCTTGCACATGCGTTTCAGAGGGTTTCCGACAATGTAGGTCAGTGAAACCGTCAGATAATGTCACGGAAGTGAGGGGAGGTAATCGTGACATTAACTTTAGACAGAGCGGCGAAGAGAGAGCAGGTAACTGTGGCTCAGGGAGGGGATTACCTCCCCTCACTTCTCTGACATTATCTGACTGTTTCACTGGTCTGCATTGTTGCAAATCATTTGAAACGCATGGCGCAAGTGTTTGGAACGCATCGTGCATGCGCAGTGCTAAATTTCTGGCTGCAACATCACTTCCGGAGCATTCTGTGATGGGGAGCAAAATATGACACTATAGGGGCACTGTGTGACAGAGGCAGAGCGCCAGCAATCTTCCCTTTATGCGTCCGCCCCTGAGTTTGTTGAGTGTGCTGGCCCCTCCTACCTGCATCACCTCATCCCTCCATCTTGTCCATACTCATCACAATCACTCCCTCCGCCCCGACAGCAGGGAAGTGACGTGGCAAGTGACAATTGGCAACAAATGACAGGTGACATGGCAAGTGGCAATCTGTATCTGGTGGCAGGTGACGTGGCAAGTGACAATCCGCAACGTGTAGCAGGTGACGTGGCAATCTGCAACATGTGGCAGGTAACGTGGCAAGTGACAGTCCGCAATGTGTGGCAGGTGATGTGGAAATCCGTATCTGGTGGCAGATGACGTGGAAAGTGACAATCTGCAACATGTGGCAGATGATGTGGCAGTCTGCAATGTGTGGCAGGTGACATGGCAAGTGGCAATCCGTATCTGGTGGCAGATGACGTGGCAAGTGACAATCTGCAAAGTGTGGCAGGTGACATGGCAAGTGACAATCTGCAACATGTGGCAGGTGACGTGGCAAGTGACAGTCCGCAACATGTGGCAGGTGACGTGGAAATCTGTATCTGGTGGCAGATGGTGTGGCAAGTGACAATCTGCAACGTGTGGCAGGTGACGTGCCAAGTGACAATCTGCAACGTGTGACAGGTAACGTGGCAAGTGACAGTCCGCAATGTGTGGCAGGTGACATGGAAATCCGTATCTGGTGGCAAGTGACAATCTGCAACGTGTGGCAGGTGACGTGGCAAGTGACAATCCGCATCTGGTGGCAGGTGGCGTGGCAAGTGACAGTCCGCAACGTGTGGCATGGCAAGTGACGATCTGCAACTGGTGGCAGGTGACACACTCTGGGCTCTCACTGATTCTGCATTATGGTGAGTTGAACCATTTCATTTTATATAACATTCTATATAACAATGTAATAATAAAAATAATGCGCTTCCAACATCCTGACACCATATTAACCATGGTGCCGTCATGATTGAAACGCTAGCACCAGCCATGTCCCCGATAAATTGCCCGCAAAAAAAAAACGTATTTTCTGGCAGTGCCCCTCCCGAGACTAGACTCTGGATCCGCCCCTGATGGGGTGGAGGGTTCCCCCTCGGCAGCAGCTGTCAGACTTGAAATCAGAGCGTGTCATTCTTTCATCTATGTGAATACATTTTAAATCCCATCTGTCAATAAATAAACTACATTACAGACTTGTAGTTCTCAATGAAACACAAGTGCAGTGATCGGCACACTTCTAGTCCATTGATACTTATTCCAGCTCTCTAACTGAAAGCCTGTACCTCCGTATGGACATGGAGCTGGTGGAGGTCTGCAGGAGCCTGGCATTGCATCAACTAATCGTGATTGTAATGCTTTGCAAGCTCATGTGCAAAAAAAAAACATAATAAAATGTTATAATATATCATTATAAGCACATTTTTCCTCCATACATATTTGCATTTCTTATTTTTTTGCAAAAGGTGGAGTTAACCTTTAATCCCATTGGGTGAGACATGTCAGAATACAGAAAAGTTTAATAACCCATTATTTCTTTAATGCCTATTTGCAGTTATCTAAGTCTAGGCAATCAGAATGGGACAAGAAAAAATGGAATAAGAAGTTCACTCACCAACATCTTTCATGTATTCCTCAAAATTTTCAGAAGAAACCAGCTTCCAGCACCCTAGCAGTTCATTGGCCATGGCGGCAGCACTCTTCTGAGCCTAGGTAGTACAGAAAGATCAGAGGACTACAGAAAGTGAGGGAAGAGTAACGGGAGTTCCTTTATAAAGAGCAGGGCTGAACTCCGGTGATGTCACCAGCAGCAGTTCATGGGGAGAAGAATGACCTCCCTCTTCTCTCCAGAGCTGAATCAGCACTTGTTCTGCACCTTACAAGAATACACATATTTCATCTTTGCTGGATTTTACAAGAAATGACACGTTCTCTCGCACCCACCTCTTCCAGCGTAGCTTTCGCTCCACACCCACTCTCAGCCTATGCCGACAGCAACACTTATCAATGACATGTCTGACTTTCACTGAGAAAGCTGACTTTATGTCATATACAAACCACAAATCTGGGGCTGCCAACAGCTCATGCCTTATTTATTATAGAATTTACTTTAAAGCGGGAGTCCACCGGGACTCCGCGTTTTTTGTTTTTTTTAAAGCCAGCAGCTACAAATACTGCAGCTGCTGACTTTTAAAATAGTGACACTTACCTGTCCAGCGCGCCCGCGATGTCGGCACCCGAAGCCGATCTCTAGATCGACACTCAAGTGCTGCCGCCGCCATCTTGGAAATGGAGCCTTTCGGCTTCATTTCCCGGTTCCCTACTGCGCATGCGCGAGCCGCGCTGCGCAATGAGGACGGTCCCCGCTGGCTCTGGGATCTGTGTGTTTCCCAGCAGGCAGCGGGGCACTTGCGGGAAGGGGCGGGCACTTGCGGAAAGGGGCGTAAGTTACGCCCCTTTCCGCAGAGAGCTATCCCGGAAGTGGGTGCAGTTACCTGGATTATCCAGGTAACTGCACCCCCCTCCCCCCTGAAAGGTGCCGATTGTGGCACCGGAGGGGGGGAGGGTTCCGATGAGCGGAAGGTCCACTTTAGGGTGGACCTCCGCTTTAAGGAGTTTGTGCTGCAAGAAAAGGGGCGTTGCTAGGTGGCAAAAAGACCAGGGGCTTCAGCCCGAAGTCAGGGTGTGTGTGGAGGGGGGTGTTACCTACCTGACATACACTGACCTACCTGACATACACTGGGACGGCAGGTGGTGGGGTTGTGTGGAGGGGGGTGTTACCTACCTGACACACATTGACCTACCTGACATGCATTGACCTACCTGACATACACTGACCTATCTGACATACACTGACCTATCTGACATACACTGGGACAGCAGGCAGTGGGGTTGTGTGGAGGGGGGGTGTTACCTACCTGACACGCATTGACCTACCTGACATACATTGACCTATCTGACATACACTGGGACGGCAGGTGGTGGGGTTGTGTGGAGGGGGGGTGTTACCTACCTGACATACACTGACCTATCAGACATACACTGACCTATCTGACACGTATTACATGACACGCACTGACCTATCTGGCTGACATACACTGACCTACCTGACATACACTGACCTATCGGACATACACTGACCTACCTGACACGTATTACATGACACGCACTGACCTATCTGGCTGACATACACTGACCTAACTGACATACACTGACCTATCGGACATACACTGACCTACCTGACACGTATTACATGACACGCATTGACCTACCTGGCTGACATACACTGACCTACCTGACATACACTGACCTATCGGACATACACTGACCTACCTGACACGTATTACATGACATGCACTGACCTACCTGGCTGACATACACTGACCTACCTGACATACACTGACCTACCTGACACACACTGACCTAACTGGCTGACATACACTAATCTACCTGACATGCTGACCATGATTCTGATCAAGGGCGTTGCTAGGTGGCAAAAAGGCCAGGGGCTTCAGCCTGAAGTCAGGGCCCGGCACTGGGGGGAGTGGCAGCTTGTGCCAATATGGACAGATAAACATCACTCTGAATAATGCTGGATGTTGACCTCAAATTCACAGGCCACACTGCCTATTTCCATGACTTGTCCAGAAATATTTGGACAGAATAAAGGTGGATAAAGCACCTGGATCCGATGGCACCCACCCACTGATCCTAAAAGAATTGAGCTCTGTAATTTCAAAGCCATTGTATCTAATTTTTAGGGACTCATTAATGACAGGAATAGTACCACTGGATTGGCGCAGGGGCAATGTGGTGCCTATATTTAAAAAGGGAACAAAGTCTTTACCAAGTAACTATAGACCTGTTGGTTTAACTTCTATAGTTGGAAAGATACTGGAGGGATTAATAAAAGACCACATAGATGAGTTCTTGCGGGAAAAAAATATTTTAAGTAACAGACAGCATGGATTCATGAAAGACAGAAGTTGTCAGACAAACCTGATTTCTTTTTATGAGGAGGTAAGTAAAACCTTGGACAAAGGGGTGGCGGTGGACGTGGTATACTTGGATTTTGCAAAAGCGTTCGATACAGTTCCCCACACACGGCTCATGTGTAAGGTAAAGTCTACAGGTTTGGAAATATCAGTTTGTAAATGGATAGAAAACTGGCTAAAAGACAGAATTCAGAGAGTCGTGGTTAATGATTGTTACTCTGAATGGTCTAAGGTTATCAGTGGTGTACCCCAAGGTTCAGTGCTGGGACCCTTACTTTTTAATATCTTTATAAATGATATTGGGTCTGGGATCAAAAGTAACATTTCTGTCTTTGCAGATGGCACCAAGATATGCAGTGGAATAACGTCCTTACAGGATGTCTCCAATTTACAAGCCGACCTCAATGCTCTGTCTAATTGGGCGACTATGTGGCAGATGAGGTTTAACCACTTGCCGCCCGCCAATAGTCAAATGACGGCTGCAAAGTGGTTTCAAAATCCTGACCGGACGTCATAAGACGTCCTCAGGATTTTGAGCCGCTGCGCACCCTGGGGGCGTGCACCGCGGCGATCGTTGTTGCGGGGTGTCAGTCTGACACCCCGCAACTACGATCTCGGTAAATAGTCTCTGACGGAGACTCTTTACCACGTGATCAGCTGTGTCCAATCATTACAATCCAATGATTACAGTCAACAAAGAGGACAAGGGGGCACTCTTTACATCTAGAGGAAAAGAGATTTCATCTCCAAATACGGAAAGGTTTCTTCACAGTAAGAGCTGTGAGAATGTGGAATAGACTCCCTGCAGAGGTGGTTCTGGGTTGCTCAGCAGATTGCTTTAAGAAAGACCTGGATTATTTCCTAAGTGTACATAATATAACTGGGTACTAACATTTATAGGTAAAGTTGATCAAGGGAAAATCCGATTGCCTCTCGGGGGATCGGGAAGGAATTTTTTCCCCAGCTTTAGCAAATTGGATTATTCTCTGCTGGGGTTTTTTGCCTTCCTTAGGGTTGCCAATTTTTTCTTCAAGTCGAAGCCGAACACTTTAGCGGAGAAAAGCTGTTTGTTTATAGTATAAACTATACATATATTTTGCTATTTAATAACATTTCTAATCATATGAAGTTAATAACAAGAGTGCCCCTTTACATCAGAGTCCACAGAGTTCCTCTTTTACATCTGAATCTGCAGAGTTCCCTTTAACTGTAAGGGGGGACTCTGCAGACTCTGATGTAAGGGAGAACTCTGGGGCCTCTAACATAAGTGATGCTCTGGGAACCCTGATTTAAGGGGGGATACTAAGAACTCTGATGTAAGGGGAAACACTGTGGCCTCTGGCAAACTCTGATGTAAGGGGTGCTCTGTGAACCCTGATTTGCCTTAGTGTACATACTCAGATGAGGGAGAGAGAAGGGGGATACTTCAGTCACAGACAGGGATGGATGGAGAGCTCACTCACCCCTTGGCACCTCTCATCCAAATGTATCTGAGACTGCTGGACTTCACACTTCTGGCCCCAATTTTCCTTTTCTGAGGCACAGTGCTGGGGATTGGAGTGTGGGCAGACAGGGGTGGGGGGAAGAGGTGCAGGTCGAGCCCTCTCTCGTCTGTGTGTGTGTTTGGGGGGGATTGTTAGTGTTGGCTTTGGACGGTGTGAAAGAGTGTAACAGACACTCTAAGCTTAGACAACTGCAGCCAGCAACCCTGCTGGAAAGCCATAGTCCGATCTAAATAAAGTGTCCAGGTTTCAGGCAGTCTGAAACCTGGACACCCGATTCCAAACCCAAACTGTCCGGGTGAATCCTGGACAGGTGGCAACCCTACATGACCTTCTAGTAGTCAACCTGTTATTTCACCTACTTCAGGCAAAATACAGGTTTACATCTAGGCTTGGTCTAAACTCAAGAGTTTCCATGATTGAAGTGGAAGGAAAACCAGATACATACTATGTTTTCATGTTAAAGCTATTTGCGCTAAGTAATGTGAAGGTGAGTAGGAGCAATGGCTGCACTGCCTTATTGCCAACTCTTGTGGCTCCCACTGCAGCTCTCCCGGCTTCTCCTCCTTTTTCTTCCTCCTGCTGGGGGATTGATATCTGCGTCCCCACCCCACTGCTATCCAGGCATCCCTGTGTGTCCCCCTTCCCCGCAGCATTGCCAGCTTCCCTCCTCTCCTCTCCCGCCAGCAGCTACTGAGGGCACACAGTTGGTTGTTTAAGGCTGGAGAGCGGGGAGTGTGCGGTAAATATGTCCTATTTACTAGCTTTTTCCTTTTCTGAATGAACAGAGTGAGCACTTGGCACTGATCACTCACTGTGTACACTCATCAGTGAAGCATAGTAAACAGTGTTGTCTGATCTTTTGCCCTTTTTGTTTTAACTTTGGATAGTAAAACTTTTTTTTTCTGCCAGTAAATACCTTATACAGCCCATTCCTTGTTTCTTGCCTGGTCATTAGCCTAGGCTTATGACATCATGCACACCTCTCTCTCGTTTGCCAGGAAGGCTGGGGGGTGAGTCATAAGAGGCCTAATGAGAGCTGCAGGTCTGGAGATGTGTGTCTGTGTATATCAAGGAAGTGAACAGGCAGCAGCTTCAGCTACCCACAGTTAAAATTGTTGCAGACTTAGTGGAAGGAGATTTCTACAGCATATTTGCAAGTACAGAATCACAGTATATATAAAATAATATGTGGTTGGAGGGAAGCTTCAGAATGGCAAAGATGTTTTTATTACAAATGATGTGAGCGGATTGCAGTTCCCCTTTAAGTCATTGAGCTCAGGGACAGCTTTTTAATGATAAATGGTAGAGTTTGTTTGTAAAGATAGATAGTGAAAGGTAATGACAGATCCAGGTCAGGCTCTCTAATGTCCTAATGAAAGAAGGATGTACAATAGCAATCAATCAGCAATTGCCTTTTATTGTACTAACTAATATAATCTGGCTGTGGAGGAATATGGCATTATATAATTGTTCTTTGTATATCATTAGGAAACAATATACAGTATTTGATTGTGTAACAAAGCGGTATGTTTCATGACAAAGCATAAAGGCGAATTGTACAGAACCGCAGTGGAGTTTGTACTTGTAGCAGCTTGTACACTGCCTGGAGGAAGTCATATTACTCATCAGGTCCATAGCTGAAAGGCATTTTTAACTTGCTTCTCTACATAGTTGCTGATCCTTTTCACACAAAACTAGTATATTAATATTACACTTGATATTGCATTCTTATTATAATTATAATTAACATCGTTTTTATCCTGGCTAAGCCTAGGTTCACATATTCATGCTTCTGCATGCTGCATTTGTGCAGACACTGTAGCCCATTCATTTGAATGGGCTGCTGTACCTGTGTTTCCTACACGAAAAAACCAACGCACTATTCCCAACGCACACATTCCTGCAAAGATGGCTGTATTTGTAAGTGGGTGTTGAAGCGACCACCAGCTGGAATTGTGTGTAGTTGGAGAGAGTAATGTCATCAGTACACCAAGGTCTCCAAAAATGGGTCCAAAGCTGTAAATAGGGAGTCCCGCAAAAAAGTCAGCAGCTACAAATACTGCAGCTGCTGACTTTTAAAATAAGGACACTCACATGTTCCAGAGTCCACGATGTCGGCACCCGAGGCCGAACTGTCCCTCGGTCTTCGGGTGCTGCCACCGCCATCTTCGGTATGGGAATCAGGAAATGAAGCCTTGCAACTTCACTTCCCGGTTCCCTATTGCTCATGCGCGAGTCCGAATGGTTCCTGCTGCTGAGACCCGTGTGTGTCCCAGCAGACAGCACGGGGGGGACGGGAAGAGGTGTAGACTCCCGTGGGAGTCTATACCCAGAAGTGGATGCAAATACCAGTCTTAGACTGGTATCTACACCCCCCCTCCCCCCTGAAAGGTGCCAAATGTGACACCGGAGGGGGGGAGGGTTCCCAAAAGCAGAGGTTCCATTTTTGTGTGAACGTCCACTTAAACCGCTTGCCGACAAGTTATACTTGGCTTGGCTGCGTGAATTGCCATACCGGTACAACGGTCCCTTTAATGGCAATAGCATGCATGTCGCCAGAGCCGATGCGTGTGGCCGGCGCCCGTGATATCTGACGGCCACCCGCGATTGCTCCACAGAGAGCCAGAATGGGGATCTGTCAATGTAAACAAACAGATCCCCGTTCTGTCAGGGGAGTACAGAGTGATCATCTGTTCCTAGTGATCAGGAACAGCGATTTCTCTCCTTCTCCGGTCAGTCCCCTCCCCTCACAGTCGGAAACACCTCCCAGAGAACACTTTCAACCCCTTGATCGCCGCTCAGTGTTAACCCGCTACCTGCCAGTGTCATTTATACAGTGATCAGTGCATTTTTATAGCACTGATCGCTGTATAAATGTCACTGGTCCCAAAATGAGTGTAAAAAGTTTTAGATCTGTCTGCTGCAATGTCACAGTCCCACTAAAAATTGCTGATCGCCGCCATTACTAGTAAAAAAATAATAATAATAAAAATGCCAAAAATATATCCCCTGTTTTGTAGATGCTATAACTTTTGCACAAACCAATAATATATGCTTACTGTGATTTTTTACCAAAACTGTAGAAGAATACATATTGGCCTAAACTGATGAATACATTTCTTTTTAAATATTTTTTTTTGGGGGGGTATTTATTATAGCAAAAATTTAAAAATGTTTTTTTTTCCAAAATTGTTGGTATTTTTTGATTTATAGCACAAAAAATAAACAACACAGAGGTGATCAAATGCCACCAAAAGAAAGCTACATTTTGGGGAAAAAGGTACTTCAATTTTGTTTGGGCTCAGCATTGCACGCATGCACAATTGTCAGTTAAATGGATGCAGTGCCATATTGCAAAAAAATGGCCTGGTTATTAAGGGGGTAAATCCTTCCGGAACTGAAGTGGTTAATCAGCGATCACATCATTACAGCATAAAGTAATTTTTCAGGGCCAGACAGGAGCCCTTCATCAGGTCCCATGCCTGCTGTGCTGGTGACATTACTCTCCCCCCTACAGGAAAGAGGCCCCTGCACCTTTTTAAAACATTGGCACATGGAAAACCACATTTTTTTAACTTTTTCATCAGGCTTTCTGCATGTGAAGAAGTAAGCAGAGTATTCCAATATCACAAGTAGACACGGGCTCAGGCTTGTTTAGATCCCAGTCCAACCCACTTAAGGGAAGCTGTTATTGCACAAGGCCAATCACTTTAGGGTGACCACGTGTCCCGGATTGCCCAGGACAGTCAGGGCCGTCTTTAAGGCAGGGCAAAAGGGTCAGCTGCCCTGGGCCCTGTCATTGTTGTGGGGCCCAAAGTAGATGTCTCATACTTGCCAACTATCCCAGTTTAAATTTCCTTGTCCCTTGAAGTTTTAGCCCTGTTGTTGTGTACAGATGACTCACCTGCAGACCCTGTGTTTACATGTAAATAACTGGCATTCATATGTAAATAGCAGAGGCATTACTAAGCAAATAGCTGTTGCCAGCTGCATTGATATGTAAATAAAGGTGGCATTCATATGTATATCATGCTTCCCTGCAGTGAGAAGATGATGTGCTGTAACCTCTAGCAATCAGTGAGCAGTATTACTGTACAGTAATCTCTAGCAACTAATTAACAAGCAGAAATCATTTGCTGTAACCTCTAGCAACTAATCAGTGAGCCGTAATGTGTGCTGTAACTTCTAGCAACCGGTCAGTAAGCAGTAATGATATGCTGTAACCTCTGGCAACCAATCACAATTGCTGCCTGATCTGATACAGTAAACAGATTTTAAGTCCAGCTTCTATTTATTGTATGTCTCAGAGCAGGCGGAGAGTGAAATTGCATGGGAGGGGGCCCCCAAAAATGTTTTTGCCCAGGGTCCAATCAATATTAAAGAAGGCCCTGAGGACAGTCCCACAGACTCAGTCTTTGTGCTTCCTCTGAATGGAGGAGATGCATCACCTGGAACCTGAGTGAGAAATATTCACATCTTATACGGTGCCAAGGGGTGATCTTGTTGGGAGAACATCTGGACCCGGAGAAAGGCCTTGGCTGGGCTAAAGCCATAAGCGCTAACGATCCCTTGTAATGAGGGATCAATAGGACCTTTCAGCTGTTGGTAGAGGCACAGATATTTAAGATCACAACAGTGGTGGATGGTGGAGATTGACATCAGGATTTATTTTCACATCACTTGTGGGCTGTCCTAATCATCTAATTTTTACATTTGTATATACATGTTTGAATAGCGCAACTTTTATCTATTTTATGTCTCCTATAGTATGCCCGCAGTCTCTCACTGTCTCCTGTAGTATGCCCGCAGTTCCTGACCGTCTCCTATAGTATGCCCGCAGTCTCTCACCATCTCCTGTAGTATGCCCACAGTCACTGACCGTCTCCTATAGTATGCCTGCAGTCTCTCACCATCTCCTGTAGTATGCCAGCAGTCTCTGACGTCTCCTGTAGTATGCCCGCAGTCTCTGACCGTCTCCTGTAGTATGCTCGCAGTCTCTGACCATCTCTTGTAGTATGCTCGCAGTCTCTGACCGTCTCCTGTAGTATGCCCGCAGTCTCTGACCGTCTCCTGTAGTATGCCCGCAGTCTCTGACCATCTCCTGTAGAATGCCTGCAGTCTCTGACTGTCTCTTGTAGTATGCTTGCAGTCTCTGACCATCTCCTGTAGTATGCTCGCAGTCTCTGACTCTCTCCTGTAGTATGCTCACAGTCTCTGACCATCTCCTGTAGTATGCCTGCAGTCTCTGACCGTCTCTTGTAGTAAGCTCGCAGTCTCTGACCATTTCCTGTAGTATGCCCGCAGTCTCTGACTGTCTCCTGTAGTATGCTCGCAGTCTCTGACAGTCTCTTGTGGTATACCTGCAGTCTCTGACCATCTCCTGTAGTATGCCTACAGTCTCTGACCGTCTCTTGTAGTATGCTCACAGTCTCTGACTATCTCCTGTAGTATGTCCGTAGTCTCTGACCGTCTCTTGTAGTATGCTCGCAGTCTCTGACCATCTCCTGTAGTATGCTCGCAGTCTCTGACCATCTTCTGTAGTATGCCTGCAATCTCTGACCGTCTCCTGTAGTATGCTCGCAGTCTCTGACTCTCTCCTGTAGTATGTCTGCAGTCTCTGACTCTCTCCTGTAGTATGTCCGCAGTCTCTGACTCTCTCCTTTAGTATGTCCGCAGTTTCTGACCCTCTCCTGTAGTATGTCCGCAGTCTCTGACCGTCTCCTATAGTATGCCTGCAGTCTCAGACCGTCTCCTGTAGTATGCCCGCAGTCTCTGACTGTCTCCTGTAGTATGTCTACAGTCTCTGACTGTCTCCTGTAGTATGCCCGCAGACTCTGACCGTCTTGTGTTGTATGCCCGCAGTCTCTGACCATCTCCTGTAGTATGCTTGCAGTTTCTGACCGTCTCCTGTAGTATGCTCATAGTCTCTGACCGCCTCCTGTAGTATGCCCACAGTCTCAGACCGTCTCCTATAGTGTGTCCGCAGTCTCTAACCGTCTTCTGTAGTATGCTCGCAGTCTCTGACCGTTTTCTTTAGTATGCCTGCAGTCTCTCACCGTCTTCTGTATTATTGCCGCAGTCTCTGACTGTCTCCTGTAGTTTGTCTGCAGTCTCTGACCATCTCCTGTAGTATGTTCGCAGTCTCTAACCTTCTCCTGTAGTATGTCCGCAGTCTCTGACCATCTCTTGTAGTATGCCTACAGTCTCTGACGATCTCCTGTAGTATGCCTACAGTCTCTAACCATCTCTTGTAGTATGTCCGCAGTCTCTGACCATCTCCTGTAGTATGTCTGCAGTCTCTGACCGTCTCCTGTATTATGCCCGCAGTCTCTGACTGTCTCCTGTAGTTTGTCTGCAGTCTCTGACCATCTCCTGTAGTATGTTCACAGTCTCTAACCATTTCCTGTAGTATGTCCGCAGTCTCTGACGATCTCATGTAGTATATCTGCAGTCTCTGACCATCTCCTGTAGTATGCCCGCAGTCTCTGACAGTCTCCTGTAGTATGCCCACAGTCTCTGACCATCTCCTGTAGTATGTTCACAGTCTCTAACCATCTCTTGTAGTATGCCCACAGTCTCTGAGTCTCTGACTGTCTCCTGTAGTATGTCTGCAGTCTCTGACCATTTCCTGTAGTATGCCCGCAGTCTCTGACCGTCTCCTGTAGTATGTCCACAGTCTCCGACCGACCCCAAAAAAACACAAAAAAAAACCTGCTCCGCTCTCAAGCGTATCCACCCGACGACTGCATTGTAAGCCACTTGACATTTCTTAAATAGGTAAGGGGTGGGACCACCCGGGAACATCACACAGAGGCACCACCTTTGTGACGTCACAGACTGGTGCATGCTGGGGGGAGTGTCCCTTAATGGCAGTTTGGAAATGTGGTCACCCTTAAACACAAGTGGCTGAGGCATTCCCTGCCTTGCTGCACGTATACAGAGACTTCCCTGGCCCAGGACAGTGACAGATTTCTGGCAGCCTTACCCGGGATCTGAACACGCCTAAGCTCATCCCTAATTGCAAACAGAAGTGCTGAAGTAAACTGTGCCTGACAGCTTTTCAAGGCTTCATTTTCAACTTTGGCGGAGTGTGCCTTTAAAAATTTGTATTGAGGATAAAGGAAAAAAATAAACAAAAAAGAGAAACAGGAGAACAATTGCATGCTTGGGTTTTCAGGCAGCCAATAGGAATGATTGGTGATCAGATGCTCCTGTAGGGGAAAGTGCCTGAGATATCCTGAATGAATATAATGTTACCATCTAAAACTTGACATGACTTATCTTACTACTTATACAAGTTCTACTACCTGCCAGAAACATTGCAGATTGTGAATCACTGAGCCTCAGATGGCAAGGGCCTGGATTCCAGCCAAGACTTTCCCCCGGAGTTGTCAACTCCTCACAAATTTTTTTTTATTTTTCTTTTTTTACTGACACAACATGAAAAATTACTAACCAAGCACATTTTTTTTACAGACAGCTAGAGATCTGCTGAATGTACCTGAGTAGGACATGAATGTTAAAAAAAAGTAGTGAGCATTTTTTAGGCGAATAGGCAAGGGATTGGCAAACAAATGACACGCGGGCTCAGCACTGTCCTGGGGAATATGTACCAAAGCAAAAGGAATGTTTTTTTTTTTTATTTCATTTGACGAGGAGCAGCAATTTTACTAATACTTTAGGGTCAATATTAAAAATGCAAAAATTCCTTTAAAAAACATGCCTGGGGTGTGGCTTTAAGTTGCCTTTGAAGTGGCACATCAGTACAACGTATACAACCTATTACAGCAAAGCTGACATTTACAAAGAAAAATATTGCAGTTTAATCACTTAAGGACCGAAAGGATTTACCCCCTTAATGACAGGCCATTTTTTACGATACGGCACTGCGTCGATTTAACTGACAATTGCGCAGTCGTTGCAACACTGTACCCAAACAAAATGTATGTTTTTACTATAAATAGAGCTTTCTTTTGGTGGTATTTGATCACCTCTGCGTTTTTTTTTTTTGGGCTATAACCACTTCAGCCCTCCTTCCTGACCAGAGCACTTTTTGCTATTTGGCACTGCGTTGTTTTAACTGACAATTGCGCGGCCGTGCGACGTTGTACCCAAACAAATTAATTTTTTTCTCACAAATAGAGCTTTCTTTTGGTGGTATTTGATCACCTCTGCAGTTTTTATTTTTTGCCCTATAAACAAAAAAAAGCAACAATTTTGAAAAAAACGCATATCCCCAAAAAATATATAAAAAAAACTTTTTTTTCCTTCAGTTTAGGCTGATACTTATTCTTCGACATATTTTTGGTAAAAAAAATAAAAAAAATCGCAATAAGCGTTTGTTGATTGGTTTGCGCAAAAGTTATAGCGTCTACAAAATAGGGGATAGGTTTATGGCATTTTTTATTAATCTTTTTTTTAACTAGTAATGGCGGCGATCAGCGATTTTTATTGTGACTGCGTCATTATGGTGGACACATCGGACAATTTTGACACATTTTTGGTACCATTGGCATTAATACAGCGATCAATGCTATAAAATTGCATTGATTACTGTAAAAATGTCACTGGCAGTGAAGGGGTTAACCACTAAGGGGTGGGGAGGGGTTAAGTGTGTCCTGGGATGTGTTTCTAACTGTCTAGGGGACTGACTGTGTGTGACAGGACACTGATTTCTGCTCCCGATGATCAGTGTCTTGTCACTAGGCAGAACGGGGAGATGCTGTGTTTACATCGGCATCTCCCCGTTCTTCAGCTCCGTGAGACGATTGTGGGTATCCCCACAGACATCGAGTCTGCGGGTCCTGTGGGCATGGACACGGAGCTCGCGGCAGGTGCACATGGCGGGAAATTCAAAGTAAGATATGGGTAAGTTACTTTGCCCAGCCGTGCCAGTCTGCCGACATATATATATGCAGGTGCCGGTTGGCAAGTGGATTAACAAAAAATATTTTTAGTAAAAAAAAAAATTCTCAATAAGCGTATATTGATTGGTTATTGGATATTGGTTTTATTGAAAAGTTATAGCGTCTACAAAATAGGGAATAATTTATAGCATTTTTATTATTATTATTTTTGTTTTTACTAATAATGGCGGAGATCTGCGATTTTTAGCGGGACTGCGACATTGCACCGGACAGATCAGACATCTAACTGACATTTTTGACACTATTTTGGTGTCAGTACTTAGTTACAGTAATCAGTGCTAAAAATATGCACTGTTATTATACTAATGCCACTGGCAGGGATGGGGTTAACATCAGGGGCAATGAAGGAGTTAAATGTGCTCCTTGCAGGTGTTTTCTAACTGTATGGGAGATGCGCTGCCTGGGGAAACACACAGATCTGTCTTCCTGCATAGCATTCCAATAATATGCATATCATTGCCAAGAATTGTTCATGGAGACTGCTACGAGAAATTGGCAATCGTTGTCTTGAAACAAAATCTACACCATACTCCAGTACTAGTTGTAGACCTGCAGAATTACTAATAAAATGGGTAATCTTCAACCTAATTTGAATGCATTTGAATGGAAAGCAAAAGTTTCAGTTATACAAAATTGTGGGTTTAGCAAGACTGTCTGAACTAAGTTCAAATGTGTATATCATACACTATGCTATGCTGCTGGACCAAGACTCATATCAGTATTTGCTGTCGAAGTCATCTAGTCATACTACAAAGTAAAGACTAAATGGCCAGATCGGGAAACATGTTGATCAGATAAATCTTTGAAATTAAGATCTTATGCAACAAAACTCAAAAATGATTCTGGCCTAGTAGAAATACCATTAGACCTCTATTAGACCCCTAGTCAAGGAAACTGCATCTGAGGAAGCCAACACATGAAAAAAACATCTGCAACAGTATTCAACTAGTCAAGAAGAATTATTCATTACAAGTTATTAGAATGACTTATCTAGGAGCAGGGGCGTAACTAGAAATCACAGGGCCCCATAGCAAAATGTTGTATGGGCCCCCCCCCCCCCCCCCACCAAAAAAAATGAACTAATGCCATTAAACAACAGACTACCACACCCATGTGGCACAGTACCCAGGCAACGGCTTATATTAATTTTGAACAACAAAGTATGCAGTATACTCTATGCAGCCCCTGAAGGGAACACATTGCTGACCTCCAGGCCTTTTAACCAATTTCTGTTCTGTTATATAAAATGAAATAGTTCAACTCACCATAATGCAAAATCAGTGGGATCCCTGAGCGTGTCACTTGCCATCATCGCCTGCCACCAGATGCAGATTGTAACTTGTCAAACGTTGCGGAATGTCACCTACCACATGTTGCGGATTGTCACTTGCCAAGTCACCTGCCACACATTATGGATTGTCACTTGCCACGTCCTGGATTGTCACTTGCCACACATTATGGATTGTCACTTGCCACGTCCTGGATTGTCACTTGCCACACATTATGGATTGTCACATGCCACGTCCTGGATTGTCACTTGCCACGTCACTTGCCACACATTATGGATTGTAACTTGCCACGTCCTGGATTGTCACTTGCCACACATTAAGGATTGTCACTTGTCACATCACCTGCTACACATTGCAGATTGTCCACTTGCCACGTCGCCTGCCACCAGATGCAGATTGTCACTTGTCACACGTTGCAGAATGTCACCTGCCACATGTTGCGGATTGTCCACTTGCCAAGTCCCGGATTGTCACTTGCCACATTACCTGCCGCACATTACGGATTGTCACTTGCCATGTCCTAGATTTTCACTTGCCACGTCTCGGGTTGTCACTTGCCACGTCACCTGCCACACATTACGGATTGTCACTTACCACGTCACCTGCCACACATTACGGATTGTCACTTGTCACATCACGGATTTTCACTTGCCACGTCACCTGCCACATGTTACGGATTGTCACTTGCTACATCCAGGTTGTCACTTGCCACGTCACCTGCCACACATTACGGATTGTCACTTGCCACGTCCTAGATTGCCACACATTACAGATTGTCACTTACCACATCCTAGATTGTCACTTGCCACACATTATGGATTGTCACTTGCACGTCCCGGGTTGTCACTTGCCACGTCACCTGCCACACATTACGGATTGTCACGTCACGGATTTCACTTGCCACGTCACCTGCCACATGTTACAGATTGTCACTTGCCACATCCAGGTTGTCACTTGCCACGTCACCTGCCACACATTACGGATTGTCACTTGCCACGTCCTAGATTGCCACACATTACAGATTGTCACTTACCACATCCTAGATTGTCACTTGCCACACATTATGGATTGTCACTTGCACGTCCCGGGTTGTCACTTGCCACGTCACCTGCCACACATTACGGATTGTCACTTGTCACGTCACGGATTTTCACTTGCCACGTCACCTGCCACATGTTACGGATTGTCACTTGCCACATCCAGGTTGTCACTTGCCATGTCACCTGCCACACGTTACGGATTGTCACTTGCCACGTCCCTGGTTGTCACTTGCCATGTTGCCTGCCACACATTATGGATTGTCATTTGCCACGTCATGGATTTTCACTTGCCACGTCACCTGCCACACGTTACGGATTGTCACTTGCCACGTCCTGGGTTGTCACTTGCCACGTCGCCTGCCACACATTATGGATTGTCACTTGCTCTGCCACTTTCCTGCTGTGTCACAGAGTCAGCCAGCAGATTATCAGTCAGGCAGCAGAGAGATAATGTCATCTCTCTGCTTCCTGGCTGCCTGCACAGTGAGGGGGGAACTGCACTGCAGGGATGAGAGGGCGGCGAGAGATGATGTCATCTCTATGCTCCCTCGCCTGTCAGCTCCCTGATTGGCCAGCCCGCTCACGCCCACTCTCTCACCAGCGGACCGGCCACTCTCATCTGCCTCCCACTATCACCCGTGGAGCCCCCCGCGGACCCGCGGAGCCCCCCGCGGACTGCCCGCTCTCACCCGCGGAGCCGCCCGCGGTCCACCCGCGAAGCCGCGGACTACCCGCGGAGCCGCAGACTACCCGCGGGCCGCCCGCGGACTGCCCGCTCTCACCCGCGGAGCCGCCCGCGGTCCACCCGCGGACTACCCGCGGAGCCGCGGACTACCCGCGGGCCGCCCGCGGACCGCCAGCTCTCACCCGCGGAGCCGCCCGCGGACCACCCGCGGAGCCGCGGACTGCCCGCGGGCCACCCGCGGAGCCGCCCGCTATCTCCCGCGGAGCCATAGTGCCTGTCCTCACCGGGCCCCATTTGACTGCGGGCCCCATAGCGCCCGCATGTGCTGCTATGGCGGTAGTTCCGCCACTGTCTAGGAGGAAGGGGTGTTACGCATTGACTATGTAGCGCTATGAGCTGCAGGTATACTGTCCAGGTCTTCCTCACTAGCTTTGCTCGCAGCCAAGCACAGAGGCTCATCCACACATTTCTGCAATGACCAGTCCAGGGGTGTTAATTTTGTTCTTTGTTCTTTTATATTTGGAGATCTTGGATAGGGTTGAGGGAATTAAGTGGAATACTCTAAACACAGGGACTGTGTACAAGTTAAGGCCTAATTATTATTTCTGGAAAAACTGTATTAAAGTCTGTGCTTTCAACAAACAGTGGACCTTAGGTTTGAAGTAGGTTTGAAGTAGTAGTAGTAACTTCAATCTCCTTCCTTTAGAGCCACAAGAGCAGAGTCCCATATACAGAGAACTAGGTGGACAAAGCTCTTCAGAACACCAGTCGATGTCCCCTATAAACAGACCCACAGCTGACTCTCTAGCACCAGAGGGGTAGCGGCAGCCAAGAAGGTCCTCAAAATCGCTCAGAACTGTCTGTACTCACAAGGCCCAAGGTCAGCTGGTTGCTTACTTGCAACTTTCAAGCAACACCTTACTCTGGTGATGCCAGGCCAGATCTTTAGTGGACAGCCCCCCTCAGCCAGCTCTCTTTCTCTAGCTTCAGGGTCTCACCTGAGGCCTTACAACAGCAGACATGTGGCAGCAACACCCTGGAGGGTAGCAAATTCCTCCAGGCCGGACTTATCCTCTCCAGGAAAAGACCCAGAGCCCGGTGTGCTCAAAAAATATATACGGTCTCCCAAAATGTCTTCAGAGTCTGTCTCTCTGAGATTGGCCAGGGCTGTATCAATATTCATGCTACCATCTGCATAATTACACACCTATGCTCCAGAAACTTCTCAAGCTCTCTGGAGAGAGAGGGAGGTCTCAGGCTGGCAGCAGCTGAGCATACTAAGCAGACATAACAAGTGTAATGCATCTGCACTGATTACAGTGAGCAAACTACCTAACAAACAATTATAACCAGACCGAGTACAGTGAGGCAACTAAATCTTCCTACCAAAACACAGCTCCCTCCTCCGATACTGCATCGCGCTGATCTGTTGGTGCCAATGTCCTGTATTTCTTAAATAACGAAGGGGGTGTGGCAATTGGACTACGTCATCCGGAGGCCACGCCCCGTTGTGGCGTCACGGACCCATCATGCCCCAGGTGGTGACTTCACCAGGGGGCGTGGATTCCGGATGACGCAATCCCATGGTCACGCCCCCATTGTTATTTAAGAAATGCAGGACATCAGCGCTGACAGATCAGCAGGAGCCAGCATCGAAGGGGGGTCCTTGGCAGGAGCGGCAGAAGAAGAAGCAGGGGGAGAAGGAGAAGACTGGAGGATGAAGTTCCGGGAGAAGATGGAAGAAGAAGCGGAGAAGAAGAATTTTAATAGAAGACTTGTCAAAAACTGTCTACTGTATTTTTTAACACTACACTACTTTTTTTTAGTGAATGGGTAGGGGTACAATGTACCTTGTTAAAGGGGCTTCCAGATTCCGATAAGCCCCCCTGCCCGCAAACCCCAACAACCACCAGGCATAGGTTGTCAGGCAGAGGCCCTTGTCCCCATCAACATGGGGACAAGGTGCTTTGGGGTGGGGGGCACAGTGCCCCACCTGCCCCAAAGTACCCATCCCCCTATGTTGAGGGCATTCAGCCCCGTACGGTTCGGGGGGTGGGGGTGCTCTCTTGTTCCCTCCCTTTCCTGACCTGTTGGGCTGCATGCTTGGATAAGGGTCTGTAATGGATTTTGGGGGGACCCCCACACCATTTTTTGGTGGTCACTTCCAAATCCATACTAGACCCAAGGGCCTGGTATGGACCTGGAGGGGGGGGGAGACCCCACGCTGTTTTTTCTCTCGATTTTCTTTTAGCCGGCAACTCTTTTTTTACATTGAGTGGGAAGCCCGCTGACAACTGATGACTCATCGGTTATTAAGGACGCATCGGCCAGCTTCTCGGCCCCCTATATAGAAACCAGCTATATACAGTGTAAAAAAAAACGCAAATCGCGGCAAAGTCTCTGTAAAAATGCGTGTCCAAAAATGCGGCAAGCGCCACAAAAAGCAGTGCAGAAATGCTCAAAAAGCAACATGCATTGATGTGAATCGAGTCTTATGCCGCATACACACGAGCCGAAAATCTTGGATGGTTTTTCCAACGGAATTGCGCTCAAGCTTGTCTTGTATACACACGGTCACACAAAAGTTCTCTGAACTTTCGACCGTCAAGAACGCGGTGACATACATCACTATGACGAGCCAAGAAAATTACATTCAATGCTTCCGAGCATGCGTCAAATTGTTTCCGAGCATGCATAGGAATTTTGCACGTTTGAATTCAGACGATCGGAATTTCCGATCTGAACTTTTTCCATTGGAAAAATAGAGAACCTGCTCTCAATCTTTTGCTGGCGGAAATCCTGCCAGCAAAAGTTCAATGGAGCATACACACGGTCAGAATTTGCGATCAAAAACTCACATCGGACTTTTGCTGGTGGAATTTCCGATCGTGTGTATGGGGCATTAGATTCAGTTGAAATATGAAAACTTTTTTTTTTTTTATATTAAATATCAGACTGAAACCTGTGAATACACCTTTATTGTAAGATTACTTTTCTGGTTAGTGGGTTTGTGGTGTATCTGTTATGGTAAGTTTTGGACAGGTTTTACACTTTCTCAAATATCCCCCACAGAGCTTTTAGCACAACTTATACCGCATGCTTTGACATGATCAATTCCTCAAATCATAGGGGAATGTCTGTATTTACAAGTGCTAACATGAAACTAGAAGTGGATAGAGCTGTGTCCTATGAGCTTCAAAGTTTTTGTAAGTGGTATAGCTATAAGAAAGAGCTGACCTGTGTTAGACAGCTTTTTTTTCCCCTTCTGAAAACTACCGTTAATTATGAAATGTGCTTTGTTCCTTTTTTCACATTTTCTTGTTGAGTTCGAGCCTGTATATATCCCTTTATTACCAGGCCATTTTTCAGTTTTTGTTGCTGTGATAGTTTGACTGACAATTACTCAGTAATACAACACTGTACTCAAATCAATTATATATCATTTATAAGGCATTATATATATTTACTGCCTATCACATTTCTTCCTGTCCTAAAATGTCCCAATTTTTTTTTAGTTTATACAATGCAACAGTCAGAGTGCAGGCGTCAGGACTATGTCACAGATTTCAGTGGACAGTTATTAGTGTCCCTTTATGGTGATGGTTGGAGGTCAGTACCCCTGTAAATAATAGTGATCCATGGTGTGTGCCACCTTAAATGTTGGTAATCAGTAGTGAGTGCCCCATAACTTTTGGTGGCTAGCTTGCCCCCTTTATGGTCAATATGCTCCATAGCTGCTCTGTGTATCCCCTTGCTGCTCGTTGTGGCCCCCCTTTTGTTGGTGGCAGTGGCAAAGCTAAACATTCTTTCACCCGAGCCAAAGATTTATTTGGGCGCCCCCACGGTCTCAGTAGAATTGTGGACATTATCAATAGAGTAGTGGATGATGTCAGTAGGGCAATTGACAGTGGCAATGGGGGATGTATGTTCTATAGGGATCGCCTGGGATTTAGACACCAGTCAGGAACACACAGATTCCAAATCTTAGATTCAAGATTCCTACAGAGCTAAGTCAGCTGGCCACAAGCTGATCACTGTCATTCCCTTTCCCCCCTGCCTGTGAATCACAAGCGTTGGATTCTTGAAGAGCTGGTCTCCCTGAGCATATCTCTGGGACCTGCCTTGGGGTCCAGATCACTTCAAAACTGACACCTCCAGGGTACTGATGGAGCCTGGATCCCTTCATCCAGTCTGACTTTGATTGCCTCCCCCAGGGTCCCTGCCGCAGCAGGCTGAATGCCTGGCCGGGTCTGGATCCAGGCTCCCCCTGTGACCAGAGGCAGTGCGGACTCACTATCACTCACAATGAGCAGCCAGTGGTGTGCAATTGGCGGCAGAAGGGGAGGGATAGTTTACAGTTTTTTTAGTTACATTTGTGATTGGCTTGCAGTGATCACAAAGCACAGAGCCACTCTGATTGCCACTGTGCATTTTGACTGTAATATGTGCTTTCTAATGACAACTTGATCACATACATTTGCAAGGAGCACTGGCTAACTGTGCACATTTTTTGCAGTGCTGTTTATAAACGGTGCTCCGAAAGAGTCCACCTAACCCCCGCTTTTTTTTTTGATAGTAGGACAGGTAAAGTGGAACTCAATTAAAAAAGTGAAGTTATGGAAAACATCCAGGAATGTAAATTGTGACCACGCAATCTCCCAAAATGTAGCTTTTACCTGGAATTTCTCCTGAAAAATAGTAGTGCACCTCCTGGTATGTGAGTGTGTCTACAGCCTGATATCTCTCTCTCTATCTATCTATCTATCTATCTATCTATCTATCTATCTATCTATCTATCTATCTATCTATCTATCTATCTATCTATCTATACTGGAAAATGTTTTGAATTACATTTTTCTGTTCTGAAGATGCTGAAACTTGCCTTGCCAGCACATTCATACATTTAACAAAGAGGGTCTGCCTTCATTATTACCACCTGATCAGGTCTGAATCAGCTTTTGCATCACTGTGACAATGTGTTTAAATGTACATTACAAAAAAAGCTCCTATTGCAGGGAATGCTTTTGATTCTGTACAGAGTTTTGGGGAAGAAAGCGGTAACAAAAGCAGGGATTTATGCCATGTACACACGACTGGACTTTTCGATGGACTTGGTCCGGCGGACTGAATCCGGCAGACAATTCTATCGTGTGTGGGCTCCAGCGGACCTTTTCTTCCCCAAAGTCCGGCGGACCTAGAAATAAAACTTGCTTCAAATCTGTCTGCCGGACTCGGCTTTCTAGCGGACAATCTGTTCGTCTGTGTGCCAGTCCCACAGACTAAAATCAACGCTAGGGCAGCTATTGGCTACAGGCTATGAACTTCTTTATTCTACGTCATCACGTTAAAATCCGCTGGACTTTTGGAGTGATCGTGTATGGCCAAGTCCGTTCGTTTGAAAGTCCGGCGGACCTCAGCTGCAAAGTCCGTCGGATTCTCCGCCGGACCAAGTCCGTCGATAAGACCGGTCGTGTGTACGCGGCATCAGAGTTCTGGATGAATTGTATACCACAAATTCCCATAGAAAGTGAAATTGGAATAACATGAAAGTCAAGAGTAGAGTTTTCCTATAATTGCATGAAAACATATCAGTCAATGCTTGATCTCTGTTTTTTTTTTCCCTAGATGGGGACTTGCTTTACTGTGAGCCACTGTTATGATAAATTATTTTCATGATAATTGCAGCTCATATAAAACTTGAGGGGAAAGGGAGAAAAAAAAAATCTAAATAGGTTGATTACTATTTTTATCTCTCCCTTCCTCTCCTTCAGTCTTCTATGACTTCCCCTATTTTTACTATGTTCTATTTATTTACTTAAGCAGAGGCTCTATAATTAAAATTCTTGGAAAAAGTCTTCTAATTTTTTTTTGCTTTGTCTGGATTGAGATAGGTATCACAGTCCAAAGGGGACGTACCCTGGTTGTAAGGTGTGTCTTTTTTTTTTGTTTTGGGGGACAAAGTGAGGGAGACTGAAGTTCTCAGCCGTGTTTATTATTCCCGGGATAACTGTGTTTGTTGCTTTAAATGCGTGTATGTCTATCCACGAATGCGTATGTATGCTGATGTTTCCTTTATTTGGACTGGCCTGAATTATATATATGGGACAGGTTCCTATTGTGCTATCCCCCAAGAATAATAGAAGTTGGGAATTTCATCTGCAATATTTGAACCTATTCTTAATGGCTAGACAAACTATTCATATTCGGTCCTGGAATGTAATGCCGCGTACACACGAGCGGATTGTATGGCGTACTTAGTCCGTCAAAACACATTTCAGCGGACAATCCGCTCGTGTGTGGGCTTCAGCGGACTTTTTCAGCGTGCAGTCCGGAGTACTAAGAATTTCTGTTTTTCCGAAATTCTGTCCGTCGTACTTTGGTTTCAGCGGACAATACGGTCGTCAGTATGCTAGTTCGACGGACTAAGAATGGCGCATGCCCAGAAAGGATTTACACGGCGGAAGGGTGCTTTGCTGTGTCTTGGACTTCCTATTTCTAGTCCCGTCGTATGTGCTGTACACGTCATCGCGCAAGCTTTCGACGGACTGTTTGTGCATCCGTGTGTGGTCAAGTCCGTTCAGTGGAAAGTACGACGGACTGTCCGTCGGATTGTATGACGAACTAAGTACACCATACAGTCCGCTCGTGTGTACGCGGCATAATGATCGCAAAAAAATAATTTCCCTTTTTGGTAAAGTGCTACTTTATAATACATCTGTTATCTGTGTGCAGGAGAAATATGCTAAAAAATGATACACTTAAATATTTAGATAAAATATTTTTGAAATTTACTATATATTCTTACTAATCATCCTATGCTCAATGAGTTACGCTTATGATAAATCATTTGGTTCTATTCACCTGCAGACAGGTACATTCAGATAAGGATGGTAGATATAATTCTTTGTGCATTATATGCTGCAGGGGTTGGTGTGTGTACTAGCGGGTATCCATACTCCTCCTACATTCTCGAACAAAGTTATTAAGGTGTTAGTACTATTTATTTCAGATAAATGACCTATTCCAGTGTTGGCAACAGAAAATTTTATTAACTGTATAGATTTCTCTATGGATAGGTTTCCATATAACCTAAATTAATGGAATTCTGTATTAACCCCATTTACACAATTATGTCAGTAGTTGGATTTGAAGATCTATAGAGATTATTACATATTACATCCAAAAGAGCATCAATACTCTTGGTTTTCTAAATCCCATACCATACTTTGTAAAATACATTTGGCATTAAGTTGTTATTACTGCCATTTGTTAATTTTATCAAGATTTTAATTAGCGGAAACTCAGATCACTCACCTATATTACTTACTTTGGAAACCTCACATTTTTATAATTGAAGGTATTAGCGTCTCAGTCCTTTTTGTCTAATGAGGTGGGTTTCCAGTGCATCTCTCTTGATGGTTAAAAGAGCTTAATAAATTATAACCTATGAAATAATTACTTATGAACTACATAAAGGTTGCACTGTTGAGCTGACGACTCTTCTCCTCCTACAATGCCACGCGGCGTGATGTTGGTGGGCCATCCTGTGGTGACAGTTATGGGGGCGGAACATCGGGCCCATCTCATTCACTACAGGAAATTGTGCACTCCTTATTACTTCCCTTAGGGCTTTTAACCTTCACTCTCCAGGTGTCACTGGAGAGCCACCACTTCCTCTATTTATAGCTTTTTGTCACATAGGTAGTTTCACTTTCAGGCCTTGGCCTTTTGCCCCTGCACTTCTTTCCCTTTCACCCTCATGGGTCTTTTTGCCCACCCTTCCACCTCACGCACACCCCTTTAGACCTTTTTGATGTCCCTCATTTTTTCACCCTCTTCTCAGGAGTGCCTCTAGTTTTTCCATGCCTGCTCTGGTTGTTGACTGTGTGGGTCGTCCCCGCCAAACTGTCCACCAAGGCTCCCGGTTAGAGATGCCCGCGGATTCGCTTGCAGCACCCGCCTACCATACCACCAGTACACATACCCGAGTAAGTAAGCATGTACTTGGTGCGGGGTTCTTTTCACCCCACCCTTTTCATGCCCTTCATTATTTTAATTTTGACTATTCATACACAACTATTTTATTATAGATTCATCACATGCTTTCTCTTAACGAGTGGTTCATAGGCCACGAAACGCGTAGAGCTACCAAATGCCATGTCTCTATCAATACTTTTCCAGATCTTCAAGCTACTATGCATTACCCACATAGGTCTAGTGAGGCCATAGGTCCTCCAGGCATTACGTTGATAATCTAACCTTGCTCTAGTGAACCTTGGACTTTTATTGCAGTTTTACTATGTGATATCAGTGTTATTTACCTGTTCATTGCTATTACCTTGTACACCATTGATATCAGCACCTTATGTATATATAACTGTAATAATCAATAAAATTTCTATATGTTCACCAATGTATTCCTTTGCTACCACATGTTTCATGTAAAGTACCACCCCCTTGCTCTCCTCCTTTTGAACTCAATAAGGTTGGAAACACATGACCTCACCAAGCCATGGTTTAATTATTATTATTATTATTTAAAGTCTCCTGGGATGGAAATACATGATGATAATTGCATTGAAGATAAAATACAGCTGCATAGAAGAAGATATAGTAACTTGCCCCTATAGATTTTAAACATTTTTTCATGTTGCAGCTAAAAACGTCTCTACCAGATTTGCACATCTAGAGAGTCAAATCTTTGCCCATTCTTCTTAGCAAAATAGCTCAAGCTCTGATTGGATGGAGAACATCTATGAACAGCAATTTTCAAGTCTTGCCACACATTCTCAATTGGATTTAGGTCTGGACTTTGACTGGGCCATTCTAAAACATGAATATGCTTTGATCTAAATCATCCAATGTAGCTCTGGCTGTATGTTTAGGGTTGTTGTCCTGCTGGAAAGTGAATCTCTGCCCCAGACTCAAGTATTTTGCAGACTCTAATGCCGCGTACACACGACCGGACTTTCTGACAGAAAAGGTCTGACAGAGTCATTTCATCAGACATTCCGATCATGTGTGGGCTTCATCAGACTTTTTTTTTTTCAAATTCTGAAGGACCTAGTAAAAGAACATGTTTTAAATCTTTCCGACGGAATTGATTCCTATCAGGAAAACCGTTTGTCTGTATGCTATTTCGACGGACCAAAAATGACACAAGGACAGCTATTGGCTACTTGCTATTGAACTTCCTTTTTCTAGTCCCGTCGTACCTCATTGGTTCTAAGCGAACAAACTTTGGTGTGATCGTGTGTAGGCAAGTCCTTTTCAGTGGAACTCCGTCTGAAAGACCGTCAGAGTTTGTTCTGATGAGAAAACCAGTCCTGTGTACACGGCATAACAGGTTTTCTTCTAAGATTTCCCTGTATTTGCCTCCATACAACTTCCCATCAACTCTGACCAACTTCACTGTCCCTGCTGAAGAAAAGCTGCTCCACAACATAGTTACATAGTTAGTAAGGTTGAATAAAGACACCAGTCCATCCAGTTCAACCTGAGTGAGTGTCTACAATTGTCCCTATCCCTGTATATCGCACACTCACATCAGTCCCTACCCTCAAGGAGCTCACAATCCAAGGTCCTTATTCATATACTAGGGCCAATTTTGGACAGAAGCCAATTAACCTACCTGCATGTCTTTGGAATGTGGGAGGAAACCGGAGTACCCAGAGGAAACCCACACAGGCACAGGGAGAACATGCAAACTCCAGGCAGGGAATGTCATGGTTGGGATTCAAACCAGCAACCCTTTTTACTGCTAGGTGAGAGTGCTACCCACTACACCACTTTGCCGCCATGCTGCCACCACCATGTTTCACAGTTTGGATGGTGTGTTCAGGGTAATGTGCAGTGTTAGTTTTCCACCAAACATAGCAGTTTGCTTTTAGGTCAAAAAGTTACATTTTGGTCTCATCTGACCAAAGTACTTTCTTCCACATGTTGCGGTATCCCCCACATGGCTTTTCACAAACTGCAAACAGGGCTTCTTATGGTTTTCTTTCAACAATGGCTTTCTTCTTGCCACTCTTTCATAAAGGCCAGATTTGTGGAGAGCACGACTAATAATTGTCATGTGGACTGATTCTCCCACCTGAGCTGTGGATCTCTGCAGCACCTCCATAGTTACTATGGGCATCTTGGGTGCTTCTCTGAATAATGCTCTCCTTGCCTGGGCTGTTAGTTTAGGTAGATGGCCATGTCTTGGTAGGTTTTCAGTTGTTACATACTCTTTCCATTTTCGGATAATGGATTGAACAGTGCTCTGTGAAATGTTCAAAGCTTGGGATTTTTGATATATTTTTTTATAGCCTAACCTGCTTTAAACGTCTGCACAACTTTATTCCTGACCTTTTCTGATGTGTTCCTTGGCCTTCATGATGCTGTTTGTTCACTGAGGTTTATAAAAGAGCGAGTGGATTTCCGCGCTACTAAATAGTGGTAATAATCTTAGCAAAAGCGGCCAGCACAATTTGTTGATCAGAAAACAAAAAAATATAACAGTCCACATGCGGCGCTAAATAAATCAACAGTCTTTCCAAGAAGGGAGAGATGAAAATCCCTTCACCAGCTTCATTGTATAAAGGAAAGCACACCGCACCACATGTAAATCCAATCTGCTTACCAGAAGGCTATACATAGCAGGCATATGTTGGTCAATAATCAGGAATCACAGCTTTGCTCTCCAGACACTGATAGTGGGTATATGGTAATCCATCATAGAAAATAAATTGCCTGATGAAAGCTATTTTCTATGATTGGATTACCATCCAATACCATGACCAATATATGCCTGCTATGTATAGCCTTCTGGTAAGCAGATATGTATTTACATGTGGTGCAGTGTGCTTTCCTGTATACACTGAAGCTAGTAAAGGGCTTTTCCTCTCTCCTTTTTTGGAAAGAGTGTTGATTTAGCGCCGCATGTGACTTTTATGTTCACTTAGGTTCTCTAATGCCGCGTACACACGGGCGGATTGTATGGCGTACTTAGTCTGTCGAAACACATTTCAGCGGACAATCCGCTCGTGTGTGGGCTTCAGCGGACTTTTTCAGCGTGCAGTCCGGAGTACTAAGTATTTCGTTTTTTTCGAAATTCTGTCCGTCGTACTTTGGTTTCAGCGGACAATACGGTCGTCAGTATGCTAGTTCGACGGACTAAGAATGGCGCATGCCCAGAAAGGATTTACACGGCGGAAGGGTGCTTTGCTGTGTCTTGGACTTCCTATTTCTAGTCCCGTCGTATGTGCTGTACACGTCATCGCGCAAGCTTTCGACGGACTGTTTGTGTATCCGTGTGTGGTCAAGTCCATTCAGTGGAAAGTACGACGGACTGTTCGTCGGATTGTATGACGGACTAAGTACGCCATACAATCCGCTCGTGTGTACGCGGCATAACAAACCTCTGAGGGCTTCAAAGAACAACTGTATTTATACTAAGATTTAATTACACAAAGATGGACTCTATTTACTAATTAGGTGACTTCTGAAGACAATTGGTTCCACTAGATTTTAGTTAGGGGTATCAGAGTAAAGGGGGCTGAATACAAACGCGCGACCACACTTTTCAGATATTTACTTGTAAAAAAAATATGGACCCAGGGAGCTACCGTTTTATTTTATATTGACGAGTACTACAACTAGGTCTTTAAAGGTAAAACGTGGCCCACAAAAACACTTTTATTTTATTGGAAATCCCCTGATCCCCCCCTCAGCTGAACAATGGGTGACTCATATGGGTCATACTATCTTTTTGAAAGGTGTGTGTATAAACATAGAGGTAAATTTGAAAAGCTTTGGGACCCCTTTGGTCGATGCTCCGGGTCTGAGTATTGTGAAATTGGTTAAAATGAGGCTTATGCAATGTCTTTCCAGCAAAGTTACTGCATGAATGGATGTACTGTATCATTTAGACAATATTTAATGTATTATCTGTCTTTAGATCTTATTTTTTCTTTAGTCCCAGCATTTAGTATATAGTAGACTGTATACAATTGGTGAATTGCTGTATGTCTTTTGTATTACCACCAGATTGTTAATGCTCTTTGTGTAATAAAACTTTCTGAAAAAAAAAAAAAAAAAGATGAAAGGTAAAGCATAAAAAAATGAAGAACAAATGATCCACTATTTAAAACGAAAAAAAAAAGAAGAGACACTCTTGTCAACTTGGAATTTACTAGGTTACTGTTTTTGTGAATGAAAAATGTGCTCGTTTTTGAACAATGTAGTTTTGTAAGAGAACACAGGTTTCACTGTAATCCTATTGTATATGTGAAGAGCGGATGCAGATTGTGTACTATACATAGTTACATAGTAGGTGAAGTTAAAAAAAGACACAAGTCCATCAAGTCCAATTTAACTATGTGTGTGATTATATGTCAGTAATACGTTGTATATCCCTGTATGTTTTGGTCGTTCAGGTGCTTATCTAATAGTTTTTTGAAACTATCAATGCCCCCCGCTGAGACCACCGCCTGTGAAAGGGAATTCCACATCCTCGGTGCTCTTACAGTAAAGAACCCTCTACGTAGTTTAAGGTTAAACCTCTTTTCTTCTAATTCTAATGAGCGGCCACGTGTCTTATTAAACTCCCTTCTGCAAAAAAAAGTTTTATCCCTATTGTGGGATCACCTGTATGGTATTTGTATATTGAAATCATATACCCTCTCAAGCGTCTCTTCTCCAGAGAGAATAAGTTCAGTGCTCGCAACCTTTCCTCATAACTAATATCCTCCAGACTCTTTTATTAGTTTTGTTGCCCTTCTTTGTACTCCCTTCATTTCCAGCACATCCTTCTTGAGGACTGGTGCCCAGAACTAGACAGCATACTCTAGGTGTGGCCTGACCAGACTCTTGTAGAGTGGAAGAATTATCGTTTTATCTCTGGAGTTGATCCCCTTTTTAATATATGCCAATATTCTGTTTTCTTTGTTAGCAGCAGCTTGGCATTGCATGCCATTGCTGAGCCTATCATCTACTAGGACCCCCAGGTCTTTTTCCATCCTAGATTCCCCCAGAGGTCCCCCCCAGTGTATAGATTGCATTCATATTTTTGCCACCCAAATGCATTATTTTACATTTTTCACATTAAGCCTCATTTGCCATGTAGTTGCCCACCCCATTAATTTGTTCAGATCTTTTTCTAAGGTTTCCACATCCTGCGGAGAAGTTATTGCCTTGCTTAGCTTAGTATCGTCTGCAAATACATAGATTGAACTGTTTACCCCATCCTCCAGGTCATTTATGAACAAAATAAATAGGATTGGCCTCAGCACAGAACCCTGGGGGACCCCACTACCCACCCCTGGCCATTCCGAGTGCTTCCCATTGATCACTACCCTCTGAACTCGCCTTTGTAGCCAGTTTTCAATCCATGTACTCACTCTATTGTCCATGCCAATGGACCTTATTTTGTACAGTAAACGTTTATGAGTAGGGATGAGCTCGGGGTTCGACTCGAACGCATGTTCGACTCGAACATTGGGCGTTCGTCTGCTCAACGAATTCAGAACTTTGTGGACCGTTTGCATCAAATTCGTGTGGCACGAATGGCCCACAATGTACTACGCCATCGCAGTGCATTGCTGGCTCATGATTGGCCAAGCATGCACTGTGACCCCGCATGCTTGGCCAATCACAGTGTCGGCAGCGAGGAGAGCCATAATTGGCCACAGGCAGGATGCCTGTGGCCAATTATAACTCAGGGGGTTTATTACACTCCCCACACTATATAAGGCCGCTAGCGCGGCGGCCTTGTGTTGTGTGTTCCGGCGTGTAGGGAAAGAGCAAGATAGGCAGGGACAGTGTGTTCTTTTCTCAGGCATCTGCAGGACTTAAAGTGGGTGTTGTGTGCCTCCAGCACAGTATACACCTGTATCTACCCTTTATTGCTGGTGTTCTCTAATACAGGCATCTTCAGGAGTTAATGTGGGTGTTGTGTGCCTCCAGCACAGTATACACCTGAAGATACCCCTTATTGCTGGTGTTGTCTGTTGCATATCTTGCCTTTAAAATTAGCACTTTTGATTTTGAACGTTCGAGTCCCATAGACTTTAATAGGGTTCTAAAGTTCGTACGAATTTTCAGTCCGTTCGAAGGTTCTGGTGCGAACCGAACCGGGGGGTGTTCGGTTCATCCCTATTTATGAGGCACCGTGTCAAATGCTTTTCCAAAATCCAGATACACCACGTCTACGAGCCTTCCTTTACCTAGATGGTAACTCACCTCCTCATAGAAGGTTAATAGATTGGTTCGGCAAGAAAGATTCTTCATGAATCCATGCTGATTACTGCTAATGATACCGTTCTCATCACTAAAATCTTGTATATAGTTCCTTATTATTCCCTCCAAGAGCTTGCATACTATTCATGTTAGGCTAACTGGTCTGTAATTCCCAGAGATGTATTTTTGGCCCTTTTTAAATATTGATGCTACATTGGCTTTTCTCCAATCAGCTGGTACCATTCCAGTCAGTAGACTGTCAGTAAAAATTAGGAACAATGGTCTGGCAATTACTTGACTGAGTTCCCTAAGTACCCTTGGGTGCAAGCCATCTGGTCCCGGTGATTTATTCCTGTTAAGTTTCCCAAGTCTAATTTTAATTCTGTCCTCTGTTAACCATGGAGGTTCTTCCTGTGATGTGTCATATAGATAAACACTGCAGTTTTGGTTACTGAAGCCCCCCAATTCCCTTGTGAAGACCGAGGAGAATAATAAATTCAATACCTTTGCCATCTCCCCATCCTTTGTAACCAGATGTCCTTCCTCATTCTTTATGGGGCCAATATGGTCTGTCCTCCCTTTTTTACTGTTTACATGCCTAAAGAATTTCTTGGGAATTGTTTTGCTCTCCTCCGCTATGTGTCTTTCGTGTTCTATCTTAGCCACCCTAATTGCACCCTTACATTTCTTGTTGCATTCTTTATAAAATCTGAATGCTGATGATGATCCCTCAACCTCGTATTTTTTGAAGGAATTCTCCTTTGCTTTTATATGCATTTTTATATTGGAGTTAAGCCATCCAGGACTTTTGTTCGCTCTTTTAAATTTATTACCCAATGTAATGCATTGGCTAATGCCCTTATTCAATATGCACTTAAAGCAAACCCATCTCTCCTCTGTGTTCTTTGTTCCTAAGATTTTATCCCAATTCATGCCTTCTAGCAAGGTTCGTAGTTTAGGGAAGCTCTTTTGAAATTCTGTGTCTTTGTATTCCCCTTATGTTTCCTATTTGTGTGATTTATACTGAAGCTAATTGACCTGTGATCGCTGTTTCTTAAATTGCCCTGTATTTCTACATCCATGATCAGGTCTGTATTGTTGGTAATCAGTAGATCCAGTAATGCTTTATTTCTAGTTGGTGCATCTACTATCTGAACCCTGAAATTGCCCTGCAAGATATTTAGGACCTGGCAAGCCTTAGACGAATGCGTGGTTCCCTAAGCCCAGTCTGTCTGGATAATTAAAATTTCCCATTATGATAACACTTCCCATCCTTCCCATCCTTGCTGCTAATCAAACTTGTGATAGGAGATCCATATTCCCCTCCTCCCTCAGGTTAGGGGGCCTATAGCATACTCCCAGTATTATTGTCCCCTTAGCTTCATCCTTTTGGAGCTCTACCCATAAGGATTCCACCTACCTCCTCCCTAGCTCCCTTAGTGATGTCATCTCTCACATTCACTTGTACATTATTCTTGATATATAGGCATACCCCTCCCCCCTTTTTACCCTCTCTATCCCTACGATAAGGGGTATACCCTTGAATGGTTGCCAGCCAATCATGAGAACTGTTGAACCAGGTCTCTGAAATTCCCACAAAATCCAAATCCTCCTCATACAACAGTATTTCTAGTTCACCCATCTTATCCGCCAGGAACAAGCCACATAGATTAGACCGGTCGCATACTATCCAACTAGGACTTGTTACTATACTTACTTTGGGTTTATGTGCTTTAGTCAACCTACCACTAATGCCCCCAATACTATCCTCTGAAATATGTTCCCCGCTGATTATCTCTACCTCTGGGCCCTAGTATAAAAACCCCTCTAACTTTTTGACCATCTTTACTCCAAGCTGATCTGCACCCTCCTCATTTAGGTGCAGTCCATCCCTTCTATGGTAATTGTGATCAACTGAGAAGTCTGCCCAGTCCGCCAGGAACCCAAACCCCTCCTTACTACACCAGCTCCTCAGTCATTTGTTTACTTCCCTAATCTTCCTCTGCCTTTCTGGTGTGGCTGGAGGTACTTTTCCTCAATTTAGCTCCCAAGTCCCTAAAATCATTCTTTAGGACACTCCATCTGCCTTTGACTTTGTCATTGGTGCCAACGTGCACCATGTCAGCAGGGTCTTCTCCAGACCCTCCCAGTAATCTGTCCACCAGATCTGTGATGTGCCAAACCCAAGCACCCGGTACACAGTACACAGTTCGGCGCTTCAGGTCTTTGTTACAGATTGCACTCTCTGTCCTTCTAAGAATTAAGTCCCCTACCACCAGAATCTGTCTTTCCTTTCCCTTCGCTTACCCCCACTCTCACTGGAGGAGTTCTTCCCCCGGCAGCTAGGAGAGTCCCTCAGCTCCAGCAGTGCTGGTTCCTGACTGGTTTCACCAATGTCACTCAATGGAGCATACTTATTGGGATGTCCCAGCCCTGGATCGGCCTCCCTGGCACTTCCCCCTCTACCCTTCCTGACTGTCACCCATCTACTCTTTCCTAGTACCTGCACCTCTTTGTCTCCCCCCGCCTCTGTGCTGGCACCTGCCATGTATGTTCCTGGCTCTCCTTTAGTATGGAGGGTCTTCTCAGTGCTGACAGTTGCTTCCCCAGATTCAGAACCTGGGCTTCCAGGGAAACAATTTCCTTATATTTTGCAAAGCAGCATTCGCCCTCAATTGGAGGATCAAGGAACACATACATGCCGCAAGATGTACACCGAGTCGCATCTCCACACCCATATCAGAAGTAACCAACACATCTTCAAACCGCCCTTTTCTTGCAGGCGCTGTTGGATTGGTACCCGCAACTCTTTCTCTGGGAGTGGGAATTCCTCTGCCAGCGCACGCAAAAGCAGAATGCAGCATTTCTCTAAGTAAGGCCTGTAAGTGCTCCATTCTGACAGCCCTCTGTGATGGTGGTAACATTTCTGCCATTTTGTGTTTGTACCGGGGGTCTAAGTACGTTGCCACCCAGTATTGGTCCTTGACCTTTATGCTTTTTATATGGGGGTCCCTGTTAAAACACTGGAGCATGAAGGCCCCCATTTGCACTAAACTAGAAGCGTTGTGGTGGCCTGGCTCCTGCTCATCATCCAGGATAATGTTGTCCTCCTCGTTCTCCTCCCCCCATCCACGCACAACAACAGGGATCCCAGAAAGGTTTAAAGCATGCTCTTCTTGCTCCTCCTCCTCCGCCCCGGCACAATCCTCCTCTGACTCCTCTTCAGACTCCTGTTGTTGACTTGTTGTCTTGTCTCAGATAGAGTAGCCCCCCCCCCAGGAATTCATCCAGCATTGTGACTTCCTCATCTTCCTGCTCCTGCTCCTCCATGGCTTGATCAATGACACGACGCATTGCACACTCCATAAAGAAGGCGTAACGGTACAATGTCACTGATGGCGCCATGGCACAGAAGTCTGCATGCGCCGCGCATGAGCAGCCACTGGCGCGGTGAATAAAAAAAACCAAGCTCCCAGAACCTGTTCTGCCGCAGAGTTAGTACAGGTAGTCGTTAACTGCACGTTTCTGCTGGAGCAGCCTATCAAGCATATAAAAGGTTGAGTTCCATCGCGTCGGGCAATCACAAATAAGACATCTGAGCGGCAGATTGTGTCACCGCTGAATGTCAGCAAGGCGAGCCATGGCCGTGTAAGATCTTCTGAAATGGGCCGAGATTTTCCTTGCCTGCCGCAAGATGTCCTGGACTCCAGGGTATTTGACAACGAATCGCTGCATGACTAAGTTTAAGACATGTGCCATGCATGGCACATGTGTAATTTTGCCCTGTTTCAATGCGATAAGCAGATTGGCACCGTTGTCGCACACCACTTTACCAACTGTCAAATTGAGCGGTGTTAGCCACTGATCTGCCTGTGAACGCAAAGCTGAAAGGAGTGCAGGGCCAGTGTGGCTCTTGACTTCCAGGCAGAACAGACGCAGCACAGCATGGCAACGTCTCACCTGGCATGTTGAATATGTTCTGGGGATCTTGAGCGGTGCAGCAGAAGAGACGCTAGCAGCGGAAAAGGAGGAGTCAGCCGAGGAGGAGAGGGAGGATGGAGTAGGAGGAGGAGAAGAAGAGGCAGGCCTGCATGCAATCCATGGCAGTAAAACCAATTCTACACGGGTGCCACGGGTTACATGCTTGATGACCATCAGAAGGTTCACCCAGTGGGCAGGAAAAGTTATATACCTTCCCTGCCCGTGTTTGCTAGACCACGTGTCTGTGGTCAGATGTATCTTGGCACCAACACTGTGTGCCAGAGATACATTCACTTGCCGCTGAACATGGCCATATAGCTCTTGGATGCCCTTCTGTTAGAAATACTTCCTTCCTGGGACCTTCCATTGTGGTGTTCCAATGGCCACAAGTTTTCGAAAGGCCTCTGAGTCCACCAGTTTATATGGCAGTAGTTGACGGGCTTTCAGTTCTGACAAGCCAGCGGTCAACCGTTGGGCAAGAGGGTTATCCGGCATCATCATTTTTTTACACTTGAACATTTGGCTCACAGAAGCCTGCCTTTTTCCAGAAAAACGTGAGGACGGCATGGAGGACAATTCTAAAGAAAGAGGAGAAGGAGAAGTAGAAGATGCTGGACAGTGAGAGGCTGGAGTGTGGCTTTGTGGGTTCTGTTGCTCCCACTGGGCTCGGTGATGGCAGCTCATGTGCCTTCTTAAGGCGGTCATCCCTAGGTGAGTGTTGGGCTTACCGCGACTTATGCGTTGACTGCAAAGCCCACACTGCGGAGCCATGTGCCGGCGTCCTGGGAGCACCAGATGTGACCGTACATGGTTGATGGCTCGCTCTTGATACATTAGCAGTCTGCTTTATCCCTCCTGTGCAATGTAAGTTCCGCCTGCTTCTCCTCCCTATCTGCTGGTCCATCTCTCCCTCTGAACTCCCCTCCTCTTCCTCTCTTGTGGGCACCCACGTGATGTCCCTAGACACGTCATCATCGACGTCACCTTCCCCACCGCTATAATTAGAGATCTCGGAGTAGGCAGCAACAGCGGGGACCAACCTCCTTGGGCTGATCTGGGTACTGTCATTAGACTGCAGAGTGGCGATTGTTGCTACCTCCTCTTCCTGATCCAATGCCAAGAATGGCTGCGCATCGGAAATGTCTTGTGATGGATCGGAAAATAATTCCTGTGACTCAAGCGGAGGGTATATGGTGGTGGGGGTGTTGGTGGTAGTGTCTTTGGGGGTGCATACAGCAGAGGATGAGGAGGGTGCAGAAGTGTAAGGCTGAGTGAGCCACTCAACCAAGTCTGGTGCGTCCTTTGACGTAATCGAACGCACCTTCTGCAATTTCCCACTTTGGCTCAAGCCTGTTGCTCCTGCCCTACCCCTACCATCCCTGCGGAAGGGCCTGCCTCTTCCTCTGCCTGTCATTTTTTAAATGACCCTGTGACAAGTCTCTAGATAAGTGTAGTATATGTGGAAGAAGGTATATAACACCCCACTTCAATCTGTCGGTTTGGGGGGCCACTAGTCTATCACACCAGTTATAATACTTTTTTCTAATTGCGTTTGTCACTCTTTGTAGTATCACTGCAGAACCACTCAGCAGTCACAATGCTGCACACTATACTATGCTTTCTATATTTGAAAGTACTTTATACGTGTATTACACCCCTATATACTGCACACCAAATAGTACACCTATACCAGTCCTTAAAAGGATGTTTGTGGACCTAATAGTAGCTAGCTAGTGAATTACAGACTGTCCCTGCTCCAAACAGCAAACTCTATCCCTACACTGAGAAAAGACAGCTGCAGAATCGGTCAGCACCGTAGTGCACTATAATATGCTTTCTATATTTGAAAGAAAGTATATTATAAGTGTATTGCAACCCTATATACTGTACACCTATACCAGTCCTTAAAAGGACTTTTGTGGACATAATAGTAATAGCTGATTACAGACTGACTGTCCCTGCTCCACACAGCGTCCTTTCCCTACACTGACAAAAGACAGAATGTAAAATGGCCGCCAGATCAGGTCTATTTATATGGTAGGGGGTATGTCCATGTGCTGAAATGTCTCAATTGGCTGTCCTGTACCCCATGATGGATGTGTCATGGGTCAAAGTTCTTCACAATGTAAATGAATATGGCCACCGCGAACAGCGCCATAAGTCCGCCGGTTTGGCGAATCACGAACGAGCAAAGTTCACCGCAAACCGACCGCCAGGCGAACCGCAAGGCCATCTTTACTCCTGTTTTCAACTCTGGTTTATAACTCACCACTTAGTCCAGTTCCACTTGGTCTACGTTCCAGCAAGCTCAAAGATGAGCAGGCTCACAATGAGTTCTACAAAAGGTTATATAGGCCTCAGGTTATATCAGGCACATGTGACCAATTAACCACTCCCCTTAATTAGTAGGCTGAAGGAAGCAAAGAAAAAGTTTAAAAAGTGACAGAAAAGGGTGTTAAAAAGCTACAAGAAAAGGCCCCCCAAAAAAACAAAAAATGCAACCCAGCAATCACCAGCAGTCAAAAGCAAAACTTGTTCACACTCTCCACTCAAGGTCCCCACTGTTTAGCTTCCAACTAGCAGTCTGGCCATCCTATGGAAAATACTTTAGCAAACCTAAACCATCTATGGAAAAAACTCAGCTTATATGGGTCAGACCTGTTCCAACAAGCATGGGCTGTTGGCCTGAGAGCAGAGTCGTTTCTTTCTTTATCTAGGTCAAAGTTAAAGTGGTAGTAGATCCGCTGACTTTTTTTTCTTTTTTTTTTTCTACACCTATAAAGGGAAAAGGCATAATGAACTAGTATGCTGTTACCTTAGAACGAGACATCAGTATCTCACCCAGTCGACACCGAGGGAGCTGACATTTTCCCTTGGCGTGTCTTCTGGGTATCGCGGCTCCGGTGTGGGAGACTTCTTTCTGGCAAGGTCCGGTGTCTGCCGGACTTTAAGCCGAGAATCCCCAGAGCGCATGCGCCGCTGAAGTCAGTGGCGCATTGCAAGAGGAATATCTCCTAAACCATACAGGTTTAGGAGATATTCTTTTTACTTACAGCTTACCTGTAGGTAAAAGTAAAAAAAATGACTTTACTACCCCACAACATGGGTTGTTTGAAAAATTGCAATAATAAGGATGAAAAAGCATATTGTTTACTTCCTTTCTTCTTTTTATTATATAGATATATGAAATAACTCAAAACAACAAAAAAAAAACTTACAGTATGTATCACTTCTGAATAATAGGAAAAGTAATTGATGAATTATACACCTATAGCCGAAAATCTGAAAATGGCTCTGAAGCTTACCTAGTTGCCATATACCGTTTTCTTGTGGGGGAAACAAGTTTTCTTTGATGATTTTTACATTTATAAATGTCAAATATGTTATTACTTTGTTTAGACAGTACTTAACACAGTTGGGAGGTCACTGATGGGGCTGAGAAATCATTTGACAGCCTCAACCCTGAAGATTTACTCTTAAGGCCTCATGTGCACTGCTGCTGGTAAACGGATGTCCAGAGGCAGTTGGATGGTTATTTCAACTGCCCCTGAACTCATCCAATGTTATCTTATGTGTACATGTTCCCAGGTTTAAAGTGGTGTTCCACACACTAAAAATAAATGCTTAAAATTCCCCCAAAAAATGTGGATTTTTTTTTAACTCACCTCTAAATGCCTGTTGCTAGGGGGTCCCTCGTAGTCTGCCTCCTTCATTGCCTGGGCTCCTGACATCACTTCCCCTCAGCGCAGGAAAGGTTCAGCTCTGCCCCCTCCCTCCTGTCAGTCATCTGAGACACGTGACAGGTCCCAGATGACTGCCTGGCCAATCACGGCAAGCGGTGCTACTCGCGCATGCGCAGTGGGTGCCCGGCTGTGAAGCCACAGCCGGGTGCCCACAGTTGCAATGCCGGCGCCACCATGAGGAGGGGGGATGAGCGGGGCTTTGTTCCCCCGCATCGCTGGACCCTGGGACAGGTAAGTGTCCGATTATTAAAACTCAGCAGCTGCAGTATTTGTAGCTGCTGACTTTTCATTTTATTTTATTTTTTTAAAGGAAACTCCCCTTTAATGTCGTTTTTAGGCAGTTAAAAAAAGGCTTCAAAAAAGGGTGGGCTTGTGGTGCAGAGCACTGCACACTGACCCCACCCAGTTGTGTGACAATAGCAAATAAATATTCGGTATTGTCACACTGATTCTCCTCCCAGCCAATCAGGAAGTGGGTCCTGAGAACTGTCACCCGATTGGCTGAAAAAACAGGCGATATCCTATTGGCCACCTAGGAGAAGGAGGGAGGAGACGCATGTGAAGCTGCCGCCTGTCGCCCAGAGGGAAGTGCTGCCCACTTATTGGAGTAAGTGCTTGGTCGACTTACGGGGATGGGGGTGGGTGCGGGTGACCCGCCTGACCAGGGGAGTGGCTGTGGGTGCATTGTTTGCCGCCCCAAAAAAAAAAAACACCAGCTACCACTGCTAGTGATCACAGTGCCTGGAAGGGAATCTTCCAACCCTGACTTCCTGTGCAGCTCTGACATATCATGTGACCGAATGCTGAGAGCTGGGGTGATGGAAGATTTGGAGGAAAAAAAAACTGGGGTGATGGAAGATTAGCTTTTATACCATAAAAAGGGACAGATTGGAGCATCTACCACTGAAAGAGGAAAGCCTTTCCTTTCCAATCTGTAGGCGTAGTTGGAGATTTACATGTAAGCTCTAAAAGATTGCCTTTAAGCAGATTACACAAAAAGTCAGCAAACAGTGACACAGATAAAGCATTAGAGTGTGTGCACAGCTTTACACAGACACACCCTGGCTGGAGCTCCGACAAAGAACGTTTTCTCCATTCTAGAGTAATTTATTGTTCTTACTTAATTTTCTGTTGCATACACTATTTAGTTTACCTTTTATAGTTCAGCCTCATCATTGTTAGGTTTTGCAAATCTATCCTGGGACTCTAACAATGTTAAACTTTGCTTTACCCTGAATAGATGTCATTTTCTTTAGATTCCTTATTGTGACCTGGGTTGTAGTATTTGTTGTATGTATTCTTCCAGTGGTGCTAATTTTCCCTTTACTTTAGATTGTAAGCTCCTTTGGGCGTGGACTGATGTGAATGTATAATATACAGTGGATAAAATAAGTATTAAACACTTCCCCATTTTTCTGGGTAAATATATTTCTAAAGCTGCTATTGACATGACATTTTCACCATAGTTACATAGTTAGTAAAGTTGAATAAAGACACCAGTCCATCCAGTTCAACCTGTGAGTGTCTACAATTGTCCCTATCCCTGTACATTGCACGCTCACATCGGTCCCTACCCTCAAGAAGCCCACAATCCAAGGTCCCCATTCATATATTAGGGCCAATTATGGACAGAAGCCAATTAACCTACCTGCATGTCTTTGGAGTGTGGGAGGAAACCGGAGTACCCGGAGGAAACCCATGCAGACACAGGGAGAACATGCAAACTCCAGGCAGGTAGTGTCGTGGTTGGGCACCACTTGTCGGTAACAACCCATGCAATCCATACATACAAAGAAACCAAAATAAATAAGTTCAGAAATATAGTTATGTGTAATAAAATGGAATGACACAGGAAAAAAGTATTGAGCACATGAAGAAATGTAAGTGCAAAAAGGCATTGAAAGCCAAGACACCAGCTGAAATCTATCAGTAATTACAAAAAAATCCTGCCCCTTGTCAGTGCAAATTAATATCAGCTGGTTCAGTCTCAAATGGTGTCCTAAAAAAGGTGTCTCATTATCAAGGTGTCACAGAAGAAACATCCCATTATGGGTCAAAGCAAAGAGCTCTTTCAAGACCTTCGCAAACCCAATTGTTGCAAAACATACTGATGGCCTTGGTTACAAAAGAAATCTGGAAGTGGAAAGAACATAATTTCACCTCAAACTGGCCACGGCTAGGTGCTCCTCGCTAGATTTCTGATAGAGGAGTGAATAGAATTATCAGAAGAGCCAAGGACCACTTGTGGAGAGCTCCAGAAAGACCTGGAATAATCAGGCACAATTGTTTCAAAGAAAACAATAAGTAATGCACTCACTCGCCATGGCTTGTATACACACTCACCAAGCAAGACTCCATTGCTGAAGAAAAAGCATGTTGAAGCTTGTTTAAAGTTGGCTGCACAACATTTAGACAAGCCTGTGGAATACTGGGAGAATATAGTCTGGTTAGATGAGACCAAAATTGAACTCTTTGGAGGCCATAATACACACCATGTTTGGAGGTCAAATGGCACTGCACATCACCCCAAAAACACCACCATACCAACAGTGAAGTTTGCAGGTGGAAACATCATAGTGTGGGGCTGTTTTTTACGGTACTGGCAAACTTCATTGAATTAAGGATAAGTAGAAAAATGTACCAAGTCATAAAAATCTGCTGCCATCTACCAGGATGATGAAGATGAGATGAGAGTGGACATTTCAGCAAGACCATGATCTCAAACACAAAGCCAAGGAAACTCTCAATTGGTTTCTAAGTAAGAAAATGATGTCCCTGTCAGGAGCCTTGCGCTCCGGGGGATAAGGGAGAGGTGTTACCCCTTTGGGGGGTGGACTAAAGCACACCCTTAAAGTGGTTGTAAACCCTACTAACCACTTTGACCTACAGGTAAGCCTAGATTAAGGCTTACCTGTAGGTCCAAGAAATATCTCCTAAACCTATACGGTTTAGGAGATATTTACAAAAAGACAGACACCGCTGACAGCAGCGCGCAGGTGCACTGAGCAGGCCGCAGATCACTGCGAAATGCCGCTCGTGTCGGCTCCCGTGCGCATGCGCGGGAGTGACCTCATCGCGGCTCTGGCGAATCACAGCGCTGGAACGGCGAGACCCGGAAGTCACTCCGGGATACATGGCAGCGGTGAAGATGAAGACGGAGGACCGCTTCGGGGGCTTCGTTCTCAGGTAAGTTATTCATAATGAGCTAGTATGCTATGCATACTAGCTCATTATGCCTTTGCCTTGTAGGTTGCATTTGTTTTTATTTATTTTTTATTGCCTTTACGTTTTTTGTTCAATTAATGGTTTTAGCACCACAGTGAATTAAACAAAAACCTACTATAGTCACATACTGGATACATGCTTCTAGTAAAGACTCCACTGCTAAAATATTTTTTAAAAATTCAACTGCATTTCAGAATCAAATGAGCTCATCATACTCCCTGATTGATGTTTTATAAACTATAGCTGCAAGAGAGTTACATGTATGGCCTTGTAGAGTGAGACAAAGGAACATTGCTGTTTTTAGATTCAAGAAATGTATGAAGCCAGCCAGTGCCCACCCAGAAATTAAATATTAGTTTTGGGTGATGCCACCCCTGAACTCTACTGTTTAGGTGCAGTAATGCTTACAGATCATAATTCTGATCTCTTTATTCAAACAAATTGATGAATGAATGTATACATGATGAAAAAAAAGAATAAGAGTGATTCAAACAGCAGTGCCCAAACAAGTGCTAAATATTCATTTTGGCTATTTTAAATGCTCAGTAGTGGAGCAGTGTAGTTGCATCCAAAAAAAAATCATGAATGTTCCTAAAAAATAAAATAAAAAAAAACATTTGGATTTTTTTTTTTACTCACCTCTAAATGGCTGTTGCTAGGGTGTCCCTAGTAGTCTACCTCCTTCAGTGCCTGGGCTGGTGACATCACTTCCCCTTGGCACAGGAAGGGCTCAGCTCTGCCCCCTCCCTCTTGTCAATCATCTGGGACAAGTGACAGGTCCCAGATGATTGCAAGGATAATGACGGCATGCGGCACCGCTCGCACATGCGCAGTGGGTGCCCGGCTGTGAAGCCACAGCCGGGCGCCCACAGTTACAATGCCCGCACCGCCGAATGGAGGGGGAGAGGAGCGGGGCTTCGATCCCCCTCATCGCTGGACCCTGGGACAGGTAAGTGTCCGATTATTAAAAGTCAGCAGCTGCAGTATTTGTAGCTACTGACTTTTAATTATTTTTTTTTTGAATGGCAACACCACTTTAAGAAGGAGAAATTACAGAGGGAGTGCAAATTATTCTAATCTAATAAAAATAGTATTTCATGCTTAACCACTACAATACAGGGCACTTTCACCCCCTTCCTTCCCAGCCCAATTTTCAGCTTTCAGCGCTCTAGCGCTTTCAATGACAATTGCACGGTCATGCTACACTGTACCCAAATGAAATTGTTATCATTTTGTTCGCACAAATAGAGCTTTATTTTGGTGTTATTTATTCACGACTCCGTTTTTTATTTTTTGCGATATAAGCGCAAAATTAAGCGGAAATTTGGAAAAAAACAATATTTTCTTTTTTCTATTTGAAAAGAAATCCAATAAAATCAAATTTTGTCATAAATTTAAGCCAAAATTTATTCTGCTACATGTTTTTGGTAAAAAAAATTCCGTTAAATGTATAATAATTGGTTTGTGTGATCAGGGACATATGTACGCAAATGATCATGTACATATGTGTGCAGGTGATCATGTACATATGTGTGCAGATAATCATTGGGACATGTGATTTTAGTGGGACATATGTGGGGGACATGTTTTTATTATTAGGGACATGTGTTTTTATTATTTGGGGACATGTATGTTTTGGGGACATGTGTGTTTTGGGGACATATGTGGGGACTGTGTTTGTACTGTGTGGTGTGTTGTGTGTTGACACTAGACTGAAGATCAGTGAGTAAAAAGCTGTAAAAAACAGCTCATACTCACTGATCATCAGCGGGCTGCAGCGTTCTGCTCTCCTCTCCTCAGCGATGACTTCCGTGTGAGGAGAGGAGAGCCGATTGCCTAGCAACCGGCTGTTTGTTTACATCACATGACGGCCATGATTGGGCACGGCCGTCATGTGATCAGGAGGGCCAATCACAGAGCCCTCCTGCCGATCTGAGATGTGCCGTGTCCGGGTGACACGAGCACATCGGGATCGCGCCGCTGCGCGAGCACGTGCGCGATCCCGCTACTTCTGAAAGACGTTCCTGAACGTCCTATCAGGAGTAGACGGCTCCCATCCGGCCGTATATATGCATTGGCCGGGTGGGAAGTGGTTAAGCACAAATGACAAGCCATGGAAAAATGTCAAGGTTCACAATGAATGCGGATTTGAAATCGCGCAACTTCACTTGAAATCATGCAATTTCAAAGCCATATGTCAGTGCGACTTCAGGTGCGACTTGGCTGACATCTGTGCGACTTCATGCAAGTCGCACCTGAAGCCGCAAAAAGTAGTGAAGGAACTAGTTTTCAAATCAGTGTTGGCTCATCTACATGCAGAGCATTAGGTTGAATTAATCATACAGTACATCTGCAACAAACTTACAGCAGAACTACAGGCAAAACTTTTTTTTCATTTTGGATAGAGCAAAAGAGGGTTATAACCCCTGTCAGATTTTTTTTCGCCATTTGTGTCCCATTGTGGAGATTTCCCTTCAAGGGGTTGTAAACCGTATATATATATATTTTTTTTAATTATAAACATGTTATACTTACCTGCTCTGTCCAATGATTTTGCACAGAGCAGCCCCGATCCTCTTCTGGGGTGCCCGCCCATGCTCATGGCCCCTCTTCCTCATTGGATGCCCCCATAGAGAACCGCTTTATATGGGGACACCCGTGCGGGCTTGCTCCCGAGTCCTGCTGCTGCGTTTATTGACACAGACAGCGGGACTCGGCTCTGCACCCCGCGCCAATGTATTTGATTGACAGCAGGAGCTCCTCTCAATCTGTCCAATGAGTAGAGAGACAGCAGCTGGAGCTGCTGCGCTCGTGCACATTGCAGGATCGGATTGGGCTCAGGTAAGAAAAAGGGGTAGCTGCAGCACAGAAGTTTTTCACGTTAATACATAGACTGCATTAAGGTGAAAAACCTTGAGGCTCTACAACCACTTTCACTTCCTGTCCCAGAGCCAAACAGGAAGTGAGAGGAAATCCCTACAAATTAAGGCAATCCCTTGGCGATCCGCAGGTCACCAGAACTAGTGTCCCGCATGGAAGATTTCCACTCTATTACTTTTCTGGGGACAACCCAAAATTTGGGGTTTTCTTTTAGTTTTACTTTCAATGATCATAGTAAGCAGAACAAAAAAAAGGGTGAATCTCCTTAACGGGGGGCACAGACAGCAACAAAAACTGACAGGTGTTCTAATCCTGCTCCACTCTATCCAAAACTAAAATGTATTCATACTTTAAGATTTACCATATTTATCGCGTATAACACGTGCTGGCGTATAACACTCACCCCAAGTTTAGGAGGAAACAACTTACATTTAAATGCCCATCAATGCAGCCTTGTCAGTGTTATTTGCAGCCTTGCATTGCAGCCTTGTCAGTCATTTGCAGCCTTGTCAGTGTCTTTGCCATTTAAAAATGGTGCCACCATTTATCTCGGGGGCGTTCGGTAGTTCTCGGCCGTTCTCAGCGGCTTTTGGCTTTCCGAAGAGTGCGGCTGAAAATAGCGAAGAATGGCTGAAAATAGCCGAGAACGGTCGAAGATAGCCGAGAACGGCCTCGTGCAGCCGAAAATACCCGGAAGCCGCAGAGAACGGCAGAAAGGGTGAGAAACAGCGGGGGATCAGTGTATAACACCCCCCCCCCCCCCCGATTTCCTCCTGATTTTAGGGAGAAAAAGGTGCGTGTTATACACCGATAAATACGGTAATCTGACATTTAAACCAGTACTTTATATATGGTCACTATTTGCAAGTAAACATACATGGTGTGCATGTAACAGTGAGGTATGATGGGCTTCCCAAAGAGAGAACACAGCAGGAGCTGTGGCAGGTAGAAATTAGTAGGATTCTAATGAGTTTTACTAAACCCACAACAGTAAAATCAGTCTGTATATGAAGTAAATCATGCTTGTTATACTCACTGTGGAACCTATGGGGTAAATCCTCCACATTGTGTAAAACAGTTTGATCCTGTCTGCTCTGATCCTCCCCTTCCTTTGCTGCCCCCAATCCATTTGCCAATAGATCAGAGTCTTGGAAGCACTGTGCACATGCTCAGTTTGGTGTGATGCTAGAGAGTTTTTTTTTCTTAGGAGAGTGCATGTGATCAGCACAGGGCCAATCAGCACTGTCCAGACAGAACGTCAGGGGTCATGCAGCCTCATAGGACAGTCAGAGGAGAATGAAAACTCCTACAAGCTTTAACCAGTGCTCAACTGGACACTGATAAAAGTCACAAGACTACTACAGTTATAGTATATACTGCTGATGAGAAAAGGTATTTATCAGTTTATATTCACTAAAATAATTGCATTTCCATGTGAATGTAAATATTGACAAGGAAAAGGGGGAGTAAGGGAGAAAAATAAAAAATGTGTTCATTTGGACCTTTCTAATTAGTGTAGTAAGTGATATTAAACAAATGCAAATTATACCACAGGGGTCTAACATAAACCACTCCCAAAAACGAGCTATAAAAAACCTAAAGAAACACCCTGACCTAGTCATTAAAGCATCAGACAAAGGAGGTAATATCGTCTTGTTGACGAAATCACAATATGAAAAGATGTGCTATGACATATTGACCAATGAGAATTGGTATAAAAAGATCTCACCTTCAAATATAACTCGTTACAAAACTCAATTTCTAAACATTCTCAATGGAGGATATGAACAAGGCCTGATAGATCAGGATACATATAAATATCTTAATAATGTACATCCACGAGAAGCAACTTTTTATGCTCTCCCGAAAGTACATAAAGGAGTCACACCCCCCCCCCCCCCCCCCGGGACGTCCCATCATTTCAGGGATTGGGTCTCTAACTGAAAATACGAGTAGACTCATAGATGCTACACTAATGCCACATGTTATAAGTCTTTCCTCATACACTAGGGACACTCTTGATCTTCTGAAAAAATTGGAGGGCTTGGTGGTTCCTCCCGACGCCCTTCTCGTGACTCTTGATGTGGAAGCCTTATATTCCAGCATCCCTCACGAGAAGGGCGTTGAGACGATACGCACCTTCCTCCATGAGGAACCACATACTAATTGGAAATATAATGATTTCATTCTCACCCTTCTTGATTTTGTCTTGACGCATAATTGGTTTAGTTTCAACGGGTCCCACTACCTCCAGGTACAGGGTGTCGCCATGGGTACGTGCTGTGCACCGTCCTATGCGAACCTGTACCTGGGGGGGTGGGAGCGGGAAATTTTTTCAAATGAATCTTTATCAATATTTACCGATTGTGTGATGTCGTGGATGCGCTATATCGACGATATTTTTATAATATGGACGGGAACAACTAGAAGTCTGACAGACTTCATCGAATCCCTCAACATCAACACATACAATTAAAAATTTACCTTAAACATGGATTTTCAAAAAATAACATTCCTAGATTTAACAATCTTTAAAGACAAGAACAACTGTCTAGCTACAAAATTGTATCGCAAGGAAACCGCAGGAAATACTTTACTCCATGCAGCAAGTGCTCACCCCAGCTCGTTGGTAAAAAATATTCCCTATGCACAATATGTCAGAATACATAGAAATTGTACTCATGATAATGACTTCCACAAAGAGGCAGATCTCCTCCGTACACGGTTGCTAGCTAGAGGGTATAGTAAATCTCAACTACGAAGGGCGTACAATCATGCATATAGAAAACCTAGGAAAACCTTATTATATTCAAAGAAAAAATGTAACCCTGAAATACAAACCAACACAAGATTGATAACACGCTTCTCATCCCAACATGAAGAGGTCCGCAATATTCTTACAAATCATTGGCATATCCTACACCAAGATTCGGTAATTAAGAAACACATAGGAAAAAGACCCCAATTGACATTTAGACGCACTACCTCGCTGAGAGACCATTTGGTATCAAGTTTTTATTTACCTAAAGGACAAGAGATCAAAAATGGCAGGGGTTTGTACAAATGTGGAACGTGTGACTTCTGCCCCTGGGTTAAACAAGGTGCAGAAGTCGCACTTCCTAATGGTGAGTTCGTCTATCTAAAATCCAGGGCAGATTGTAAAACACAAGGTGTCATTTACTTGATGACATGCGTATGCGGAGCTTTCTATGTTGGAAAGACTATGAGATGTCTTTGGCAACGCATCAAGGACCATGTATATGTATCCTCCAATGGGAAAATGTTAACAACAGTGAGTAGACACATTGATTTATGCCATGCTTTTGACGCAACGTGTGTCCTTTTTAGTATCTTAGAGATTATTCCAAAGGACCCACGTGGAGGAAACTGGGACAAACGCATTTTACAACGTGAAACGATTTGGATTGAGAAACTCAATGCTACCCAAGCCCCCGGCTTAAATGAGACTGAATCATACAAATCTTTCTTATAAAGTACACCTGCCCCTCCCCCCCTTCCTTTTTTTTTTTTTCTCTCGTCTCTCGCTTATATACACAATAACCTGATGCGAAATTTAAATACTTTTGAATATATGGATGTTCATTTTGTTTGTTTTGAATTCTATATATACCGCATCGGGATGTAACTAATAATTAATGATTTGACTGATTAATGGCTGATCAACTCGAATCTGATCTGCCTTTTTGTAACAGTTTAATTTGTTTCTAAACAATTATGCATATTTATGGTTTATTGTAATTATTACCTCATCAATGCTCAGGTGTTTTTTTTTTTGACCACAGTGTGCGACCACGTAAGCGCGACCCCCAATGATCCCATGGGAATTCCATTCGGGATGTGGGGTTTGGCGCTCCACCATAGGGACCTGTGGGTTGTCCTCACAGTCCCCTCTGGTATTGTCCCCATCCGATGTATCGGAACGAGGCCCTTCTGTTCATCTCCGCAGATCGGGGAGGAACTTTTGAGGTGTTCCTCCTATATCCGGTGCACGTCTGTTTGTTATGGTGGCCAGACGTTTTGTTTTTGGCATACGAACGTACACACGTGCTCTATGCGAGGACGCCGCACGTTCGGGTGTAGCGTCGTGGCCGACCGAACGCATCGTAGGAGACGTTGGTCGGGTAGGTGAACGTCACTTACGTCTAGTGCGGAGTGGCGTCACTACCGGGACGGATACATATAAAAGGACACACGTGGCTGGTGTCCATGAATGGCGGCCATCTTATACACAACAAACAATATGATAGGGGTGAATGGGCTGAATAGTCTGCCTTTTTGATTCCCCCTTTTACCTTCCTTCTTTACCCAGTGGGAACTTGGTTCGTTTTTATTGCACCTTGAGGTAATTGGTCTACATAACTGTATATATCCTTCTCCTTACTTTCACTGGATATATTTCTTTCATCCCTTTTAAACCATTATGGTGGGTTTCTTAAAGCACTATTAATAGTTTAGTCTCAGCATACACTGCACAATTTTTCTTGCTGGCTCTCTTTTTTTCTTTTTTTCTTTGTTGTTCAAATAATTGGCGTCTCACCTAAGTAGTGGGTCTTTTATTTTCTCTCACTCTTAAGGATATATTTTTTTTTTTTTTTTTTATGTTTTTGGATATTATTTAATATAAAATCCTAAAAATTCCCATTCTTTCTTTCTTTGATTATGTTTTTTTCTTTTATCTATACAGCTCAGGGGATACTAAACAGTATCCATCACCGATTCCACTTCTGTTTACTTACGTCTCAAGAATATTTATTAAACACTGAAGATTTGAAACCTTATGAGCCCAATACACCTTTAAAGTGATTCCACTAAGCTCAAAATCTATATTTATATTTTTCTGCTCAACAATTACTTTTTTTTCCCTTTTTTCCCTTCCCTTTCTTCTCTTCCCCTGTTTTTTCCCTTTGTGGAGAAATGGTTATGTAATCAATCGTACCAACTTCCCCAGTCTTCTTCGGAATTGGTGGTCTCTCTATATGGGACACACTCTATGAAGGAATGTAAGTATTGATGGCTTGACACTATATGATATGAAATAGGAATGTTATATCCGCCCCCACATTGTGGTCCCAGAAAATCCCCCTTTTTCCCTCTCCCCCCCTCCCTCTTTTTTTTTTCCCTCTCCTTTATCCCCCTTTTTTGAAACGCCTCAGTACTCTGATGGGTGATATAACGGAATATGTTATATATATTTGGATATATGTATTTTATATGTATGCTTATATATGTGTTTTTTAGTATTTTATATACATATATGTTTTTTCTTTGTTATTTATTTATATTCTCTCCTTACAATTTAGAACACTGTTATCAGCTCCTGAAGAAGCGTCATCACAGACGCGAAACATGTAGAGCACCAAAAATATATGTAATTGCTGACTGTATGGTTGATATCCTTGATCCTATATTTATATAGATATATATTTTGTCTATATATATAGGTTGCCTATCCCTGATTTAGGTTATATGTAAATTTCAGCTTTAGTAACTTAGATATGTAAACATTAGACGTATCTGGCAATGCAGACAGGGATAACTTTGGGCCTAAAAATGAAAATATGAAAAATTCATATGCAATGCCTGACATTGAAAGTTGGCTTTAAAGTGTTGGTAAATTAAAAAAAACTACACAGGTAGTAAGAGCCAGGCACTTAGCTAACGCCTATCATTATGATCGGCATGAGCCAAAAGGTAACATGTCAGGAAAGAAATATAGAGCTCTCTTTGCTGAATTGTTTTTAAACAAATCTCTTGCAAATCTTTTCTTTTATGCTAAATCTACATTCCTTTTGCAGATCCCACATTTTTTTTCCACTTACCTTCCTGCTGTCAAGAAAATGTCTTCTTTGAAGTGTAGGTGATATATTCACCCATATTTACTCAGTTTCTAGATCTTTGGCTTTCAATGGCTCATGGAGGAGAAGTCTGCAGGGCTACAACACATAGGCACCCCCTCCTGGACTAGTTGGAAGGGAAGGGGGGCTTTAATGAGACTGGTCACTGCACAGACAGCCAGCTTTGGTGACTGGTCTCCTCAACAGGTAGAATTTCATTAACCACTTCACCGCCAGAAGATACGGAACTGCGTTACTTTAACTAATAATTGCGCGGTCGTGCAACAATGTACCCAAATAAAATTGATGTCCCTTTTCCCACAAATAGAGCTTTGTTTGTGGTATTTGTTTACCTCTGCGTTTTTTTGGGGGGGTTTTTTTGCGCAATAAACAAAAAAGGCCAACATTTTCTTCATAAATTTTGCAAATGTATTCTGCTTCATATTTCGGTTAAAAAATCCCAATAAGCATGTATTGATTGGTTTGGCAAAAGTTATAGCGTCTACAAACTATGGGATTTTTTTTTTTTTTACTAGTAATGACGGCGATCAGTGATTTATAATGGGACTGCGATATTGCAGCAGAAATTCTAACACTTTGTGGAAAAATATGGACTGTCACTGTATTAATGACACTGGCTGGGAAGTGATTAACATCAGGCGCAATCAAAGGGCTAATTGTGTGCCTAACCAGTGTTTATGTGAACCGTGTTAGGTGCTTTTACTAGGGGAAGAGATGGAATTTATTCCGGCTTTGCAGGCACACAAAATTCATCTCTTCCTCCGTCAGAACTGAGATCTGCCTTGGTTACAGTGGAAGTGGGCTGGTGGCGGTGCACATGTGCACCCCCTACCCAGAAATGCCGGATCTTGTATATGTGTAGTTTTTTTGTGTTTTGTGTTTCCCTAGGGCTCACTTTCTGTTTAACTACCTCCCACCCGCTGTATAGGCAAATGACAGAAGGCAGGATCCTCTCTGGTTCTGGTGTCGGCCCAGTCTTGCCACATTCACGTGCCAGACCTGACATGGCGTGATCCCGATCTCCGTAAAGAGCCGGTGAAGTGGCTCTTTACGCATGTGATCAGCTGTGTCCAATATATAATTGACTCTTCTCCCCTCACACTGACAGAGTGTAAGGAGAGGAGAGCCGATCAGCGGCATGTCCTCACAGGGGAGACCTGTACAGATAATCATGGCACTTATCATCAGTGGGCTGATTAGTGCCCAGCAGTGATGCCAATCTGTGCCCATCAGTGATTAAAGTCAGTGTTGCCTTTCAGGACCTGCGCATCAGTGCTGCCTATACGTGCCACCTCTCATTGCCCATCGGTGCCACCTATCATTGCTCATCAGTGCCGCATATCAGTGCCACCTATCAGCGCCCACCAGTGCAGCATATTAGTGCCTCATCAGTGCCCATCAGTGCAGCCTCATCAGTGCCCATCAGTGAAGGAGAAAAATTACTTATTTACAAAATTTTCTGGCAGAAACTAAGAATTTTTTTTTTTCATAAGTTTCTTTTTTTTTAGCAAAAATCCCAGTGGTGATTAAATACCACCAAAAGAAAACCCTATTTGTGTCAAAATAATGATAAAAATGTCATATGGGTACAGTGTTGCACGACTGCACAACTGTCATTCAAAGTATGACAGCGCTGAAAGCTGAAAATTGGCCTGGGAAGGAAGGGGGTAAAAATGGCAGGTATTGAAAAAGGTTAACCAACTGTATTTATGTAGCAGGCATGTTGTAATGTAATTTCTCATTTTGGCCACCAGATGGAGACACAGAGATGCTGACTTGTCCTTCCAGAAAACTCAGAGACACAGAGCACACTTAACCACTTGCTTACTGGGCACTTAAACCCCCCTCAGTCCCAGACCAATTTTCAGCTTTCAGCGCTGATGCACTTTGAGTGACAATTACGCGGTCATACAACACTGTACCCAAATGAATTTTTTATCATTTTTTTCCCACAAATAGAGCTTTCTTTTGGTGGTATTTAGTTACAGCTCGGAGTTTTATTTTTTGCTAAACAAACAAAAAAAGATGCAAAAAAAAAAAAAAAAAAAATCATGTTTTAATAGTTTGTTATAAAATTTTGCAAACGGGTCATTTTTCTCCTTCATTGAAGTGCGCTGATTAGGCGGCACTGATAGGCTGCATTGGTGGGCACTGATGGGCTGCATTGGTGGGCACTGATGGGCTGCATTGGTGGGCACTGATAGGCTGCACTGGTGGGCACTGATAGGCATAGTTAAGGCGGCACTAATAGGCACAGATAAGGCGGCACCGATGGGCACAGATAAGGCGGCACTGATGGGCAAAGATGGGCACAGATAAGATGGCACGGATGGGTGGCACGGATAAGTGGCACGGATGGGTGGCACGGATGGGCACTGATAGGTACCACAGATAGATGGGACTGATGGGCACTGATAGGTGGCACTGATAGGTGGCTCTGATGGGCACTGATGGGCGGCACTGCTGGGCACTGATGGGCGGCACTGCTGGGCACTGATGGGCGGCACTGGGGTGCAGCACCTGAGGCAGATTTTGGGTGGCACTGTGGGTGGCACTGCTGGGTGGCACTGTGGGTGGCACTGTGGGCACTGCTGGGTGGCACTGTGGGCACTGCTGGGTGGCACTGTGGGCACTATGGGCACTGCTGGGTGGCACTGACAGGGGGCACTTACTTTATTTCAGGATGGCACTGCGGGTGGCAGGTGGGCACTGGCAGGGGGCAGGTGTCCTTTTAAATTGCTGGCCGTGATCGGGACTGATGTCCCGAACACGGCCGCCGGCGATCGGCTTTTTTTTTTTCTCCTCGCGCTGTCAGCGCGAGGAGGAATACTAGCCGATTACCGGCTCCGTTTTATCACATGATCAGCTGTCATTGGCTGACAGCTGATCACGTGATAAGGGGTCGGGATCGACCCCTTACACGGATCGGTGATCAGGCGAGTCTCACGGACTCGCCGATCACAGAGCGCGCCGCGCGCGCCCCTCAGGGGGCGCGCAGGCCGCTCGTAACCGGGACTACGTCAATAGACGTAGTCCCGAAAATGTGGGTCCGCGCTATTGCCGTCATTTTGCAATAGCGCGGATCCCAAGTGGTTAAAGAGGGATTCCACCTACAAAAAAAATATTAAAAGCCAGCAGCTATAAATACTACAGCTGCTGACTTTTAATAAATGGACACTCACCTGTCCCGGGTTCCAGCGATGCCGGCAGCCGAGGCCGATCGATCGCTCGGCCCTCGGCTGCTGCCGCCACCATTCTAGGTGAGGCAATCAGGAAGTGAAGCGAATCGGCTTCACTTCCTGGTTCCCTACTGCGCATGCGCGAGTCGCGCAGCGCAATAGGAATTGTCCGCGCTGTCTCTGAGACCCGTGTGTGACCCAGCAGACAGCACGGCAGGACAGGAAATGGCGTAGACTCCCACAGGAGTCTATGCCCGGAAGTGGGTGTAAATACCTGTCTTTGACAGGTATCTCCACCCCCCTCCCCCCTGAAAGGTGCCAATTGTGACACCGGAGGGGGGAGGGTTCCGATCAGCGGAGGTTCCACTTTAGGGTCGAACCCCGCTTTAAAAAAAGGGGGAGTTTCAGGAAGTGTTAACAGGAGACTAAAGAGAGGAAGGCTAAGGTGATTCAAAGAGAAAGAAACAGACTTCCACACAGAATTACAGAGAGAATGCTGTCAGCAGAAGAAGAGAGAGAGTGAAGGAGAGGTGACGGGACTGTGTGGTGAAACTCCATCTGAAAGAAGAGTGCGCCACACTGTCTAGCGGCACCTGCTAGCCACGCTTTTCCTGAGACTACTGTGAGAGTGCTGACAGGAGGCTGAGGGGAGCCACAGTTCAGCCCAGGCACTCTGCTCAGCAACCCAGTGCCACCCAGCAGAGATAATCCACACCGCTTCAGGGATCCCAATATAGATCCAGGTGTTCAGTTGGCCACTGTCCAGTCACCTTGCCAGTTTAGCTACCAGCCATCCTGATTGGCCAACAAGAGGTGATCCAGTGCCTTACAGCATTGCTAGGAGCCTGAATCAGCATTTGGAATTTCCATCATGCCATCGCACAGAGGATTGGCGAGTGGATAAAAACCCAAAACGTCCTTCTTAACACAGTACAGACACTGTATGCAGACACCTTTTCCCTTTTCTAGTGTCAGAGGATGCTTGTTTGGAACTACCACTTTTAGCCATTCTGTTCTTACCAACCACTAACGGAATTTCCTAGAGGATTACTGTCTCACTTTGCCTGATTAAACCTACTTTCTTTTCAAAGGGCCCCAATGTTTGCTAGCAGAAGATACTAGTACTCTTCAACCCAGGACCCCCCTTACAGAATTGTGCTTACTGTACCTGTTAACCAATTTCTTCTTTTTGTGTTGTTACTTCCAATAGTGCTTGTGGCTCAGAAGGAGCTGAGAAGTTGACAAATCTTCTCTCCTCCCTCTCAGTGTCTGTGTTATGGGCATATAGATTACTGCCCTTTTTACATTTACAGTTGCTAAATATTGAAGGTTGTCTTTTCTAATGTAATAATTCTTTGCAGAAAGGTTTAACAGTGTTGTAAGCTTCAATATGCTTTAAACCGTGATAATATATTCAATTTTTTATCACTACCAGATGTGTGTCTGTTTTTGGTGATAATCCACAGCCAGGATAACAGTATTTTCCACATGTGTCCTTAAATATGTTTGCAGTCATTTTATTTAACCAGGTGTGCCAGAGGGGCTGAGGTCATTCTTGGAGTTGAGGAGGAGATCAGAGAATCAAAATTCACCAAGCGGCTCCTTTAGGGGTGGCGCTATATTTCGAAGAAGCTTGTTAGTCGATTTCTGTTGGGATTGCCACTGCACTGCCACACACATTATTCTCTATGATGCCCTTTCACATCAATGCAACATGGTACAGTGAGATTTTTGAAAAGGTGCAGGTGATTTTTTTTTTTTTTTGGTGCAGTAAAGTGTGTTTTTGGCCCCATAGGCTTCAATAGGAGCAAATGAAAACCACATGTACAGGTTTTTCTAGTGTATTTTTGGCAGGGTTTTGGGGTTAAAATGCCCCAAAAAACACATAAAACATAAAAATGCACTGAAAAAAATATGAATTGGCAACACCACCAGTGCCAACATAGGCTTAAAATCCTTTGCAACCAGTGATGGCTCTGACCTGAGTTATTGTAGGGATGAAGCAGCTGTTGGAACAAGCGCCTCCTAGTGCCAGAGGAGGGATTGCCATCCTGTTCTTTTGGGCTGCAAATGACATTTTTAAAAGTCAGCAACTACAAACACTGTAGCTGCTGACTTTTAATAAGGACACTTACCTTGTCCATAGAGCCAGCGATATCGCCCCCCGAGGGTGATCCATCCATCGGAGCAGGTGCCCGCGCCGCCATCCTAAGGGAAGCAGGCAGTGGAGCCTTGCAGCTTCACTGCCCGTTTCCTACTGCACATGCACGAGTCACGCAGCGTTTTGTGAAGGCAATGGGGCCGCTCATCGAAGTGGAGGAACTGAAGAAATAGCGCTGCGGAATAGAAAGAGGCAGATTAGGAAGACTGCCTAGCAACAGGGGTTTCTGGTAAGTATAAAAAAAAAAAATCAATTCACATTTTTATTTTTTAAAGAATATTAATGGAATTTTCTATTTTTGGGTGGCCCTCCTCTTTAAGCCTAGGTTCACACTGATTCGAGTTAGAAATTGTGTAAGTTCAGCTGATTGCACGATTTCAAACCGGCAATGCAGTCCAACATCGGGGGGCAATTTGACAGACATCTGTGCGGGTTCCTGCACAGATGTCTATTCAAATCGCCCCTGAAGTCACCAAAAGTAGTACGGGAACTACTTTTGGGAATCAGTGTGGTGCCGCACCATTTCGGATGGTGCTATTGCCAGCATTAGCGGCCGATTTGACATGTCAAATCGCATGCCAAGTCATCCCGATGTGAACATGGGCTAAAGGAGCAAGCGGCCAATGCTGTATCAAGACACATGTAATGTGCATAATTGCTCTGGGTCTGTGCTTCAAAAAGGATATAGATAATTTATTTTGTTAAGCGCTGCGCAAACTGTTGGCGCTATATAAAACCTGTATAATAATAAATAATAATAGTACTGAAGCTTTTATATTTAAATTCAGAAATGGCAGCTCTCATTTATCTAAGTTTCCCTCAAGATGTTTAATATTCACCTCTTTGTTCCTGCACAAAGTCTTTCCAAAATGATCCCATATTTATTCTTGCACCATGGACCTAAGGTATTCTGCATTAAAAACACAGAAAACTGATTAAAACATATAGAATACTGCTGATTATGGCTGGGTCCACACATATACAAATTGGATGTGGGTTTCCCAATGCTGTGAGCCGCAGCCTATGTGAATGGTGCCTATAGGTTGCAATATAATAAAATGATTCCAATTGTTATGTTTTGGTGTTTTTAGCACAACTAATGCAAGTCAAATGTAGCAGCAGTGCCCCCTGCAGGTTGTCATGTGTAAAATCTAGCCAAAATTGTGAAAAGATTTTTTTAGACATATATGTGTCAAAGCAGCATTATAGATCTAACAAATAATGTGCAAATAATTCCAATTTGAAACAGCAAATAAAGTGCAATATGGAACAGCAAACTATAAGTGCAATATGAGACAGCAAATATTTAAACATGCATGTTCCAATACAAAACAGTAGATAAAGTGCCAGAGAGTGCAATATGGAACAGCATTCAATAAATTGCGGCTATCCATCCAACACTTAACCATGCATAAAAGTAACAGCGTTTGTGCAAACAAACACGGTGCATATATAAATGTCCTTTTGTCATAAATAAAAATAAATTGTGAAGCCCATAGTGAGAACAAAGACCGTTAGCATGTGTTCTCACTATGGGCTTCACAATTTATTTTTATTTATGACAAAAGGACATTTATATATGCACCGTGTTTGTTTGCACAAACGCTGTTACTTTTATGCATGGTTAAGTGTTGGATGGATAGCCGCAATTTATTGAATGCTGTTCCATATTGCACTCTCTGGCACTTTATCTACTGTTTTGTATTGGAACATGCATGTTTAAATATTTGCTGTCTCATATTGCACTTATAGTTTGCTGTTCCATATTGCACTTTATTTGCTGTTTCAAATTGGAATTATTTGCACATTATTTGTTAGATCTATAATGCTGCTTTGACACATATATGTCTAAAAAAATCTTTTGGCGAGGGCATGTGGCCTATTACAGGTCTGGGGGGGGGGGGCTCTCTTGTCCCCCCCCTCTTTATCTGCGGCCTGCCAGGTTGCATGCTTGGATAAGGGTCTGGTATGGATTTTTGGGGGGACCCCACACCATTTTTTTTTATTTTGGTGCGGGGGGTTCCCCTTAATATCCATATCCGACCTGAAGGGCCTGGTATGGAACTTGGGGGGACCCCCACGCTATTTTTTAAAAAATTTTGGGTCCCGAAAAAACGGCCATTTTTAAAACTTTTTTTTTGCATTGATACATGTCCCCTGGGCAGGACCCAGGTCCCCAAACACTTTCTATGACAATAACTTGCATATAAGCCTTTAAAATTAGCACTTTTGATTATTCATGTTCGTGTCCCATAGACTTTAAGGCCCCATGCACACAAGACGCTGTTAAACGCACATTCAGAGGCAGTTGCACACTTTTTTCAACTGCCCCTGAACTCATTCAATGTTATCCTATGTGTCCATGTACACAGTCTTGTTTTTTGCCGTTTTTAGGCAATTGCGTTTAACCTCGTTTTTCCAGAAGCAAAAAAAATGGGTGGAGACGCAAAAGTTTTCCACGTTTCAGACGCCAAACCCGGCAAAACACCGGTACCGCGTTTAGCCACGTTTGCGTTTATAAGCATTTTTAAAGGTGTCCTATTTTTTTTACATTAAAAATCTCAAAAATTATGGCAAATGATGAAAAACTATTAAAAAAAAATATTTTAAATTGCTTGTAATGATTCATAGACTATTTATATACCCTAATGAGCCCTTGATCCAATCCAATACACCACTAGCATTGCTGTTATCCAAAGTATAATTGGAATTTGACCCATATGTTGTTAGATTTGAACAAGCAACTTGTGGCAGGTGACGTGGCAAGTGAAGTGGCAAATGGACAATCCACAACTTGTGGCAGGTGACGTGGCGAGTGGGCAATCCACAACTTGTGGTAGGTGACGTGGCGAGTGGACAATCCACAACTTGTGGCAGGTGACGTGACAAGTGACATGCTAAATACAAGTACACTGCTGCTCTCACAGCTGCTGCTACTCACTCTGGTCTCACAAAATAGCTGAAATAGTTAAATAATACTGTTTTTGAGCTGGGGAGGGTCTTATGAGGTTATCTTATATAAACGCTTCTAGATGCAAATGCGGTTAAACGCGTCTAAATGCAGCTAAACGCGGCATGCAAACGCAGCAAAACGGGCGTTTCTAAATGCCGGTTTCAGCTTTTAAAAACATATGTTCAGCAGAGTTTGCATCGGCGTCTCATGTGCATGGGGCCTAATGGTGTTCACGCGTTCGAACAAATTTTTTGCCTGTTCGCATGTTCTGCTATGAACCGAACCGGGGGTGTTCGGCTCATCCCTAGTTGTGGTAATGCACACTAAGCACTGTGAAGGGGCCTGTAATACATTTTATTTGTATACATTTAAACTAAGGAGGTTATTTACGAAAGGCAAATCTACTTTGCACTACAAGTGCAAACTACAAGTCCAAAGTGCACTTGGAAGTGCAGTCGATGTAGGGGTAGATCTGAAATGAGGGGAAGCTCTGCTGATTTTATTATCCAATCATGTTCAAGCTAAAATGCTGTTTTTTTTAATTTTCCTTGCATTTCCCCCTCGGATCTACAGCGACTGCACTTCCACGTGCACTTTCAGTGCAATTTCAAATGCACTTTGCAAGACAAAGTGTATTTGCCTTTAGTAAATAACCCCCTATATAATTTGAAACTACAGCTATGGCCAAAAGTTTTGAGAATGACACGTTACTATGGTATACTGAAGTATATAATTACAAACATTTCATGTGTCAAAGGATTTTATTGACAATTGCATTGAGTTTTAATCAATATTTAAGTAGTCAATATATGCATGTTGACCCTTCTTTTTCAAGACCTCTGCAATTTTCCCTGGCATGCTGTCAATTAAATTCTTGGCCACATCCTGACTGATGGCAACCCATTCTTCCATAATCAATGCTTGTTCGCCCCACCACCCAAACCCCTCCCCCCCCCCCCCCCCCCTTGAGGACTGACCACAAGTTCTCAATGGGATTAAGGTCTGGGGAGTTTCCTGGCCATGGACTCAAAATTTCCATGTTTTGTTATCCAAAGCCACTTAGTTATTGCTTTTGCCTTATGGCAAGGTGCTCCATCATGTTGGAAAAGGCATTGTTCCTCACCAAACTGTTCTTGGATGGTTGGGAGAAATTGCTCTCTGGATGTTTTTGTACCATTCTTTATTTATGGCTGTGTTCTTGGGCAAAATTGTGAGTGAGCCCACTCCCTTGGCTGAGAAGCAACCCACCACATGAATGGCCTCAGGATGCTTTACTGTTGGCATGACACAAGACTGATGGTAGCGCTCGGCTTTTCTTTTCCAGTCAAGGTTTATTCCACATGCCACTAACAACTGCAAAGGGGATTTTTCCGAGAAATTACTTTACTTTACTCCTCAGCAGTCCAATCTCTGAACCTTTTGCAGAATATCAGTCTGTCCCTTGATGTTTTTCCTGGAGAGAAGTGGCTTCTTTGCTGCCTTCTTCACACCAGGCCATTCTCCAATAGCCTTCACCACACCGTGTGCAGATGCACTCACACTTGCCTGCTGCCATTCCTGAGCAAGCTCTGCATTGGTATTGCCCCGATCCCCCAGATGAATCAACTGTAGAAGGCGGTCCTAGCACTTGCTGGACTTTCTTTGGCGCCCTGAAGCCTTCTTCACAAATGCAGTGGAAATGTTTTTTTTTATGGGATTAAGTTCATTTTCATGGCAGAGAGGGACTTTGCAACTCGTCTAATCACTCTACAAAACATTCTGGAGTATATGCAGACTTTATGAAAATTATTATTTTGTGTCATTCTCAAAACTTTTGGCCACGGCTGTATATACTGTATTGTGAGTGGACATATTTGCTTATTACACATATACTGTACAGGCTCTCTTTCCTGCTTTAGAGTGTTAGGGTCCTTTCACACGGGGCGGATCAGTTCTGATCCGCCCCGTGGATGTCTGTTTGCTCAGCGGGGATCACTCCGTCGATCCCCGCTGAGCAGGGAGATGACAGCTCCGTCTCTGCACACTGTGCAGGGACGGACCTGTCACAGCGCCGCTCTCCCCTATGGGAGATCGGATGACGACAGACCGCAGTGCCCGTCGTCACCCGATCCGATCCGCAGACGGATGGAAAAATAGCTTTTTCCTCCGTTACACTTTTCGGATCGGAGCGGGTCGGATGTCAGCGGACATGTCACCGCTGACATTCGACGCTCCATAGACCTCTATGGAGCACCCGTTCAGGTCCGCCTGAAAAACTGACAGACGGGCCTGAACGGGACGTAAGTGTGAAAGAGGCCTTACACAATGGTTCTTTACTACTTCTCCTCAGAATACAAGTCTATAGCCCTGTGCACACAGGCTGAATATCGCCCGAAATCAGCCAGTACAGTAGAAACTGGCTGACATTCTGCCCATGTGTACAGCTCCTTGTTTGACAGAAGCCGATCTCATGACCTGCTTCTGTCAAACAAGCATGCTGAAAAACCAGCGGCCAATTGCCATTTGATCATTGCTTGCAGCCAATGGCTGTTCTGTCGAGGGCGGTCCGCCTGTCAGAACACAGGGAGATGGCTGTACTAACGTCACAGAGATAAACACTGCAAACAGTCACTGAAAATACAATACGTCCTTTTTTAAACACATTTGGAAAAAGTTAGTGTCTTTTAGCTGTTGTGTCCCTGTTGGGGAGATTTCCTTTACTTCCTGGCCTGTACAAACTGAGTCATCGGGACAGGAAGTAATGGGCTATCTATTATAAGACACAGCAAGAAACACACTTTTGTAATAACATTGGAAAGGGTTAAAATATCTGTCAGGTATTCATAACTGTTGGTGCTTCCAGTCTCAGACGTAGACATGATCCCTGTGTTCCCCAGAGAAACTTCCAGGTGAAATGGCTGCGTTTCCACCTAGAGACTTCCAGGTGACATTGCTGTATTTCCCTCTAGAACAGTGGTTCTCAACCTTTCAAGTGCCATGACCCCTTGATAAAATTTCCCAAGTTGTGGGGACTAGTGATGGACGAACTTCCGACGGGACGTTTCGCGAACGCGAAATGCGAACGGACCCAAACGTTCGCGAAACCGAACGTTCGCCGCGGGCCCCATTGACTTCAATGGGAGGCGAACTTTGCAAACCTTCATGTCGAATTTGCGGCCACGTGGTAATTATTAGGGGGTAAAACGTAGTCCCACCATCTGGACAATGACATAATACATGTATGAGGTGAATTTGGGATCGATAACTACAAGCATTTTTATTTTATTTGGGAAATTGTTCTAACAATTCAGGACTATGGAGCTAATGAAGGCAATGGAGGAGAGGGAAGGTCAGGGACCAGGGTAGGCAAAGAAGAGGGTGCAGGAGATGATCACCAGCAGCGTGACATACCGGAATGACACATGCACCGTGATAGAGGCATCTGACAGCAGCACCGTAATACAGAGCACTGACAGCAGCACCGTGACATACAGCGCTGACAGCAGCACCGTGACATACAGCGCTGACAGCAGCACCGTGACATACAGCGCTGACAGCAGCACCGTGACATACAGCGCTGACAGCAGCACCGTGACATACAGCGCTGACAGCAGCACCGTGACATACAGCGCTGACAGCAGCACCGTGACATACAGCGCTGACAGCAGCACCGTGACATACAGCGCTGACAGCAGCACCGTGACATACAGCGCTGACAGCAGCACCGTGACATACAGCGCTGACAGCAGCACCGTGACATACAGCGCTGACAGCAGCACCGTGACATACAGCGCTGACAGCAGCACCGTGACATACAGCGCTGACAGCAGCACCGTGACATACAGCGCTGACAGCAGCACCGTGACATACAGCGCTGACAGCAGCACCGTGACATACAGCGCTGACAGCAGCACCGTGACATACAGCACTGACAGCAGCACCGTGACATACAGCGCTGACAGCAGCACCGTGACATACAGCGCTGACAGCAGCACCGTGACATACAGCGCTGACAGCAGCACCGTGACATACAGCACTGACAGCAGCACCGTGACATACAGCACTGACAGCAGCACCGTAAGCAGCCCCAGGAGGAAGTCAGCACAGCACAGGGATGGTGTGATCCCCTCATAATAAGAACCCCCAGGAGGAAGTCAGCACAGCACAGGGATAGTGTGATCCCTTCATAATAAGAACCCCCAGGAGGAAGTCAGCACAGCACAGGGATATCATAAGCAGCCCCAGTAGAAATATGACACCGCTCAACCTCTTCAAAGAGGAGGGTAGGGGCATATAGTACGGTGTGCTTTTTTGGGTCAAGGAAGTGAGCCAAATGAATTAAGAAGGTCTGTGTGCTTGATTAAAAAAATAGTTTATAGACATATACATGGTCTACTGGTCACATGTGTTGAATTCCTCCGAGATCCATGCCTCATTCATTTTTAGAAATGTGAGGTAGTTAACACTGTGGTGAGCTAGGCGAGTACGCTTATCGGTCACAATCCCCCCTGCTGCGCTGAACGTCCTTTCGGACAGGACACTGGATGAGGGGCAAGCCAACAGTTCGATTGCAAATTGGGCAAGCTCTGGCCAGAGGTCAAGCCTGCCCACCCAGTAGTCTAGGGGTTCATCACTCCTCAGAGCGTCCACATCGGCCGTTAACCCAATGTAGTCGGACACCTGACGGTCTAGGCGTTCCCTGATGCTGGATCCGGATGACACCTGTCGATGGGTCGGCTGAAAGAATGACCTCATATCCGAAGTCACCAACACATCTTCAAACCGGCCTCTTCTTGCAGGCGCTGTTGGATTGGTACCCGCAAATCCTTCTCTGGGAGTGGGAATTGCTCCTCTGCCAGCGCACGCAAAAGCAGAATGCAGCATTTCTCGAAGCAAGGCCTGGAAGTGCTGCATTCTGACAGCCCTCTGCGACGGCGGTAACATTTCCGCCATTTTGTGTTTGTACCGGGGGTCTAAGTACGTTGCCACCCAGTACTGGTCCTTGACCCTCATGCTTTTTATACGGGGGTCCCTATTAAAACACTGGAGCATGAAGGCCCCCATTTGCACTAAAGTGGAAGCGGTGTGGTGGCCTGGCTCCTGCTCATCATCCAGGATAATGTCGTCCTCTTCATTCTCCTCTCCCCATCCTCGCACAACAGGGATCCCAGAAAGGTTTAAAGCATGCTCTTCTTGCTCCTGCTCATCCGCCCCGGCACCATCCTCCTCTGACTCCTCATCAGACTCCTGTTGTTGACTTGTCTCAGATAGAGTAGCCCCCCCTGGGAATTCATCCAGCATTGCGACTTCCTCATCTTCCCGCTCCTGCTCCTCCACAGCCTGATCAATGACACGACGCAATGCACGCTCCAGAAAGAAGGCATAAGGTACCATGTCACTGATGGCGCCATGGCTGCGACTGACCAGTTTGGTGATCTCCTCAAATGGCCGCAGAAGTCTGCATGTGTCGCGCATGAGCAGCCACTGGCGCGGTGAAAAAAAACCCAGCTCCCCAGAACCGTTTCTTTCGCAGAGTTCATACAGGTAGACGTTAACTGCACGTTTCTGCTGGAGCAGCCTATCAAGCATATAGAAGGTTGAGTTCCATCGCGTCGGGCAATCGCAAATAAGACGTCTGACCGGCAGATGGTGTCGCCGCTGAATGTCAGCAAGGCGAGCCATGGCCGTGTAAGATCTTCTGAAATGGGCCGAGATTTTCCTTGCCTGCCGCAAGATGTCCTGGACCCCAGGGTATTTGACAAGGAATCGCTGCACGACCAAGTTTAAGACGTGTGCCATGCACGGCACGTGCGTGATTTTGCCCTGTTTCAATGCGCTAAGCAGATTGGCACCGTTGTCACACACCACTTTACCAACTGTCAAATTGAGCGGTGTTAGCCACTCATCTGCCTGTGAACGCAAAGCTGAAAGGAGTGCCGGGCCAGTGTGGCTCTTTGCTTCCAGGCACAACAGACGCAGCACGGCATGGCAACGTCTCACCTGGCATGTGGAATAGGTTCTGGGGAGCTTGGGCGGTGCAGTGGAAGAGACGCTAGCAGCGGAAAAGGAGGAGGCAGCTGAGGAGGAGAGGGAGGAGGATGGAGTAGGAGGAGGAGAAGAAGAGTCAGGCCTGCATGCAATCCGTGGCGGTAAAACCAAATCTACACGGGTGCCACGGGTTACATGCTTGACGGCCGTCAGAAGGTTCACCCAGTGGGCAGTAAAACTGATATACCTTCCCTGCCCGTGTTTGCTAGACCACGTGTCTGTGGTCAGATGTATCTTGGCACCGACACTGTGTGCCAGAGATACATTCACTTGCCGCTGAACATGGCCATATAGCTCTGGGATGCCCTTCTCTGAGAAATACTTCCTTCCTGGGACCTTCCATTGTGGTGTTCCAATGGCCACAAATTTGCGAAAGGCCTCCGAGTCCACCAGTTTATATGGCAGTAGTTGGCGGGCTATGAGTTCTGACAAGCCAGCCGCCAACCGTTGGGCAAGAGGGTTATCCGGCGTCATCATTTTTTTACGCTCAAACATTAGGCCCACGGAAGCCTGCCTTTTTGCAGAAAAATGTGAGCTTGGCGTGATGGAAGGTGGAGTGGAGGACAATTGTGAGGAGAGAGGAGAAGGAGAAGTAGAAGACGAGGCTGGACGGTGAGAGCCTGCAGTGTGGCTTTGTGTGTTCCGTTGCTCCCACTGGGCTCGGTGATGGCTGCTCATGTGCCTTCTTAAGGCGGTCGTCCCTAGGTGAGTATTGGGCTTACCGCGACTAACGCGTTGACTGCAAAGATTGCAGATGGCAACGCTATTGTCAGCAGCGGACACGTTAAAAAAAGCCCACACTGCGGAGCCATGTGCCGGTGTCCTGGGAGCGCCAGATGTGACCGTACATGGTCGATGACTCGCTCCTGATACATTTGCAGTCTGCTTTGTCCCTGCTGTGCAATGTAAGTCATTGCTGCTTCTCCTCCCTATCTGCTGGTCCATATCTCCCTCTGAACTCCCCTCCTCTTCCTCTCTTGTGGGCACCCACGTGACATCACTAGACACGTCATCATCAACGTCACCTTCCCCACCGCTATAAGTAGAGATCTCGGAGTAGGCAGCAACACCGGGGACCAACCTCCTCCTTGGGCTGATCTGGGTACTGGCGTCAGACTGCTGAGTAGCGCTTGTTGCTACCTCCTCTTCCTGATCCAATACCAAGAGTGGCTGCGCATCAGAAATGTCCTCTTGATATGGATCGGAAAATAATTCCAGTGACTCAAGCGGAAGGTATGTGGTGGTGGTGGTGGTGGTCGTGTTGTTGGTGGTAGTGTCTTTGGGGGTGCACATAGCAGAGAGTGAAGAAGAGGGTGCAGATCGAGAGGATGAGGAGGGTGCAGAAGAGTAAGGCTGAGCGAGCCACTCAACCAAGTCTGGTGCATCCTTTAAAGTAATTGAACGCACCTTCTGCAACTTCCCACTTTGGCTCAAGCCTGTTGCTCCTGCCCTACCCCTACCACCCCTGCGGAAGGGCCTGCCTCTTCCTCTGCCTGTCATTTTTTAAATGACCCTGTGACAAAACTCTTAGTCCCTATACCGATGAAGGACTGCTGCAGTATAGGGCAGCGGTCAGCAGTGGTGCACGTCAACCCTATCTATTGTGGACCGATAGCGGTCCTTACAGAACAGCAGACTGTACCGCACTCAAGCCTATGTACCGTAGCACCCTATACCAAGTTACCAGTCCTTATAAGAACTTTTGTGGACCAAGCAGGTTGTGTATTAGTGTTTAGCAGACTGTACGTCAGTCCCTATACCGCTGAAGGACTGCTGCAGTATAGGGCAGCGGTCAGCAGTGGTGCACGTCAACCCTATCTATTGTGGACCGATAGCGGTCCTTACAGAACAGCAGACTGTACCGCACTCAAGCCTATGTACCGTAGCACCCTATACCAAGTTACCAGTCCTTATAAGAACTTTTGTGGAACAAGCAGGTTGTGTGTTAGTGATTAGCAGACTGTACGTCAGTCCCTATACCGCTGAAGGACTGCTGCAGTATAGGTGAGCGGTCAGCAGTGGTGCACGTCAACCCTATCTATTGTGGACCTATAGCGGTCCTTACAGAACAGCAGACTGTACCGCACTCAAGCCTATGTACCGTAGCACCCTATACCAAGTTACCAGTCCTTATAAGAACTTTTGTGGACCAAGCAGGTTGTGTATTAGTGTTTAGCAGACTGTACGTCAGTCCCTATACCGCTGAAGGACTGCTGCAGTATAGGGCAGCGGTCAGCAGTGGTGCACGTCAACCCTATCTATTGTGGACCGATAGCGGTCCTTACAGAACAGCAGACTGTACCGCACTCAAGCCTATGTACCGTAGCACCCTATACCAAGTTACCAGTCCTTATAAGAACTTTTGTGGAACAAGCAGGTTGTGTGTTAGTGATTAGCAGACTGTACGTCAGTCCCTATACCGCTGAAGGACTGCTGCAGTATAGGGCAGCGGTCAGCAGTGGTGCACGTCAACCCTATCTATTGTGGACCGATAGCGGTCCTTACAGAACAGCAGACTGTACCGCACTCAAGCCTATGTACCGTAGCACCCTATACCAAGTTACCAGTCCTTATAAGAACTTTTGTGGAACAAGCAGGTTGTGTGTTAGTGATTAGCAGACTGTACGTCAGTCCCTATACCGCTGAAGGACTGCTGCAGTATAGGTGAGCGGTCAGCAGTGGTGCACGTCAACCCTATCTATTGTGGACCGATAGCGGTCCTTACAGAACAGCAGACTGTACCGCACTCAAGCCTATGTACCGTAGCACCCTATACCAAGTTACCAGTCCTTATAAGAACTTTTGTGGACCAAGCAGGTTGTGTATTAGTGTTTAGCAGACTGTACGTCAGTCCCTATACCGCTGAAGGACTGCTGCAGTATAGGGCAGCGGTCAGCAGTGGTGCACGTCAACCCTATCTATTGTGGACCGATAGCGGTCCTTACAGAACAGCAGACTGTACCGCACTCAAGCCTATGTACCGTAGCACCCTATACCAAGTTACCAGTCCTTATAAGAACTTTTGTGGAACAAGCAGGTTGTGTGTTAGTGATTAGCAGACTGTACGTCAGTCCCTATACCGCTGAAGGACTGCTGCAGTATAGGGCAGCGGTCAGCAGTGGTGCACGTCAACCCTATCTATTGTGGACCGATAGCGGTCCTTACAGAACAGCAGACTGTACCGCACTCAAGCCTATGTACCGTAGCACCCTATACCAAGTTACCAGTCCTTATAAGAACTTTTGTGGAACAAGTGAGTTGTGAATGTTTAGCAGACTGCAGCAGAAGGGCAGCAGTCAAGTATAATATCCTTTCTATATTTGGAAGAAAGAATATTATACATGTACAAGCCTATTACTGTACCACTGATACCAGTCCTGAAAAGAACCTTTGTGGAACTAATAATAACAGCAAGTCTTTAAAATTACCCTCACTGCCTGACAACACTGCTTCCTTCCTGTCCCTATACAAATTGGCAAAAAAAGAGAACGATTAGTGGTTACTGGAACAGCTCTTTTGTGGACCTTGATAGTAACAGCTAATGATGATGATGATGATGATGATGATGAAAGACTAATCTGGCTGTCCCTGTAGCATACACCGTCCTTTCCCTTTCTCTAAACTAACAAAAGACACTCAGGCTGCTGCAAGAATCAGCAGCACAGCAAACCTATCAACACCTAACACCTATACCAGTCCTGAAAAGAACTTTTGTGTACCAAATAGCTAGTGGTTTATCTCTCCCTACTCCACACAGGAACCTGTCCCTATCGTAACAGAAGAAAGAATGTAAAATGGCCACCGGATCGGGTGTATTTATAGGTTAGGGGGAATGTACAAGTGTCCATGTGCTGTCATGTCTCAATTGGCTGTCCTGTATCACATGATAAACGTGTCACCAAAGGTTAAAGTTCTTGTATACATTAAACACGTAAGTCCGCCGCGGCGAACGACGGAAAAAGGCGTTCGAACGTGCGGACCGCGAATGTCGGAAATTCGCCGCGAAACGACCGCCGGGCGAACCGTTCGGCCATCACTAGTGGGGACCCCTAACAGTAAAATTATTTTCTTAGCTTGGGTTGTCAGCACCCAAGGCAAGACGAGTAATTTGCACGCCTAACCTACGGACACTTAGTGCTCCCTTCCACTCGTACAGTATTAAAACCCTTATGGTACATTTTAGGACGTACCACTCTTTCTCTTTGTTCTCTTTTCTTTCTCTTTTTCTATCCTAATTTTTTGTTTGTTTGTTTTTTCCCCATCCCTCTCTCTAGCTGTGTTTCTCTTAAGCCCCATACACACTATCAGATTTTCTGCTGAGTTTTTCCTTCAGATTTACCAAAACCATGTAGTGCAAGGGCCTGCCTGATTGCATACACATTGAAATTCCTAAGGTTTGACCTCATATTAGATGGTTTTGGTAAATCTGAAGGAAAAACTCAGGAGAAGATCTGATAGTGTGTATGGGGCTTTCTTCTTTCTCTCCCTTTTTTCTTTGTTCCTCCCCCTCTTATTCTCTCCCTTCCTTGTATTCTTTATTGTTATTTCTTCTCTTAAGCTGGCCATACACCATACAATTTTCTTGTGCAATTTTCTTTAGATTTACCTTCAACTATGTAGTGCAAGGGCCTGCCTGATTGTATATAAATTGAAAGTGTTTATGTTTGACCTCATATTATAAGTAAGATAAGTCTAAAGGAAAGTTGTACAAGAAAGTTGTATAATGTATGGCCAGCCTTACTCCTTGATAGGGGGATGGGATGGGATGAGTGGCAGTGCTGGTGGGGAGTTGGGATCAGCCAACTTAGGTGCTCTTGATCGAGGCCATCTACTGATCTGAGAACTGTAGTGGGGACTTTTAATGGCAACTCTAATCACAGGTAGTGTTACTCACTGTGTCTCCCGCTCTGTGGAGTCTCGCAACAGTGACACCTATGCTTAAATCAGGAGATATGGTCTCCTACAGCCCATCTAGTCTCTGCCCCACCACCCATGCCATGAACTGAATGGGTGGCTGCTGGCTCCAGGAACAGCCAAGCTAGGCAGCAATGGGCTCCAGGAACAGCCCAGCTAGGCGGCAATGGGGTTCAGGGACAGCCCTGCTGGGCGGCCACGAAAAGGTTGGGAGAGTGGTTCGGTCTTCAGGAACAGCCCAGGATTCGGTGACCCCTGGCAAATCATCATTTGACCCCTGAGTTGAGAACTACTGTCCTAGAGAGACTTTCAGATGAGAAACTTGTGTTCCCAGAGAGAATTCCAGGTGAGACTGTTGTTTTCCCCGAGAAGTATACATGTGTGACTCTTCAAGGAGACTTCTACATGAGACAGGTATGGTTTCTGGACTCCTGCTGAGATCGGAGGTATGGATCTTTATTGAAAGGCTTCAAGTTGGACATTCCCGTATTCTCATTCAGTCTACTCATATGAGATTTCCCTGTGGTCAGCAAATGGAAGTAAACTGAATAAGCAACAATTTTCCTACAGCTTTCATAGAAAATAGAAAGCCTTTGATGACATTTGTGAAATGATGCTGGTGTAAGAAATAAAACAAAAAGCTTATTTTAAAAAAATAAGGAAGAACAGACTCAAATCTGGAACAATGAACTCATACTAGAACAAATGGTATATTTTTCTATCTGTTGAGATGGTAGCTTTTTGTTTGACACTACGTAAAGTCTACAGGAATATAAAGTCAGAGATAGAAGACAATACTGATTCAGGAAATCTAGAACGATTTATTTGACCTATATATATTAATATACAGCTCATAGAGCGCTCTCACTAACCATTTGTTGGTATATCAATCCACTAGCTCCTCAGAGCAATACTGCTACAGGTATTCTTGAATAGAAGAAGCAGGTCCCCTTTAAATAAATGGCATAATTTTACCCACGCTGAAGAGAACTTATAAAGGAAAAAGATATAATTGTTGCTCTACATAAAGATGCCGAACCTTGGCACTCCAGATGTTTTGAAAGTACATTTCCCATGATGCTCAACTATACTGCAGAGTGCATGAGCATCATGGGAAATGTAGTTCCAAAACATCTGGGGTGTCAAGGTTCGCCATAACTGGACTAGGCTATAAGAAGATACGCTGCACACTGCATCAAATTGGTCTGCATGGCTGTCATCCCAGAAGGAAGCCTCTTCTAAAGATGATGCACAAGAAAGCCTGCAAACAGTTTGCTGAAGACAAGCAGACTAATGCTGAATACACACGATCAGACTAGGCGGACAATCTGCCGGATTTTCTGAACTTGCCCACTTACGACCAGACTTTTCCGGCGGACAATCCGCTGGACTTTTGGCCGAGGTCCGCCGGACTTTTTTAAAGGAAGGGACTTGCCCACACACGGAGTAAAGTCCGTTCATTTTGAACGTGACTCCAGACGGGACTAGCCAAGGAAGTCAATGTCGCCGCCGGCGTGGGGGATCCCCCCAAAGTCCATACCAGACCCAGCGAGCACCCCCCCCGAACCGTACCAGGCTGCGTGCCCGGTGCTTTGGGGAAAGGGGGGGGCCTGCAGCATGGGCCACTTCCCGACAACCCTGGCCGTTGGTTGTCAGGGTCTGCGGGCGGGGAGCTTATCGGAATCTGGGAGTAATGTGAATGAGTATGGGGTACATCATACCCCTACCCATCCACCTGAGGGAAAAAGTGTCAATAAAAAAGTAGTTTAAAGTAGTTTATTAGACAGCTCCGGGGGTCTTCTTCCGACTTTTCCTGCTCTCCGGTTTTTCTGACGGGCTCTTCCGCTATCTTCTTCCAGCTCTGTTGGCCCGGTCTTCTCATTCGTCGCTGTCGCTGCCTTCTTCTTCTTCCGATGTTGACACGACGCTCTCTCGCTGTAATGCCATGGACGTGTTGCACGGCGACTTATCTAGGCATAAGGGGCGGAGTCACCATGTGACATCACTCGGTGACCCGCCCCGTATGCCTATATAAGTCGCCGTGCAACGCGTACCTGGAATTACAGCGAGAGAGAGCGTTGTGTCAACATTGAAAGAAGAGAAAGCCGGGCTCCTCCGCTAGCAAAAGAGCAGAAGATAGCGGAGCCCCCTCCCCCCCCCCCCCCCGAAGTTGGAAGAAAACCCCCGGAGCTGTCCAATAAACTACTTTAAAAACCTGTTTTGTGTTTTTTATTGACACTTTTTCCCTCAGGTGAATGGGTAGGGGTACGATGTACCACATACTCATTCACATAGGGTGGGGGGCCGGGATCTGGGGTCCCCCTTATTAAAGGGGGTCCCAGATTCCAATGAGCCCCCCGCCCGCAGACCCCAACAACCAACAGCCAGGGTTGTCGGGAAGGGGCCCTTGTGCTCAACAACATAGGGACAAGGTGCTTTGAGGTGGGGGGCACAGGCTGCAATGGTGCCATGAAGGCGGCGACATTGACTTCCTTTGCTAGTCCCGTCTACCTGTAGTCACATTCAAATTGAACGGACTTTACTCCGTGCGTGGGCAAGTCTGTTCATTTGAAAAGTCTGGCGGACTAGCACACAGATGAGCGGATTGTCTGCCGGAAAGGGGAGTCCGGCGGACAATTTTGAGTAAAGCCCCGTACACACGAGCGGACTTTTCAACATCCAAAGTCCGACGGACTGTTTCCGTCAGACTATTCGATCGTGTGTGGGCTGCAACGGACTTTTGACTCGCCAAAGTCTGAAGGACTTTAGAATATGGAACATGCTTCAAATTTTTCCGAAGGAACTCCGCCGGACCCGGTCCCTTCGAAAAATTCGCTCGTGTGTATGCTATTCCGACGGACTAAAACCGACGCTAGGGCAGCTATTGGCTACTGGCTATGAACTTCCTTATTCGAGTCCAGTTGTACGTCCTCACGTTCGAATCCGTCGGAGTTTAGTGTGATTGTGTGTGGCCAAGTCCGCTCAGCCGAAAAGTCCGTCAGAACTCTGTCGGAACTCCGGCAGAACTCCTTCGGAAGTCTGTCGGACATAAGTCCTCTCGTGTGTACGGGGCTTTAGATTTCTTTCAAAGTCCGCCAGACTTTTGGGAAGAAAAAGTCCGCCAGAGCCCACACACGGGTGAATTGTCCGGCGGACTCTGGTCTGCCAGATAGTCCGATGGCGTGTACGTGGCATAAGGACATAGATTACTTGAACAATGACCTGAGAACAAGATAAACTTATTTGGTTTAGATGGTGTCAAGTGTGTGTGGCAGCAACCAGGTGAGGAGTACAAAGACAAGTGTGTCTTGCCTGCAGTTAAGCATGGCAGTGGGAGTGTCATGGTCTGGGGCTGCATGAGTGCTGCCGGCACTGGGCAGCTACAGTTCATTGAGGAAATCATGAATGCCAACATGTACTGTGACATACTGTAGCAGAGCATGATCCCCCCCCTTTGGAGACTGGGTCACAGGGCAGTATTCCAACATAACGACCCCAAACAACTCTGAGACGACCACTGCCTTGCTAAAGAAGCTGAGGGTAAAGGTGATGGACTTGGCAAGCATGTCTCCAGACCTAAACCCTATTGAGCATTTGTGGGGCATCCTCAAATGGAAGGTGGAGGAGGGCAAGGACTCCAACATCCACCAGCTCTGTGATGTTATCATAGAGGGGTGGAAGAGGACTCCAGTGCAGGGGCGGATCCAGAGTCTAGTCTCGGGAGGGGCACTGCCAGAAAATATGTTGTTTTTTTTTGCGGGCAATTTATCAGGGAAATGGCTGGTGTTGGCGCTTCAATCATCACGGCACCATAGTTGTTATGGTGTCAGGATGATTGAAGAGCATTATTTATATTATTACAGTGCAATATAAAATGAAATGGTTCAACTCACCATAATGCAGAATCAGTGGGAGCCCTGAGTGTGTCACTTGCCATGTCATCTGCCACACGTTGCGGATTGTCCACTTGCCATGTCACCTTCCACACATTGCAGATTGTCCACCTGCCACATGTTGCGAATTGTCACTTGCCATACGTTGCTGATTGTCCACCTGCCATGTCAACTGCCACATGTTGCGGATTGTCCACCTGCCACATGTTGCGAATTGTCATTTGCCACGTCACCTGCCACATGTTGTGGATTGCCCACTTGCCATGTCACTTGCCACACGTTGCAGATTGTCACTTGCCACAAGTTGGGAGCGGAGAAAGAAGAATACTGGCGCTCTGCCACTTACAGTGGATGCTGAACATTTTAACAGTCTGTCTATACTGCAGCAACAACTGTTCCCCTATTTGAGGCTCCAGCTCATGTCACATCGGCTCTGAGATTTGAGTCCGACGTGACTCACCTACATCACTCGTCTGAGACTCAAGTCTCAGTGAAACTGCGAGTGCAACTGCAACTGTTCTCTCCCTGGCCTGGCCTGTTAAAGGGAGTCACGTCGGCTCTGAGAGTGAGACTCGAGTCCGACGTGACTCACTGACGTCACTCGTTGCTAGACGCCAGGCGGCCCAGGCGTTAGCAAAGAGTGCAGGGAAGAGGAGGCTCCAGCCACCTGTTCCTCCTGGTATTAGTCGAGTCTCTCTCTCTGTGCCACTGATCGGCTGATATGAGAGAGACTCGGCAGAGGCAGCAGCAGCCGCAGAGAATGTGAGACATGTCATGTCAGTCATTGGCAGACAGTGCTACTATTTCGGGGGGGCAAGAGGGCAATCCGCTCCTGCTCCAGTGACAACCTGTGAAGCTCTGGTGAACTCCATGCCCAAGAGGGTTAAAGCAGTGCTGGAAAATAATGGTGGCCACACACAATATTGACACTTTTGGCCCAATTTGGATATTTTCACTTAGGGGTGTACTCACGTTTGTTGCCAGCGGTTTTGCGAAATTAATGGCTGTGTGTTGAGTTATTTTGAGGGAACAGCAAATGTACACTGTTATACAAGCTGTACACTCACTACTTTTACATTGTAGCAAAGTGTCATTTCTTCAGTGTTGTCACATGAAAAGATAGAATAAAATATTTACAAAAATGTGAGGTGTGTACTCACTTTTGTACGATACTGTACATATTGTGAGTGCACTTTTAATATTAAAGATTACTATGCTATTGGAGGCCTCCTCTTCTTCCTTAAAGCGGTTCTGCACTCATAATAATACATTTGCCCATTCTGTTGCCTCTAGACCGTACATTTGATAATGCCACATGTTTTTTTTATTTTTTATTAATCTACCTTTTGTAATTCGTCGTTTTTTATTTTCCTCCCCTGCAGCGATGGGCGGTCTTTTGCGGGGATCAGCATCATTTCCTGCTGAAGCCCGCACTGTCTCCTGGGATCTCGTCCAAGTAATCCCAGGAGACATTGCGGCTAATGCACCCGGAATCTCGCGAGATTTCGGCTAATACACCCAAAATCTCGCGAGATTTCGGCTGTAATAGCCGAAATCACGCGAGATTTCGGGTGTATTAGCCGAAATGCTGATCCCCGCAAGAGACCGCCCATCGCCGCAGGGGAGGAAAATAAAAAACTACGAATTACGAAAGGTAGATTAATAAAAAAAAAAAAAAACATGTGGCATTATCAAATGTACGGTCTAGAGGCAACAGAATGGGCAAATGTATTATTATGAGTGCAGAACCGCTTCAATGATATCTGCAGAGTGGGCATAATAATGCTGTTTATTTAAAGGGGACCTGCTATTTATGAGTATTTGTTGCAGTATTGCACTGGGGAACTTCTGGATGAATAGGTGTACCAACAGATGATCAATTACCACACCCTATGATGACCTTTATATTCACTTATATAGGTCCGAGAGTTAGGACAGCGGGCACACTTATTGGAGCACAAATCAAAATATTGATTTTCATATGAAACACAGAACCTTTAACCACATGGGACCGTTTGTTATAAAGTATACATATTGGGACAGTTTTGGTTGATATTTACAAAAGGTTGGGTTTACACTGAATGGTACTAGTTATTGATTTAATAAGAGGTTGTTTTCTGCTTATATCTCATATTCATTTTATTTTAATTTTTTTGCTTTCTATATATTAAATAAGTTGCTGTATGCACATTGAGTGGTGCAACACATATTCGTCATATTGATATTGGTATGGAAACACATTGGGGGTTATTTACGAAAGGCAAATCCACTTTGCACTGCAAGTGCAGTTGCTTTAAATCGAATGCCCTGTACACACAACCGGACTTTCCAACCGACTAATTCTGATGGACTTCCCGCCGGAATTCCAGCGGAGTTCCGACGGACTTGCCCACACATGACCGGACTTTCCGGCAGACTAGGTCCACCGTTCTTCCTGACAGAGTTCCGCTGGACTTCCAAATGAATGTGATGAGTTACGACGGGACTAGAAAAGAAGGTCAATCTCCCAGCTTTTATCAGCGAGATTGACACCTCGAGAGCCCCGGCGCCTGGTATGGATTTTAAGGGGAAACCCCTACGCCGAAAAAACAGCGCGGGGGTCCCCCCAAGGTCCAAACCAGACCCTTATGCGAGCACACAGCCCAGCCGGTCAGGAAAGGGGGTGGGGACGAGCGAGCGGCCCCTCCCCCTCCTGAACCGTACCAGGCCGCATGCCCTCAACATGGGGGGTGGGTGCTTGGAGGAAGGGGGACACCCTGCGGCCCCCCCACCCCAAAGCACCTTGTCCCCATGTTGATGAGGACAAGGGCCTCTTCCCGACAACCCTGGCCATTGGTTGTCGGGGTCTGTGGACGGGCGGGGGGGAATATCGGAATCTGGGAGCCCCCTTTAATAAAGGGGCCCCAGATCCCGGCCCCCCCACCCTATGTGAATAAGTACCCCTACCCATTTCCCCGAGGGGAAAAGTGTCAATAAAAAAAAAACACACTAGACAGGTTTTTAAAGTAGCTTATTAGGCAGCTTTGGGAGTCTCTTCCGAAATCTCTGCACTTTCCGGTTCTTCTCCTGCTCTCTGGCCTCTCCTATTGGGCTCCTCTGCTATATTCTGCTCTTTTGCTAGCGGTGGCCTGGCTTTCTCCTTCATCTGCGTTTTCTTATTCTTCTTCCGATGTTGACACGGCGCTCTCTCCCACTGTAATGCTGTGGACACGGTTCGCAACGACTTATATAGGCATAAAGGGCAGGGTCACCGGGTGATGTCACCCGGTGACCCCGCCCCTTATGACGTCACATTCCCGGGGCATGCTGGGACCATGACGTCTATATGCCTATATAAGTCGTTGCGCACCGTGTCCACAGCATTACAGCGGGAGAGAGCATTGTGTCAACAATTGGAAGAACAGAAGTAAGAAGACGACAACGACAGAGAAAGCCAGGCCACCTCTAGCAAAAGATAGCGGAGGAGCCCGGCAGAAGAACACGGAGAGTGCGAGAAGTTGGAAGAGACCCCTGAAATTAGAAGAAGACCACTGGAGCTTCCTAATAAACTACTTTAAAAACTTGTGTAGTGTGTTTTTTTATTGACACTTTTTCCCCTAGGTGAATGTGTAGGGGTACCCCATAGATATTCACATAGTGTGGGGGGCCGGGATCTGGGGGCCCCCTTATTAAAGGGGGCTCCCGGATTCCCGATAAGCCCCCTTGGCCGCAGACCCCGACAACCAACGGCCAGGGTTGTCGGGAAGAGGTCCTTGTCCTCATAAACATGGGGACAAGGTGCTTTGGGGTGGGGGGGCGCAGGGACCCCCCTTCCGCAAAGCACCCACCCCTCCATGTTGAGGGCATGCGGCCTGGTACGGTTCAGGAGGGGAGCGCTCGCTCGTCCCCACCCCCTTTTCTGACCGGCTGAGCTGCGTGTTCGGAAAAGGGTATGGTATTGTTTTTGGTGGGGACTCCTACGCTGTTTTTTCAGAGTAGGGGGTTCCGCTTAAAATATACCAGACCTAAGTAGGGCGGCACAGTGGTGTAGTGGTTAGCACCCTTGCCTAGCAGTAAGAAGGGTCGCTGGTTCAAATCCCATCCACGACACTACCTGCCTAGAGTTTGCTTGTTCTCACTGTGCGGGTTTCCTCTGGGTACTCTGGTTTCCTCCCACAATCCAAACACATGCAGGTAGGTAGGTTAATTGGCTTCTGTCCAAAATTGAAGCTAGTATGTGAATGGGGACCTTGGATTGTGGACTCCTTGAGGATAGGGATGTGTGATGTGAGTGTGCAATGTACAGGGATAGGGGTAATTGTAGACACTCAGGTTGAGCTGGATGGACTAGTGTCTTTATTCAACCTTACCAACTATGAAACTATGTGCCAGGTATGCCCTTGGAGGGCCATTCCCTCTCGCTGCAATAGGAAAATGTGTATTTTTTCTCGCGGGCAGGTACTGTACGGACCAAATACGGTGAAAGGGCAGGTACTTGGCCCTTTCACCGTATTTGGTCCGTCGGACCAGCATACAGACGAGCGGGTTTTCCGCTAGGAACTGGGTACGGCGGAGTTCCGGCGGGAAAATTTAAAGCATGTTCTATTTCGAAAGTCCGTCAGGTGGCAAGCAAAGGTCCAATGGAGCCCACAAACGATCAAAATGTCCGACGGATTCGTTCCGTTGGACCATTTCTGTCAAAAAGTCTGGTCATGTGTACGTAGCACAAGGGGTAGATCTGAAATGAGGGGAAGCTCTGCTGATTTTATCATCCAAACATGTGCAAGCTAAAATGCTGTTTTTTTCTTTTTCTTTGCATGTCCCCCTCAGATCTACAGCGACTTTAATTCCAAGTGCACTTTCAGTGCAAAGTGGATTTTCCTTTAGTAAATAACCCCCATTGTGTGTTTGCTGCAGCTCGTTACTAGGTGAATATTTTTATTTTAGGGTGTATTTTGTATTTTTTGGTAGCGCGCAAAGACTTATATTGTGTTCATTTTGCAGGGTCATTTTTACTTAACTTAGCTAAGGGGAAGCTGTGCCGACTTCTATAATCCAATCATGTAAAAGCAAAAACAACCTTTTTTTTGTTTGTTTTATTTTCCTTGCACATGATTGTGTATTCTTAAGGGCCGGTTCACACTGCGGGCGATGCGAGGCGACACCGACTTGCCTCGCCGCGACCTCAGCGGCGATTTGCAAATGACTTCTGTATAGAAGTCAATGCAAGTCGCCCCGAGGTCGCCCAGAAGTAGTACGGGAACCTTTTTTCTGAGTCGGAGCGACTCGAGTCGCTCCTCTCAGAACGGTTCCATTGTACAGAACGGGGGCGACTTGTCAGATTGCGATGAGGCAAGTCGTGTTGCCTTGCATCGCCCGCAGTGTGAACCGGCCCTAAGTGAACTTGCTCAAATTCTTTCGTAAATCAGCCACAACATTTTCCCAGTCAAAGGTTCTAAAACCTAATTGCACTTTTCTGATGGGTTAAACGAGTGAAATAATAAACTTTTAATTATTATTTACAAAATCATTTATTACACCTGTACAGGTCATTGACATATGAGTTCAATGTACACATTGTGGCACCGACACAAGAGCTTCTCCATCACCATCTTCAAGAATCTGCAGCTGTCAATAATACCATAAGATGTACTTTTCATTGGGCACAATGGACACTAAGAATCCATATAAACATGTAAGAAATTACTGAAGTAGAACTATGGTCCCCCCAGTAAAACAAAAAAAGTCACACTTGGTTCCTGAGGTCTGGACAGAAGAATGGTGGCAATCTATTTCTTAGCAGAGACCTTCGTCTGCATGTCTTTGGCAGAACAGAGCTCTCCCAATTTCAGGAGCATTTCCTTGGCGGTCACATTGCCAGATTTAATCAGCAGTCTTTCACCATCAACTGGAAGGAAAAATAAACAGCAGTGAACAGAACTTCATCCTTATAGTGCAACTTTCTAGTCACAATATAAAACTGCTTGAGGTGGAATCTTGTCAGCATTTATACTTTAAACAAAGCGTAACTCTCATTGTGTTTGTATTATATACACACACACGGGGCGCCATCTACTGCTCAAACAGTGCACACATCTATACATTCGTACACCATGGGTAGTCCTGTCATGTTCCCAACAAAAAAAGTGTTCATTTACGTTTCATTTGTTTTTGTTTTGTTTTTTGCTTTTTTCGCAAATTCAAAAATTCGGGAATTTTCGGAATTCGGAAACTCAAAAATTTGAAAAAAAAAAAAAAAAAAAAGAAGAATGTCAGTAAAATTCGAAATAACTAACTATTAAATTGTAGGTATTGGAATTTCCTTTTGGAAATTTGGGTTAGTGAACGTAAGGAGTACGAACTTATCTGAAGTTACGAATGCCACATCTAAACAAATGGAACAATAATTTACAAAGCCATCCATAACGCTGCCCCTAGTTACATCACTAACCTAGTCCCAACACACCAACCAAGCCGCCCTCTTCGGTCATCCCAAGACCTCCTGCTCTCTAGCTCTCTTTTCACCTCCTCCCATGCTCGCCTCCAGGATTTCTCCAGAGCTTGTCCCATCCTTTGGAACTCCCTACCCCAATCTGTCCGACTGTCCCCTAATCTATCCATCTTTAGACGATCCCTGAAAACCCTTCTCTTCAAAGAAGCCTATCCTGCTTCTAACTAATACTGTTTTACTTCCTCCATCAGCTCATCACCCCACAGCTATTACCTTTTGTATCAATTGCCCCTTCCTTTTTAGATTGTAAGCTCCAACGAGCAGGGCCCTCTGATTCCTCTTGTACGCAACAGTAATGTCTGCTCTCATGTTGTAAAGCGCTGAGCAAACTATTGGCGCTATATAAAACCTGTATAATAATAAATAATAAAAATGGAACGGAACAAATAAAACGGTTTTATTATTATTATTGTTATTAGATTGTTCCGTTCCATTTGCTTAGATGCGGCATTCGTTATTTTGGATCATTCGTGACTTCAGATAAATTCGTACTCGTTGCGTTCACTAACAGCCAAATTTGAAAGGAAATTACAATACCTATAATTTTATATTATTCGTTATTATTTCAGATTTTTCGAATTTTCACATTTTTCATTCTTTTGAATTTTCAGGTTTTCATTCTTATTCTTGGATTTTTACATTTCCAAATTTTTAAATTTCTGAAATTTCGAATATTCAAACTTCCGTAATTCGGAAATTTGAAAATTCGGGAAAGCAAAAATTAGTAATTTCGGAAATTCGGATATTGAGAAATTCGGAAATTTCGGAATTAACGAATTTGTTAAAATTCATTAAAAAATGTATTCCATTATGTGTCACTTACCTGACACAGGAGCGAGCGAAGTCACCGCTGTCCCCTTGTGTACAGAGCCTCCATCATCTTGGTGGGTCTCGCTGCTCCGGCGCTGCCATTCGACGGAGCTGCGATGACGTCACTCACACGCACAGGAGCAGTCACTCGCGGCATATCGCCGTTAACAGCGCCTGTCTTTTGGCAAATATCTCCTAAACTGTGTAGGTTTGTAAGTGTTTACAACCACTTTAATTTGAATGATCCTGATGTTTGTAAACTCAGAACTCCCAACGTGAAAAGAGATTTTGCAAGAAAGGTTATATTGGACTGTCAAAATTACTTATTGTTTGTATTGTTATCCCAAAGCTGATGTTATAAAATGAAGTGTATGCTGCAATGATAGATTTTTTTTTTAACCACAGTCGTGGAGATGTCCTTCTGAGAACAGGTGGTAAGACACCAGGACCCTCACCAGCCTGTGTATGGCTCAGCTGGCAAGCAGAAGCTGCGCACCACCCGGCACCACCCCATCTCTTTAGGGGGAATGGAAAGAATTGTTGTGTACAATAAGGATAACTTCTGACCATCAGCAACTTCCTAATATACATTTACATCTGTTTTAAAGGATAAGTTCATCTTTTGGAAAACGTTCCACTTGTTTTTAAAGGTGGAACATGTGACATGTTCCAGCAGCTGTAGTCTCTCCCCCTCTCTGTGATCTTCTCCCCGCACCCACTGTCACAATTTTAAATGACGCGCGGCCATGTCATTCATTTACAGCTTCCCGTTAATGAATGCCTACAAGTAACATCAGCCATTGCAGCTGGCATCTTGCATCTCTCAATAAAACAGTGAGGGCGCTGGCGAGTGCTCTTTTAGTCCATTGAGCTTCCTAGACTTCAGTAGCTGCCTGCCCATACTGGAGGTACAGGCAGACAGTGTACCGACAGTCTGCAAGAGCCTGAGATTGCACCCACAATCAGCTGGTCATGGGTGAAATGCTTTACAGGTCCTATAAAAAATAAATAAAAATGAAATAAATTGCACTTTTTTTTACCTGCAAATTTTTTTTTAAAAAAATGTATTATTTGTATTTTTTTTTTTTCAAAAGTCAAATTTATCCTTTAATGCTAATTTTACATCCAAGTGGATGCGCCTTCCTGCACCTGCAGAGAAAAACACGCTGCTGCTTAGGAAAATGTGTAGGGGGGAGACTATTAATCCTAATGGCACACCCGCCCAATGGAAAACGCAGCGCACTATGCAGTTTCCCTGCGGCCACATTTTTGGACCTTTTCTTTGCGTTTTCAGGTGGTACAGCAGCTCATTCAATTAAAATGGCTGCTGTTCCTGAGCAAACACAGCCATGGAAAACCACACAGATGTGAAAGGGCCAGTTCACACCAGAATGTGATGTGGGAAAGGGGAATTCTGGGAGTGTTTCCTGCACCCCCTTGCAGGCGGGTACCAATGTAATGTGTTTATAAGAAGACATTCAATCGATGGAATTAAAACCTAATACACAGTAGCTGAACACTAAAGGGTCAAATAAATCAAATCCCATAAATATACTGCACTGCCTTTTGTATACCAATTTAATGTTAACAGCATTACAAACACAAATCGCAAAAGCAGTGTGTCTGCGGGCAACAAATCACATGGCAGTAACATGAAATTTGATATGGTGCCTTTTTTTTTTTTGTAGTGCATGAAAATGAGTGTGTTGCAAAATTGCACGTGTTCCTGTGCGGTTCCTTTGTGAACCGGCTCCAATAAACAGCAACAAAAAATATTTCAAATAAAAAAAAAGGAAGAGGCTTTGGAAGGGAAAAGGTCTTAAAGTTTAAAACCGGGCTCACCCCCCACCAATAAAGCACCCAAAGAAAATCCTGAGATGTCACAGGTCCACTTCATCCTCCACTACACTAGTATGGCACAGAGCAGAATTAAAAAAAAAAAAGCGGGCACTGCTTATTAGTGCATAGTCATTGAGCTCTAGTCGGGTGACAACATCCAGTCTAAGATTATATCATCAGTTTGTTGCAGGCAAGAGGCAGCATTTCCTCAATCTCCTCTCTCCCCTCAGTGTTTGGACTGCAGCATTGTAACTTTCTAACAAGTCACAAGGTGAGAAGCTGATCTGTGCCAAATAAGGCAGGGGCTGATCTGTGTCAGACATTTATAGGCCTCATTCACATGGGAGTACTACAGTGTAAACCCATGCAAGGGCTGTGCTTGTTAACATAGGGATCCACATGTGTTGTGTGCAGGCAGTCCCATTTGTGTCAGTTGAGATGCATTGGCTGCATGGACACACTTTAAAACAAAAAATAGTGTAGCGCTTCTATTAAGTGAGTGTGTAATCACTTGAGGGAAATTCGAATGCGATCACAGAAAAACAGAAAAATCATGCCCCTGTTGAAGACACTCTATGTCGAAACGCGTCGGGCTTGCTTTTGGCACCCCACATTGCTTTTATTTTGTTCATTTGTGATCACCAAGTCATAATTTTTATTTAATTAAACCTGTTGGTTAAGATTTTCTGACCCGCACCATGTGGAGCTTTCTTTTTTGGTCTAAATTCTACAAAACCCCCCACCCCCTGCTTGGGGTTGTAATTGCCAATCGAGTTACTTCTGAATTGGACAAAGAACTACTCCGGAGATTCCCCTGTGAGACACCCCCTACGGTCTGCAGTTGTTTGGAGTCTTCTTAACATCCGGACGGACCTTCCCCAACTTACCACCCGGTCCTAGGTCAGGACCCCAAGCTTTTCCGACTCAACCGTCGTAAGACCGCGTGAGTCCATCATATTCGGTAAGAGTATTTCACCTACTTCTTTGATATCTGCAGACAAGCTGACATATCGGGTTGCACTTGACCAGTAAAACTCCTATCCCTTTTTGAAGAAGTTCTATCACATTCTTTATGCACCAGTCACATCACGGAGGATTGTATTTATTTGTGATTGTATATGGACTCTTTCCATGTGATTACGGACTTTCCCATGTGACCACTGATTTTTCTGTTTTTCTGTGATCGCATTCGGATTTCCCTCAAGTGATTACACACTCACTTAATAGAAGCGCTACACTATTTTTTGTTTCAAATTGTTTAACTTTGTTTGAAGTGTTGGCAGCTGTTTTTTTGTTAGTTTGATATAGCGCAGTGTTTTCCCCTTTTTCTGCATGGACACACTAACTGCTCCAGATCTGACAGTCGTGCGGGTGTACAGCCCTGACTACACACAAGGACTTAGGCCTCATGCACACGAGACACAGTTAAACGCGCGTTCAGATGCAGTTGGACAGTTTTTTCAACTGCCCCTGAACTCATTCAATGTTATCCTATGTGTCCATGCACACAGTCTCGTTTTTTTCCGTTTTTATGCAGTTGCGTTTAATCTCGTTTTTCCAGAAGCAAAAAAATGCGTTCAGAAGCAAAAATTTCCACGTTTCAGACGCAAAACGCGGCAAAACGCCGCTACCGCGTTTAGCCGCGTTTGCGTTTATATGCGTTTTTAACCACTTTCAGACCGGACCATTTTGCTGGTAAATGACCAGAGGTCTTTTTACACTTTGGCACTGCGCTGCTTTAACTGGTAATTGCGCGGTCATGCAATGTTGTACCCAAACAAAATTTGCGTCCTTTTCTTCCCACAAATAGAGCTTTCTTTTGATGGTATTTGATTGCCTCTGCGATTTTTATTTTTTGCGATATAAACGTAAAAAGACCGCAAATTTTGAAAAAAAATGATATTTTCTACTTTTTGTTATTAGAAAAATCCAATAAACTCAATTTTAGTCATACATTTAGGCCAAAATGTATTCAGCCACATGTCTTTGGTAAAAAAAAAGTCAATAATTGTATATTTATTGGTTTGCGCAAAAGTTGTCACATCTACAAACTAAGGTACGTTTTCTGGAATTTACGCAGCTTTTAGTTTACGACTGCCTATCTCATTTCTTGAGGTGCTAAAATGGCAGGGCAGTACAAAACCCCCCCAAATGACCCCATTTTGGAAAGTAGACCCCCTAAGGAAATTGATAAGAGGCATGTTGAGCCCATTGAATATTTTATTTTTTTGCCTCAAGCGATTGAATAATGACAAAAAAAAAAATATATTTTTTTTTTTTTTACACAAAGTTGTCACTAAATGATATATTGCTCACGCATGCCATGGGCATATGTGAAATGACACCCCAAAATAAATTCTGCTGCTTCTCCTGAGTACGGGGATACCACATATGTGGGACTTTTTGGGAGCCTAGCCGCGTACGGGGCCCCGAAAGCCAAGCACCGCCTTCAGGATTTCTAAGGGCATACATTTGTAATTTCACTCCTCACTACCTATTACAGTTTTGAAGGCCATAAAATGCCAAGATGGCACAAAACCCCCACAAATGACCCCATTTTAGAAAGTAGACACCCCAAGCTATTTGCTGAGAGGCATGTTGAGTCCATGGAATATTTTATATTTTGCCACAAGTTGCGGGAAAATTACAAACTTTTTTTTTTTTTTTTTTTTTTTTCACAAAGTTGTCACTAAATGATATATTGCTCACGCATGCCATTGGCATATGTGAAATGACACCCCAAAATAAATTCTGCTGCTTCTCCTGAGTACGGGGATACCACATATGTGGGACTTTTTGGGAGCCTAGCCGCGTACGGGGCCCCGAACACCAAGCACCGCCTTCAGGCTTTCTAAGGGCGTTACAGTTTTGAAGGCCATAAAATGCCAAGATGGCACAAACCCCCCCCAAATGACCCCATTTTGGAAAGTAGACACCCCTAAATTTAGGGGTACACTAGTGAGACTAGGTAATAAATGGCGGGTGCCCTGAAACTATAAAAAAATAACTAACCAACCAGCGTCACCTGTAACAGTTATATGGTGATCACTGGTGAAAGGGTTAACTAGGGGGCAATCAGGGGGCTTTATGCGGTAGTATATGGGGGTCCCTGGCGCTATAAAAAGCTGCGGCGAACCTAAATACCTACCTGCCTAACTAGCGTCACCTGTGACACTAATACGGCGATCAGAAAAATGATCGCTTATTAGGCTGGGTTCACACTGGAGCGATGCGGAAACGCCGCAAATCCGCGGCGGGTTCCCGCATCGCATGCCTCCCGGCGGCAGTTCACACTGCCCTATGCGAACTGCTGGGAGTGTCAGTGAAATGTTACTGACACCCCCAGATCAGTTCGCATATCGCAGTGCGATCTGCAAACTCGGATCGCATGGTGTGAACACCCATGCGATCCGATTCTGCTGCGGGCCAAAAAAAGGGTCCCGTGCGAATTTGCGGCGGGTGCGGTGGGTGTGGCAGGTGCGGCGAATGGCTGAACTCGAATCGCACAGAGATCGGATGTGATTTGCACTGCAGTGCGGTGCGAATCACATTCGTTCTCATAAACCGCTGCAATGTGAACCCAGCCTTAGTGACACTGGCGACGGGGGGTGATCACGGGGTTAAACCTTTATTGGGGGGGTTAGGGGGGTACATTAGAACTAAAGGGGGCTAACCCTAACTGCCCTAACAGTTATTACAGTCACAAATGACACCAATGCAAAAAAAAAAAAAAAATATGACATTGGTGTCACTGTGACTGGGGGGCAGGGGTAATTGGGGGGGTGATCGGGGGGTAAAGGGGGGGTGTGAGTGTGCCTGGCATGTTCTACTGTGTGTGTAGAGTGTTGGTGCAACTCACCGATCCGCTCTCCTCCGTGTCGGAACGAAAAATACCGACACGGAGGAGAGAATACATCACTTCCTCTCCTGTGTTTACATTACAGGAGAGGAAGTGATGTCACGGGGGATTTCTATTCGTCGGGAGCGATCGCGAGGGGGTGGCCATGAATGAATGGCCGCCCCCTCGTCCCGGATCGCTCCCGGACGAAAACCGACCGCCGCAGGCACCGGGCGGGGGCCCGATCGGGCCCCCAACCCGCGGGAGGCAAGGGACGTACATGTAAGCCCTTATGCCTGCCCGTGCCATTCTGCCGACGTACATCGGCGTGCGGCGGTCGGCAACTGGTTAAAGGTGACCTTTTTTTTTACATTAAAAATCTCAAAAATGATTGCAAATGATGAAAAACCATTAGAAAAATATTTTAAACAATTGCAATTGCAAGTGGACAATCCACAACTTGTGGCAAGTGACATGGCAGGTGGCAAGTGACGTGGCAAGTGGACAATCCACAACTTGTGGCAAGTGACATGGCAGGTGAAGTGGCAAGTGACGTGGAAAGTGGACAATCCACAACTTGTGGCAGGTGACGCGGCAAGTGACCTGGCAGGTGACGCGGCAAGTGGAAAATCAACAACTTGTGGCAGGTGACTGGCATGTGACGTGGCAAGTGGACAATCCATAACTTGTGGCAGGTGACGTGGCAAGTGGACAATCCACTTGTGGCAGGGGATGTGGCAAGTGACGTGGCAAGTGGACAATCCACTTGTGGCAGGGGATGTGGCAAGTGACGTGGCGAGTGGACAATCCACAACTTGTGTCAGGTGACGTGGCAAGTGGACAATCCACAACTTGTGGCAGGTGATGTGGCAAGTGGACAATCCACTTGTGGCAGGTGACGTGGCAAGGGACGTGGCAAGTGGACAATCCACAACTTGTGGCAGGTGACGTGGCAGGTGACGTGGAAAGTGATGTGGCAAGTGGACAATCCACAACTTGTGGCAGGTGATGTGGCTGGTGACGTTGCAAGTGGACAATCCACATCTTGTGGCAGGTGACGTGGCAGGTGATGTGGCTGGTGATGTGGCAAGTGGACAATCCACAACTTGTGGCAGGTGATGTGGCTGGTGATGTGGCAAGTGGACAATCCACAACTTGTGGCTGGTGATGTGGCAAGTGGACAATCCACAACTTGTGGCAGGTGGCATGGCAGGTGACATGGAAAGTGGACAATCCACATCTTGTGGCAAGTGACGTGGCAGGTGATGTGGCAAGTGACGTGGCAAGTGGACAATCCACAACTTGTGGCAGGTGACGTGGCAGGTGATGTGGCAAGTGATGTGGCAGGTGATGTGACAAGTGGACAATCCACATCTTGTGGCAAGTGACGTGGCAGCTGACATGGCAAGTGGACAATCCAAAACTTGTGGCAAGTGACGTGGCAAGTGACGTGGCAAGTGACGTGGCAAGTGACGTGGCAAGTGACGTGGCAAGTGACGTGGCAAGTGGACAATCCACATCTCGTGGCAAGTGACGTGGCAGGTGATGTGGCAAGTGACGTGGCAAGTGACGTGGCAAGTGACGTGGCAAGTGGACAATCCACAACTTGTGGCAGGTGACGTGGCAGGTGATGTGGCAAGTGGACAATCCCCAACTTGTGGCAAGTGACGTGGCAAGTGGACAATCCAAAACTTGTGGCAGGTGACGTGGCAAGTGACGTGGCAGGTGATGTGGCAAGTGGACAATCCACAACTTGTGGCAGGTGACGTGGCAGTTGGACAATCCACAACTTGTGGCAGATGACGTGGCAAGTGACGTGGCAAGTGGACAATCCACAACTTGTGGCAGGTGCCGTGGCAAGTGACACGCTAAATACAAATACACTGCAGCTCTCACAGCTGCTGCTACTCACTCTGGTCTCACAAAATTGCTGAAATAGTTAATAATACAGTTTTTTTGAGCTGGGGAGGGTCTATGATGTTAGCTTAACTAAACGCTTCTAGACGCAAACGCGGTAAAACGCCGCTAAATCGCGGTAAAAATCGCGGCAAACCGCGCGTTTCTAAACGCCGGTTTCAACATGTGTCCAGCAGCGTTTGCATCTGCGTCTCGTGTGCATGAAGCCTAACACAACCAAGTGTCTGTGGTCTTAGTGAGAATTAACAGAGCAAAATCCACTTTTTTTTTCTCAGAATAGTACTCTATGTACACTGCTATGCACATATTCATATCATCAGAGTAGAATTCAACTTACCAAAGTGTACATCTACCAATGGCTCAGACTTGTCATGCCTCGCATCTACAGTTATTTCACAATTACTATTGGTGCCACGGATTTTCTTGCTGTTAATAGCTTCTAAAAATTCCCTGTAAATAAAATAAGAGAAAATATATTACACTGGCAGTAAACGTAAGTCACTGAAAGATAAATATAATTCTGTTTATTATAACTAGAGTTCAACATTAAGAGAGTCCATTCACACTTGTGCGACTTAAAACGTGATTTCCATTGCGACTTTACTGTGCGACTTGATAGGACTTCGATGCGACTTTGGATGGGTCTGACTTTGTTATGACCTTGGCTTTGACCAATGTGATCGTTTTGTTTCTGCCCCACAAAGTCACTAGACATGTGCAAAATGGAAACATTTGTTTGTTTCTTTTGTAACGAATACCAAATTTTCAGAATGATTGGCAGCATGATTGACGCTCTAAACCGGGGTGCCAATTTTTAAACTCTTCCCAACCACCTCACACAGATATACTGCGGCAGAAGGGCACGTACAGGCAGAATCACGTACCTGTACGTTCCCATTAAGAAGTGGGTTGCAGGCACACGCGCCTGCTGGGAGCTTTGTGAGCGCGATTCCCCGGGTGGGTCCCGTGGACTCGATGTTCATAGGGATACCCGCAATCGTCTCACAGAGAGGAAGAACAGGGAAATGCTAATGTAAACAAGCATTTCCCCGTTCTGCCTAATGACACTGTCACTGATCACCGCTCCCTGTAATCAGGAGCGGTGATCAGTGTTGTGTCACACACAGCCCCTCCCCACAGTTAGATAGAATCACTCCCTAGGACACACTTAACCCCTGCAGAACCACCTAGTGGTTAAACCCTTCACTGCCAGTAACATTTACACAGTAATTGTGCATTTTAAATTGCACTGATCACTGTATAAATGTGAATGGTCCTAAAATCGTGCCAAAAGTGTCCGATCTGTCCACCATAATGTCACGGGAGAAAAAGAAAAAAAAAAAAAAAAAAAGCGCTGATCACCGCTATTACTAATCAAAAAAATAAATTATTAATAAAAATGCCATAACACTATCCCTATTTTGTAAACGCTATAACTTTGGCACAAACCAAATAACCGCTTATTGCGATTTTTTTAGCAAAAATATGAAGAAGAATATGTATCAGCCTAAACTGAGGAAAAAAAAATGTTTTTTTTTTTTATATATTTTCTGGGGACTTTTATTATACAAAAAGTAAAAAAATAATGCGTTTTTTTTTTCAAAAGTAAACAATTTCTAACTTCAGCTTGGTCAATAAGGCCTGGCTCACACCTATGCAGGTTTCAGTTTGTGTATTCCAGGTGCATTTTTCAATACACATTTTTGATCTGTTGAAGTCTATGGAACAAAAAAATACAGAAAAAAAGTCCCTGGCCCTTTCCATAAAATGCACAGATGTGAACTACATCCATAGGAAACCATGTAAAATGGACTGTAGTGTGTTTCTGCAAAACTGAAAAAACACTAAAAAATGCATAGGTGTGAACCAGGCCTAAAACTTTGTTCACATCCATAAGATTTGACAATTCAAAGTCGCACCCCATTGCCAGCAACTCAAGTCGCAGCAATTTTGAAAAAAGGTCCCTGCACTACTTTTCATTGCGCACTAGTCAATTTCACTGCGACTTGCATCAACTTCCTTTAAATGAAGTCACAAGGAAATCGGAGATCCAAATTGTGCCGATCTGCAGCTTTAATTAGGGCGATTTTAAAGCTGCACTGGTTTGATCCAGGGCTAAAACCTGGAAGCCGACTGGCTACCATGCACAGATTCTGTGTGCTCCAGTTTTAGTAAATCTCCCCCAGTGGCTCCAATATTCCTAGAATATATTGGTATAATCATGCAATCAGGGCCAGGGAGAGGCCAGACAGGACCGACACCCGATACTTGGAGTTCATTCACCAAACAAGTGAGCAAGCTTTTATTTTTTATTTTGCATTTTCCTGCCTGTTGTGTTTTAGATTCCAATAGCCTGCCCTATGTACAGGCAAAAAAAAAAAAAGGTGCTAGGACAGTTTTCAAAGTCGCACTAAAACACATGGTGCTGCAGTACTATAAATTTCAGCATGCAGGAACGCAGAAGCATGGGGGTGGCATACATAATGATTGGTAGTTGTGCACGGCTGTGATAGAAAAATCAGGATTCTGCATATTCCTGCACTGCAGCACCCTGACCCTTGGGATGGACCCCTGACCCTTGGGAGGACCCTGACCCTTGGGATGGACCCTGACCCTTGGGATGGACCCTGACCCTTGGGATGGACCCTGACCCTTGGGAGGACCCCTGACCCTTGGGATGGACCCTGACCCTTGGGAGGACCCTGACCCTTGGGATGGACCCCTGACCCTTGGGATGGACCCTAACCCTTGGGAGGACCCTGACCCTTGGGATGGACCCTGATCCTTGGGAGGACCCTGACCCTTGGGATGGACCCCTGACCCTTGGGATGGACCCTGACCCTTGGGATGGACCCTGACCCTTGGGAGGACCCCTGACCCTTGGGATGGACCCCTGACCCTTGGGATGGACCCCTGACCCTTGGATGGACCGTGACCCTTGGGAGGGCCCCGACCCTTGGGATGGACCCCTGACCCTTGGGATGGACCCCTGACCCTTGGATGGACCGTGACCCTTGGGAGGGCCCCGACCCTGAGGAGGACCCTGATACTTGGGAGGACTCTGACCTTGTCCTGTACTGGGTGCAGTCAGTGTAGTCCTCCTCTAATCACACTCATGTCTGTACACAGGGAAGTGTCATCAATAAATTCCCCCTACACACACACTTTATTCTATGGATGTGGTAGATGCAACTAAAGGGCATTGATAGGACATCAGGTGCTGTCCCTATAACGAGGAGGACCTCACACTGTGCACACGGTATCTTGAATGGACACACGCCATTCTCCTCACCTGGTGGCCCTAACATTAGGCTCGAAGGGACAGAAGCGCACTGCGATGGACTTCACCGATTTCAGCACCAACCCCACTCCACTGGCCGCCGCCATGTTTCCCACACGCTGTCGGCAAGGCGACCAATCAGAGAGGAGACTGCAGACTCCTCCCCGCTACGCTGCCGTAGAGAATTCCGGGAAATGTAGTTCCGAAGCTGTTAGACAGCAGTGGGTGTGGTCAGTGGAGTGCAGCGGATTGATATGTTTTTGGGAAAACCGCTCTACACTTCTCTCACAGGAGCGATGAAATCCCACCGCTCTGTAATAGTACAGAATGTGAGCTTCCCCTCTGTGCTCAGCAATGCACGGCTCCCTGATTTCTAAGGACTGAGCCTCTTCCCTCATTTTTCCCTCATTTTGGTCTGATTTATATAGTTAAAATGCACTTTTTATCTTTCAAATAGTGTTTACACAGTGCTAAACCTTTCATCCGATTTCTAAATTGCTGCGTTTGTAACCTTCTAAAAAAACAATATAAAGGAATAATGGTGGTTAGAAAAAAAGCACTTGTGGGTTTAACCAGTCATTTTCTTTTTTGTATAATTCTCCTTTAACCCCATGCCAACCGCGTGAATACCGGAATAATGGTTACAACGCGGTCATTCAGTTCTGGGAGGGCATTTATTGACATTGTCCCTGAACCCCTCTCCCCCTAAGCCCTTGTACACAGGGTCGGAGAATCCGTCGGAATGTGTCCTATCAGATAATCCGACTGTGTGTGGTATGCATCGGACTGATTCCGTCCGAATATCCGGCGGACCCAATTTTCCACCATGTTGGAAATATTTCCCGACCAACTGGGCCGATCGGACATACTCCGATCATGTGTAGAGCATTTTGATCGGACCAAGTGCCACGCATGCTCAAATCAAATTCCTACATCAAAGCTATTGGCTACTAGCCTGAATGTAGTCCCATCGTAACAAAATTACGTCATCACGTTCTGAAAGATCGGATTTTTCGCCAACTTTGTCCGACCGTGTGTATGCAACAGTTTCAGACAAGATCCAAAGGGCAAAATCCGACGGATTTGGTTGTGGAAATCTCCAACCGTGTGTACAGGGGCTTAGGGTGTGTATGAGCACACTCTATGTCTTTCAGACACAACTGATCACAGACCAGGGTAAAGGGCCAATCACAGCGGCCCTTTACCATGTGATCAGTTGTGTCCAATCACAGCTCATCACATGTAAACAAATGCTGGTTATCCACATCTTCTTTCCTCAGCGCTGTCACTCTCTCAGTAAAGGAATGTCAATAACCAGCAATCCTGTGAAATGGGACATTTGCACTGATTGTCCACCAATACAGCCTCTTTAGTGCCCATCAGTGCTGTCTCACCAGTGCAGCCTCATCAGTGCCCATCAATATAGCCTCACCAGTGCCCATCAATACAGCCTCACCAGTGCCCTTTAGTACAATCTCATCAGTGCCCATAAATACAGCCTCACCAGTGCCCATTAGTACAGTTTCATCAGTGCCCATCAGTGCAGCCTCATCAGTGCAGTCTATCAGTACTCATGAGTACAGCCTAATCAGTGTCCAGCAGTGCAGCCTTATCAGTGCCCAGTAGAGCAGCCTCCTCAGTGACCATCAATGCAGCCTCCTCAGTGCCCATCCGTACAGCCTCCTCAGTGCAGCCTCATCAGTGCCCATTAGTGCTGTCTATCAGTGGCCATCACTACAGCTTCATCAGTGCCTGTTAGTGCTGTCTATCAGTCCCCATCAGTACAGTCTCATTAGTGCAGTCTATCAGTGCCCATCAGTACAGCTTCATCAGTGCCCATTAGTGCAGCCTATCAGTGCCCACCAATACAGCCTCATCAGTGCCCACCAGTACAGCCTCATCAGTGCCCATCAGTACAGCCTCATCAGTGCCCATCAGTACAGCCTTATCAGTGCAGCCTCATTAGTACAGTCTTATCAGTACAGCCTCATCAGTGCCCATCACTACAGCCTCATCAGTGCCCATCAGTTCAGCCTTATCAGTGCCCATCACTACAGCCTTATCAGTGCCCATCACTACAGCCATATCAGTACAGCCTCATCAGTGCAGCTTCCTTAGTGCAGTCTATCAGTGCTCATCAGTGTAGCCTCATCAGCGCAGATCAGTGAAGAAGAAAAATTACTTATTTGCAAAACTTTAGAATAAAACATAAGAAAGGTTTTTTTTTTTCAAAATTATTGGATCAAAAGAAAGCTGTATCTCAAAATAATGATAAAAAAATTCATATGGGTACAGTGTTGCATGCACGCTCAATTGTCATTCAAAGTGAGACAGAGCTGAAAGCTGAAAATTGAGCATCCCCTGTGATAGCATGGGCCATGACAGGTCCTCTTTATGGAGAGATCTGGGGTCTTTCAGACCCCAGATGTCTCCTCTGGCCTCCAAAATGTACTGCATGCACAGAGATTAAAGCCCATCTCTGGGGAAAGGAAAAAGGCTTCTTTACAATGGGGTAAATGGCTCCTGCACTGCAAGGGCTCAATGCTTGATTATATCCAAGGGACCACAAAAAGCAGTTCTGCCTATCCGATCTCCCAGTGGAGCATTTTGTCACTAATGTGTCCTGTCTCAAAACTTTGGAAAGTATGCTTTTGTGTCGATGTGCCTCCTTTCCATTTTGCTTCTTATCTCTCACACACTGCGGAAACTAAGAGAAACGTGAGGCTATAATAGTTATGATGTAATATAGAAAGGAAACCAGGAGATGGCGCTGGTGATTAACATTTGGTCAACATGACATCTTTAGAAAGGAAAAGCCCAGATTTGGTAAACGTTTGGTTAATGTTTGGTCACAGTGGCTTGCTATAAATTAATATTACAAGCAAATCTTTATTTCAATCTGCACTCTTCTATCCATGGCTTAAATGTTTAAATTGCTGCTATGACTTAAAGCTGTATTAATCCGGAAACAAAAAATGTAATACAGTGGTGTGAAAAAGTGTTTGCCCCCTTCCTCATTTCCTGTTCCTTTGCATGTTTGTCACACTTAAGTGTTTCGGAACATCAAACCAATTTAAACAATAGTCAAGGACAACACAAGTAAACACAAAATGCAATTTGTAAATGAAGGTGTTTATTATTAAAGGTGAAAAAAATCCAAACCATCATGGCCCTGTGTGAAAAAGTGATTGCCCCCTAAACCTAATAACTGGTTGGGCCACTCTTAGCAGCAACAACTGCAACCAAGCGTTTGCGATAACGTGCAATGAGGCTTTTACAGCGTCCTGGAGGAATTTTGGCCCACTCATCTTTGCAGAATTGTCCTAATTCAGTTACATTAGAGGGTTTTCGAGCATGAACTGCCTTTTTAAGGTCATACCACAACATCTCAATAGGATTCAGGTCAGGACTTTGGCTAGGCCACTCCAAAGTCTTCATTTTGTTTTTCTTCAGCCATTCGGTGGTGGACTTGCTGGTGTGTTTAGGATCATTGTCCTGCTGCAGAACCCAAGTTCGTTTCAGCTTGAGTACACGAACAGATGGTCGGACATTCTCCTTCAGGATCTCTTGATAGACAGCAGAATTCATAGTTTCTTTTATCACGGCAAGTCTTCCAGGTCCTGAAGCAGCAAAACAGCCCCCGACCATCACACTACCACCACCATATTTTACTGTTGGTATAATGTTCTTTTTATGAAATGCAGTGTTCCTTCTACGCCAGATATACTTGGACACACACCTTCCAAAGAGTTCCACTTTTGTCTCATCGGTCCACAGAATGTTGTCCCAAAAGTCTTGGGGATCATCAAGATGTGTTGTGGAGAAATTGAGACGAGCTTTGATGTTCTTTTTGCTCAGCAGTGGTTTTCTCCTTGGAACTCTGCCATGCAGGCCATTTTTGCCCAGTCTTTTCCTGATGGTGGAGGCATGAACGCTGACCTTAACTGAGGCAAGTGAGGCCTGCAGTTCCTTGGACGTTGTTGTGGGGTCTTTTGTGACCTCTTGGATGAGTCGTCGCTGCGCTCTTGGGGTAATTTTGGGCGGCCGGCCACTCCTGGGAAGGTTCACCACTGTTCCATGTCTTCGCCATTTGTGGATAATGGCTCTCACTGTGGTTCGCTGGATTCCCAAAGCTTTGGAAATGGCTTTATAACCCTTTCCAGACTGATAGATCTCAATTACTTTCTTTCTCAATTGTTCCTGAATTTCTTTGGGTCTCGGCATGATGTGTAGCTTTTAAGGATCTTCTGGTGGACCTTACTGTGTCAAGCAGCTCCTATTTAAGTGATGCCTTGATTGTGAACAGGTGTGGCAATAATCAGGCCTGGGTGTGGCTAGAGAAATTGAACTCAGGTGTGGACAACCACAGTTATAGTATGTTTTAACAAGGGGGGCAATCACCTTTTCACACAGGGCCATGATGGTTTGGATTTTTTTTCACCTTTAATAATAAACACCTTCATTTACAAATTGCATTTTGTGTTTACTTGTGTTGTCCTTGACTATTGTTTAAATTGGTTTGATGTTCCGAAACACTTAAGTGTGACAAACATGCAAAGGAACAGGAAATGAGGAAGGGGGCAAACACTTTTTCACACCACTGTATATTGCAGCTTACTGATCATTAGGGCCGGTTCACACTACACTATTGTGATGCGAGAACCCTGCGACTCAACTGCGGATTCCTGCATCGCACCCGACCAGCACGGCAGTTCACACTGCCATATGCGAACTGCTGGGGAGTGTCATTACATGTTAACGACACCCCCATTTCAGCTTGCATATCGCACTGCGAACTGACAGTTCGGACATTAATCGGATCACATATGTGTGAACACACGTGCGATTCAGAAAAAAGGGTCCTGTGCGTGTTTGCACCGAATGCGGTGTAATATCAGCCATACTATTTGTATGGCTGACATCGCACCGCACAGACATTGCATGTAATGTGAACAGCAGTGAATTACATGTGATGTCTGCCATCGCAATAGTGTGAACCGACCCTTAGACATGGTGGCCTTTCAGTTCCTTTCAGTTTTCACCTGGTGATCTGGTCAGTAACACACATCCTGTATTAGGCTGCCCCCACTCTGGAGGAATGAGTACAGGAGGTGAATTTGGACAGCAGCCTTGTCAGTCTGGGGGGTGAGTAGTGTTAGATGGACTAGCAGATTTACATACACTAACAAATTGAAGTCAAATTCCAGCTCACGTTGCAGATACAGAAGCAATTATGGCAACAATTTTTCTCTTTCCCGGATACAAGTTTTACAAAAAAAGTTCACAAAAGCTGATCATGATAAGCACCCCTCTCAGAGGTAAATGGTTTGTTCCATCCCCCTAACTGCTACATCTGCAAGAGAGCTTGTTCTTTTGAAAAACAACAGACTTACTGGCCAGATCACCAGATTAAAATAGTGGAAAGAAAAACGAAAAGGAAAACGAATGCAGCATCACACCTAAAAACTGGTAAGCTGCGATAAAATAAATGTTTGCTTTTGGGTTTAAAGTGGCTGTAAACCCTTACAGACCACTTTGACCTACAGGTAAGCCTAGATGACCGAGGACCGCTGCGGGGGCTTGATCTCAGGTAAGTAATTCATAATGGGCTAGTATGCTATGCATACTAGCTCATTATGCCTTTGTCTTGCAAGGTGTTTTATTTTTTTCCCTCTTTAATACTGCTTTGGCCAAACTCAAGCTCGCGCTTTATAATCAGTTACAGCAAACAGTTATTTCCTTTTGGATAAAGGTTTTACATACATCAATAAAAAAAAAAAAAATCACTGTAAGCACCCCTGCCTGTGCTGAATGATTTATCTCATCCATATAATTGCTACATTATTTTGGAAAGTTTGTGCTTTTGCAAAACAGACTTACTGGCTGGATCACCAGATGAAAAAAGAAGAAAGAAAGCCTAAAAAAGAAAATGAATACAGCCATCATATATAAGAATTAATAAGATCCAATATAATAATTGTTTCATTTTGGTTTTATTACTGCTTTAAAGTGAACTTGAATCCAAAAAGTCAAGAATTGCTGTAATAGGGTAGCAGTTACCAACATGTAACATCAGAGGTATGGGGCGGTACTTTTGGGGGTAAGTCGGGCACCGGGGAGTAGGGGAGATACAATTTAGTGGTACCTTATTTATTCTTTGTGTTAGTGGTAAAAAGTCAAGCGTCCTTCAGCAGAGTGATAAGCCCTTCACCTTCTGAGCAGAAGCTTCAGGGCCGTTTTTAAGGCAGGGCAAAAGGGGCAGCTGCCCTGGGCCCTGTCATTGTTGTAGGGCCAAAAACAGCTGCCTCATACTTGCCAACTATCCTGGTTTAAATACCCTTGTCCCTTGAGGTTTTAGTCCTGTGCTGTGTCCCAATATCTCAGTGTGAAGTGCTGCTACTAATGCTGCCCAGCCCTGCCCTATTGTTGTGGACAGATGACTCACCTGCAGACCCTGTATTTATATGTAAATAGCGGCGGCATTCATATGTAAATAGCGGCGGCATTCATATGTAAACAGCGGCGGCTGGCGGCATTTATATGTATATGGTTGGGCTTGATGGCTGGCCTGACTGTGTAATTTAAATGTTAATGTAGTTACAAGTCCTGTGTCCCATGTCTTGTATCCAGAGTGTTTAGTCCTGTGTCTAGAGTCCTGCGCCCAGAGTCTTTTGTCCTGTGTCAACAGTCCTGTATCCAGAATCCTAAATTCTATGTCTATCATGTCCCCCTGAGGTCATATCCACAGCAATCTCTAGCAACCAATCAAAAAGCAGAAATCATGTGCTGTAACCCCTAGTAACTAATCAGTGAGCAGTAATGTGTGCTGTAACCTCTAGCAACCAGTCAGTGAGCGGTAATCATACACTGTAACCTCTGGCAACCAATCGCAATAGCTGCCTGATCTGAATCAGAAAACTGATTTTGAGTCTAGCTGCTATTTATTGTATGTCTCAGAGCAGGTGGGGAGTAAAACTGCATGGGGGGGGAGGCCCCAAGAAAATTTTTGCCCAGGGTCCAATCAATATTAAATAGGGCCCTGAGAAGCTGCCTTCTGCAATGGAAGCAAAGAGGAAACATCATGGGACAGGGGTCTTGCTAACTATACTCTTGATGGTTGGGCTTGATGGCTGGCCTGACTGTGTAATTTAAAGCAGGGTTCCACCCTAAAGTGGAACCTCCGCTGATCGGAACCCTCCCCCCTCCGGTGTCACAATTGGCACCTTTCAGGGGGGAGGGGGGTGGAGATACCTGTCAAAGACAGGTATTTACACTCACTTCCGGGCATAGACTCCTGTGGGAGTCTACGCCATTTCCTGTCTTGCCGCGCTGTCTGCTGGGACACACACGGGTCCTAGAGACAGCGCGGAGATTTCCTATTGCGCTGCGCGACTCGCGCATGCGCAGTAGGGAACCGGGAAGTGAAGCCGATTCGCTTCACTTCCTGATTCCCTCACCTAGAATGGTGGCGGCAGCAGCCGAGAGCCGAGCGATCGATCGGCCTCGGCTGCCGGCATCGCTGGAACCCGGGACAGGTGAGTGTCCATTTATTAAAAGTCAGCAGCTGTAGTATTTATAGCTGCTGGCTTTTTATATTTTTTTTTTTGGTGGAATCCCTCTTTAAATGTTAATGTAGTTACAAGTCCTGTGTCCCATGTCTTGTATCCAGAGTGTTCAGTTCTGTGTCTAGAGTCCTGCGCCCAGAGTTTTTTGTCCTGTGTCAACAGTCCTGTATCCAGAATCCTAAATTCTATGTTCAGAGTCCTGAGACCTGTGTCCTGTATCTAGAATCCTAAATCCTCTTTTTAGAGTCCTAAGTCCATTGTCCAGAGTCCTGAGACCCATGTCCTATATCCAGAATCCTAAAACCTATGTCCTATATCCTAAATCCTATGTCCAGAGTCATAAGTCCATCTTCCAGAGTTCTGAGACCTGTGTCCTTATTGTGCTGCTTGGGCTCAGGATCGAAATGCTGCCCCCCCTCCCCCCCCAAAAAATAAAATAAACCATGCCCACCAAAAGGCCCCCATTCATTATTTTATATCATCACAATTAAAACCAAAATTGAATTTATTAGGAAGTCAGATTTACATGTAAGCCCTTGTACACACGGTCGGACATTCCGACAACAAAATCCGTCAGATTTTTTCCGAAACTGGTGTTGCATACACACGGTTGGACAAGGTTGTTGGAAAATCCGATCATTTGGAACGTGATGACGTTAGTTCGTTACAACGGGACTACGTTCAGGCTAGTAGCCAATAGCTTTGGTCTCTTCAGTAAACTGCAAACAGCACACCCACGAGGGTGTAAGCTCCTTGTGCATTAACGCCAAACAGTTTAACATAACACCACAACCAAAAATAGATACTCACAAACATGTAAAAACAGCAGGCATTTAACATAGATGTTTCAGCCATGGACAAAACATCACATCATTGGACCATCAGTTGGAAAGCTGATGCGTTTCGGGAGACTCGCTCCCTTCCCCAGAGCTGGCTCAGCTCTGAGGAAGGGAGCAAGTTTCCCAAAATGCATCAGCTTTCCAACCTGATGGTCCAATGATGTGACGTTTTGTCCATGGCTGAAACATGTATGTTAAATGCCTGCTGTTTTTACATGTTTGTGAGTATCCATTTGGTATTCATGAATATCTACCCTGTTTCCCCCAAAATAAGACCTAGCGTGAGTGTCGGTGATGGCTGCAATATAAGCCCTACTTCCCAAATAATCCCTAGTTAAAGTCCTTGTAGGTCTTATTTTCAGGGTAGGGCTTATTTTCAGGGAAACAGGGTAGGGCTTATTTGGGGGGTAGGGCTTATATTGCAGCCATCACCGACAATTGCGCTAGGTCTTATTTTCGGGGAAACAGGGTATGTACCTAAAGTCTCTTATCAAACCTTACCTAATATTGTTGGTTGATGCCAGAAACAAGGAACCCTTCAGCACGCAGGTCACCTCCAGACATGCATTCATATTCCTCATACAGATTCCACCCCAAGAGCCCCGTCCCAGAGGTACAGACCCCTACATGCCTTAAAATCACCCCTAGTATCATAAAGTCACATGCATGTCAAACAGTCTTATCACCATTTATACTGCCTTAAGCCGCGTACACACGTAGCCGTCTGTCCGACGTACTTAGTCTGGCGGACGTCCGCCAAACTGTCCGTTGGAATTTTCGAACGGGCTACTTGCCCACACACGGCACTTTTTCAGCGGACTAATACGGCGTACTAAGGCCGCCGTACTAAGTCCGCCGTACTTTAGAAATGAACGGACTCGCCCACACACGTGGAGGAAAGTCCGCTCATTTTGAGCGCGTCTCCAGGTAGGCGGGGCCCGCGAAGGAGACGTCGCTGGCCCCGCCGCCTAGTATGGACTTAAAGGGGAACCCCCCAAAAAATCGGCGTGGGGGTCCCCCCAAGTCCACAACAGACCCTTGTCCGAGCACGCTACCCGGCCGGCCAGGAAAAGGGGGCGAGCGAGCGCACCCCCCCCCTCCTGAGCCGTACCAGGCCGCGTGCCCTCAACATGGGGGGTGCCTTGGGGAAGGGGGGGCCGCGCGGCCCCCCCACCCCAAAGCACCTTGTCCCCATGTTGATGAGGACAAGAGCCTCTTCCCGACAACCCTGGCCGTTGGTTGTCGGGGTCTGCGGGCGGGGGGCTTATCGGAATCCGGGAGCCCCCTTTAATAAGGGGGCCCCCAGATACCGGCCCCCCACCCTATGTGAATGAGTATGGAGTACAATGTACCCCTACCCATTCACCTGTAAAATAAAAGTACAAAAAAAAACACAACACACGAGATAAAATACTTTATTGCACAGCTCTGGGTGTCTTCCGTCTTCGAGGGTCTTCTCGCCGGACTCTTCCGCTATCTTCTTGTAGCTCTTTTGCTAGCGGAGGAGTCCGGCTTTCTTCCTCGCCGCCGGCCTCTTCTCCCGACTTCGGGGGTCTTGTCCCCCTCTTTGGTTCTTCTGCCGGGCCACCGCGCCTTCTTATAGCTCTTTTACAGGCGGTCTTCTGTCACCGCTGCCGCCTTCCGTTCTTCTTCTTCTTCTCCAGCGCCCCCCCCTCCTGAGCCATACCAGGCCGCGCGGCCCCCCCCTTCCCCAAGGCACCCCCCATGTTGAGGGCACGCGGCCTGGTACGGCTCAGGAAGGGGGGGGCGCTCGCTCGCCCCCCTTTCCTGGCCGGCCGGGTAGCGTGCTCGGACAAGGGTCTGTTGTGGACTTGGGGGGACCCCCACACTGATTTTTTTCGTCCCTTTAAGTCCATACCAGGCGGCGGGGCCAGCAACGTCTCCTTCGCGGGCCCCGCCTACCTGGAGACCCGCTTGAAATGAGCGGACTTTTCTCCGGGCGGGAAAAGTCCGCTCATTTCAAAAGTACGGCGGACTGGCATACACACGGCCGGATTGTCCGCCGAAATGCGAGTACGGCGGGCAGATTGTTGTGCAAACCGAAATTCTAAGTCCGCCGTACTGTCGGGTCAAAAAAGTATGCCGGAGGCTACACACAGGGGGATTGTTTGGCGGACTTGAGTTTGCCGGACTTTTCCACCGGATTGTTTGATCGTGTGTACGCGGCAATAGAGAACACTTTTTTTTATTCTATTTTATTTTTTTGCGGCAAGTTTTTGTTAATGTAAATATTTTAAAATATTTAATAAAAAAGATTACTTATTTACCTGGAAATTAATAAGATATTTACATTTCTGGGATTGAGAATGAAAACTTTCTCACAGCTCTGATTTCACAGCCCTGTGCTAGAAACAGATTAATTTATTATGACCCTCACTGACCCTTCTCTCTTTGTCTTTTTAAGCCTGAGATCTCTCATTTTCTTTCTTCCTTTCAACTAGGCAGCTCGGAAAATCCCTGCTCTGCTCCTGTACTCCAGGGGCTCACTTCACCCAGGGCGAGAAGAGAAACTTTCTTCATGAGATCAAGTGCTGAACTGTACTGTGCCATGATGCATGTCTACGAATATTGACTAGTATGGTTGGTAAAAAAAAAAAGTTTGGATAAAATTACATTTAATCTCACTAATCCACCTTTATATCTTTATGTATAACATAACTGGACAGTATTCCCTATTGTGGTATGATGAAATCTGCATGTAAAACACTCACGTAATTTAACTTCAGAATATTTTTATTAAAACTATCACATTCTTTGGGAAACATTCTTTTTGTTGTTTCTGTATTCCTAGTGCCCAACAGAATGCCTTTGGCATTTTTTGTGCAGCCCTCAGGGATTCCTGTAGACACTGATCTGTGTTTTCCTTTTGCCTTGTTTTAGCAGTGATTTCCAGCAGTCTCATGTAATATATCTATGTCTGTGACTGTCTAATGAAGAATGTCCCCAGTCTCCAACAACTTTTATAGCATGTTCACAGTCTCTGACAGTCTCTAGCAGCATTTCTGCAGTCTCTGACTATCTCTTTTTCATGACTGCAGTCTCTGATCATCTCCTGTAATACTGAATGTCCACAGTCTTTGAGCATCTCTTGTATCAAGTCCGCAGTCCCTGACCATCTCTTGTATTATGACTATAGTCTCTGTCCATCTCTTGTATTATAGCCATAGACTCTGATCATCTCTTGTATTATGACTATAGTCTCTGTCCATCTCTTGTAATATAGCCATAGACTCTGATCATCCCTTGTATTATAGCCATAGACTCTGATCATCTCTTGTATTATGTCCATAGACTCTGATCATTCTCTTGTACATAGCTCATTTAAAGGAATAATAGTGATAAAAAAAAGCCTGTATGGATTTCATTAACCTTTTTTGTGGTTAATTCTCCCTTAAAGGGGGGTGTGGCAGGGTGTGTGTCCTATGCCTACACTCATTTGCTAGTAGGTGTAGTAGGTGTCCCTCATTCCCATCTCAAAATGTTGGGAGGTATGTCTTGTATCACATCTGCAGTCTCTAACCATCTCTTGTATCATGTCCGTAGTCTCTGACTATCTCTCTATTATGATCTTTGGGTGCATGCAGTATTTTTATTGGACAGCTTGTTCCAAAGGTGCTTTACCATTGGTCCAAGACTCCAAGCTGTCCATTGAGCTCAGTGCTTCTGACAAGAAGTGAGAGACACTGTGAGCTCATCCTCTCTGCTGCAAACAGAGTGTGCTAGCTTGTATTTAAACTGGCTTCTCTGTATGTAGCTTCTGACAGGCTGCACAAGAAGCTCCATATCTCTGAACTATAGGTGGCAGGAGCCCCAAATATTGACCAGTGGTGGGGCACCCCTCCAATTCTGTGACCCCAGGTCGCCTAGCTACAACAAAACTCAATTGTGTTTTTTTTTTCTGTGCCAATAATCATAAGATCAATGGTTCTGCGTTCTTTTTTGGAAAAGGTGGACTGAGCCCTTTAATCAGCCCTTTAACTGCCTCAGCCCCAGAAGATTTTACCCCCTTCCTGACCAGAGCACTTTTTACACTTTTTGCAATTTGGCATTGCATCGCTTTAACTGACAATTGCACGGTCTTGTGATGTTGCACCCAAACAAAATTGATGTCCTTTTTTTCCCACAAATAGAGCTTTCTTTTGGTGGTATTTGATCACTTCTGCAGTTTTTATTTTTTGCGATATAAACAAAAAAAAGAGTGACAATTTTGAAAAAAATGCAATATTTTTAACTTTTTGCTGTAATAAATATCCCCCCAAAAAATTTTTTTCCTCAGTTTAGGCCGATATGTATTCTACATATTTTTGATAAAAAAAAAAAAAAAAAAATCGCAATAAGCATATATTGATTGGTTTGCGCGAAAGTTATAGCATCTACAAAATAGGGGATAGTTTTATAGAATTTTTATTATTCTTTTTTTTATTAGTAATGGCGGCAATCTGCAATTTTTATCAGGACTGCGACATTATGGTGGACACATTGGACACTTTTGACACTATTGTGGGACCATTGTCATTTATACAGCGATCAGTGCTATACAAATGCACTGATTACTATGTAAATGACACTGGCAGTGAAGGGGTTAACCACTAGGGGGCGATGAAGGGGTTAAGTGTGTCCTAGGGAGTGATTCTAACTGTGGGGGGGGGGGGGTGGGCTTCAACTCACATGACAGCGATCACTGCTCCCGATGACAAACTTTTTTTTATTAGTAATGGCGGCAATCTGCAATTTTTATCAGGACTGCGACATTATGGTGGACACATTGGACACTTTTGACACTATTGTGGGACCATTGTCATTTATACAGCGATCAGTGCTATACAAATGCACTGATTACTATGTAAACGACACTGGCAGTGAAGGGGTTAACCACTAGGGGGCGATGAAGGGGTTAAGTGTGTCCTAGGGAGTGATTCTAACTGTGGGGGGGGGGGGGTGGGCTTCAACTCACATGACAGCGATCACTGCTCCCGATGACAGGGAGCAGTGATCTCTGTCAAGACACAAGGCAGAATGGGGAAATGCCTTGTTTACATAGGCACTTCCCTGTTCTGTGGCTCCATGACATGATCACTGGGAGACCAGCAAACATTGAGTCCACCGGTCATACTGTACGTGGAGGTTGTAGTAGGCCTCTTAAAGGGGATGTACAGGTACGCCCATTTGCCCACCGCTGCCATTGTGCTGATGTATATCAGCTTGCAGCAGTCGGCAAGTGGTTAATGACAACATACATTTTCAGTATGCTTTAGACTTGTTGCAGCTGAACTTGCATACTACAACCTCCAATCTATTATAAGGAAGAGCAACCTGTTAGCATGGGATGGGCGTCCGCAGAACTTTTTTCAAGGGGGGGCATAATTTTAGGGTCACCCATGCGCCACCCCTTTTCGACAATGTCATTATCACATTATCATGGTCAGAGACTGCAGACTTAGTACGATCCCTAGGATAAGTAATGGATAATGGCCAGTGATCCCTCCGGCTAGACGATCACTCACTTGCCCCGGGGGTGACTCTGGTCAGTAGTGCAGCATGTCTGTACCCTGGCAGTGACTCAGTCTTTCTCTCTCTGGTGGTGCTGGGCAGCATGGCTCTCTCTGGTGGTGTGGGGCAGTGTAGTTCTCTCTGGTGGTGCTGGACAGCATGGCTCTCCCTGGTGGTGTGGGGCAGCGTAGTTCTCTCTCTGGTGGCACTGGGCAGTGTGGCTCTCTCTCTCTATCTGGCTTCTGCCCAGCACACTCCTCGTTCTTTTTCCTGTAGCACTCTCTCCCTCAGTTTTTTTCCCAGGCTGCAGTCTCTCAATCTCTCAATCTCTCAATCTCTTGATCGAGCTGTAGCCTCCTCCCTGTGGAAAATGGGGCCGCCAATCTTTGGGACTACATGTCCCATGATTCTCTCCTCTCCTAGTCTCCTTTGATTGGCCCTCAGGTATGGCCAATAGGGAAGGAACGGAGCCTGCAGGAAGCTGGGCCAGGAACCTGGTGAGAGCCATCGTCTCTTCTCCCTGGCAGGAGAAAGGGGGGGTGACCGGGGGAAACCTGATAGCACCTCCGCCGAGTTCTCTGCTGGACTGAGCACGGAAAAGAGCCCTCAGTCACACTACACTGATAGGGGGGCTTGGCAGAACCTTGATGGTGTCACCCCACTGGTCGGTTGCACACGGATGTGGGCTGCCCGCACCCCGATAGCGATGGAACTGTGTTGAATTTAATATCTCATCCCTGATTCCAGGGGGGGGGGGCACTTGACCCCCCTTGCCCCTACCTGCGGACGCCCATGCCTGTTAGAGTATAAGGGGGGTTATAAATGGTGGAATAATTAACAGCTAGTTAGATTATAAGGGAGGATACAAAAGGTGGAAGGTCTTACAGCCTATTATAGTTTAAGGGAGGGATACAGAAGGTGGAAGAGTTTACTGTCTATTAAGGCATAAGAAATGACACAGAAGGTGGAAGAGCTTACAACAGGCATGCTCAACCCATGGCTTGCGGCCCACATTCTGTCCGATGGTGACCTGCAGAGCCTCCTTCGGGTGCATGCTACTCTACTAAATGATTGCTAGTCCTCTATAATCCTGGTAGCTGTCATACACAAGTATGACTTACTATTGAGGCCGGGTCCCCACTCTTCTCTTTCTTTCCTAACACACAGACAAAGGGAGAGGAGCCTTTAGCCGAGTAGATTACATTTAGTGGCATCCATACAGGGATTCTGAAGGTGGATTCTCACAGTTGTGTGATAATCTTGGTGTCATCCTTGCAGCATGTGAGTACATTAGGTGTTATTTCATCTTTTTCATAATAAAGAAGTTTATTGCACTACTAGGGCATGTGCTTCCCTGGTCTATTTTTTTTTTATTTTTTTTGTTTAAATTGTCCACAGTCCTTGATTTGGCAATTCAAGGGATGGCTGCAAAGATCCTGATATATTAAAGGCTGCAACATTGGTTTGGAGCTTTTTTGGCTGGTTACACCTGAGCACAAGAGTTGGATTATGATGATACCATACTGGTGACCCCACAATAGGGAAAAAACTTTTTTTGTGGAAGGGAGTTTAATAAGACGCATGGCCACGCATTAAAATTAGAAGAAAAGAGGTTTAACTTTAAACTGCATAGAGGGTTCCTTACTGTAATGCCCCATACACACGGTTGGAAATTCCGACGGAAAAAGACCGATCAGATTATGTTGTCAGAAAATCTGATAGTGTGTGGGCTCTATCTGACTTTTTCTGTCAGAATTACTGACGGAAAAAGTTTGGGAGCTGGATCTAACATTTTCTGACAACAAGATCCGATCTGACTTTTGAAAAAATTTGGAGACTAAAGCTATTGGCTACTGGCCTCTATGTAGTCCAGTCGTAAGTTTTGTACGTCACCTCGTTCCAAACGATCTGATTTTCTGACAACTTTGTACGACTGTGTGTATGCAAGACAAGTTTCGGCCAAAATCCGTCAGAGAAAATCAGATGGATTTTGTGGTCGGAATGTCCGACCGTGTGTATGGGGCAAGGATGTGGAATTCCCTTCCACAGGCGGTGGTCTCAGCAGGAGGCATTGATAGTTTCAAAAAACTATTAGATAAGCACCTGAACGACCACAACATACAGGGATATACAATGTAATACTGACATATAATCACACACATAGGTTGGCCTTGATGGGCTTTTGTCTCACCTACTATGTAAATAATGTAACTATGATCAGGTTAATTGTGATTAAACAGAGGGTAAACATCTAACAGGGGTTGGTCCCACAGAAAATGATGATCCTGATTGTTTTAAATCTTTAATATGCTACTCAAAATAAAACATTTGAAATTCTGTACCATTTAATTTTATTGTGGCTGGAGAACGGGTACCAGATCACTTAAGTTGCCCGCACTCTTTAAAAGGTTGAGCACCCCTGGCTTATAGCCTATTAGAGTATAAGAAAGGAAGGGAGGATACAGATGGTTGAAGGTCTTACAACTTATTAGGGTATAAAAGTAAAAAAAGGAAAAAAAGAGTGGAGGAGGTTACAGCTTATCAGGGTATAAGGGAAGAATACAGAAGTTATTACAAACTAGCATATAAGAAAGAATGCAGAAAGTGGTTTATTAGTTTATGAGAGAGATGCAAAAAGTGGAAATGCTCACAATATATTAGGGTATTCAGGAGGATACAGAAGCTGGTAGATTTGGCATCTGTTAGGGTATAAGGGAGGATACAGAAAGCAGTAGGTGGTACAGTCTATTTGGGTGTAAGAGAGGGTTACAGAAGAGCACTATGTATTAGCATATCATTGAGGGATAAAGAAGGTGGAAGAGCTCACAATCTCATAATGTATAGGTGAGGGATAAAGGGGGTGGAAGAGCTCACAATCTAATAACGTATAGGTGAGGGATAAAGTGGGTGGAAGAGCTCACAATCTATTAGCCCTTGTACACACGGTCGGAGATTCCGTCGGAATGTGTCCTATCGGACCGTTTTGTCGGATATTCCGACTGTGTGTGGTATGCATCGGACTGTTTCCGTCTGAATATCCGTCGGACCAAATTTTCCAACTTGCTGGAAATATTTTCTGACAAACTGCTCCGATCGGACATACTCCAATCATGTGTAAAGAATTCCGATCGGACAAAGTGCCACGCATGCTCGGATCAAATTCCTACATCAAAGCTATTGGCTACTAGCCTGAACGTAGTCCCATCGTAACGAAATTACTTCATCACGTTCTGAAAGATCGGATTTTCCGACAACTTTGTCCGACCGTGTGTATGCAACGGTTTCGGACAAGATCGGAATCTCCGACCGTGTGTACAAGGGCTTAAAGTATAGGGAAGGGATCTAGAAAGTGGAAGAGCTTACAGTCTACTAGACCAGTGTTTCTCAACCTTTTTTAAGTCATGGCACCATTTAAAATTATAGACAATATCAAGGCACCCCTTACAATTATAGACAGTCTTATGCACCCCATTCTAAAATGTAAAAAATCATTCTACTAGTTTTACATAATGCAGCAACATCCACACGTAGGACACCCAACGTTAGAGATGATTTATTCTTCAAAAGCAAATACACTTTTGCGCGCTGGTACTGACTAGTATTCCAATGTTTCTCTTCTCCCTCAATTTCTCTCCATCAGTCAGCTAATGTGACCCCAGTGTTGAGGGAGAGGGGCAGAGGAGGGTCAAACAAGGATGCTGTGGAGGCGACAGACATCCTCATTATGAACTGATGATGTCATTGGTTGTTAGGATGCCAGTGTCTAAAAAGTCGTCATGGTGCATAATGAAAACCCGTGGCTTTGTGTAACTAAAAGGCAGGCTTGAGCAACCTGCTGGCTTGTTTACAATATTTGATCAATATTTAGGCATTTTTCCAAGGCACCCCTGAAGAAACCTCAAGGCACCCCGGTTACAAAAGCCTGCTTTTTTAAATTATTGGAGTATGTGAAGAGGGTATGCATATGGAAGGGGCTTGGGGTGAGAGGGAGCCAAAACTATTATCCTGTCTATGTTGGTTTTAATATGGTTCTGCCAACAACAGTAGGTCCAAGAACAACAGTCCAGAGACAGGTGGTTGAGAATCACTTATGTGTAATGTTGTAGAAGGTGTTGGATCACATTCTACTATTGTTACTGCTTTATCTCCACAAAATACATTGAACACAAATTTTTCGGATTCACTAGAATGAGCAAACATCCTATTAAAAATACATAAACTGTACTCATCAAGCTAATATACAGCTGTAATGGCCTAGCAGTAATGGGCAGTAGACCACAAGAAGCAATGGGCTCCCCTTCTTGAATGAGTGGCTTTAATGTGCACAGAAGTGGCCTATGCTGCCAGAAAGCGTGCAACGTGAGTCATTATCGGAGTACAAAGAAAATATCCCACAGTGGGGACTGCAGATGGGAGAGTTGCAGATTCCTTATGTAAACAGCGGTAATGGACGAGACATCTCGGATGTCACATGTAATTTTCATCTTCTCATGATTTCAATTAGCCAGGGCTTATGATCAATTATATTTGTAGGTCACATACCACATGGAAGGAATGACTTGGCGCTGAATAAACTACATCAAGCAGTGTGTAGTCAATGCACAGATACAAAAAAACATCACCGGCCTTAAAGAGGATAGAAAAGCAAGCTTTGCTATACATTTATAATAGCAGGGGGGGGGGGGAAACAATTCACTGCTCCTTCCACATCAAGTAGAACCACCATAAATAGTCACTTGGTTTGTAGTTATGCTAATAATAAGACATGATCTTGACATTTTATCTTTTTTACAATAAAGACCAAAAACACCCTGGCACCCTTAACATATCTCACTGCTGCAATTTCCAGAGGAAGAGAAGAAAAACTTAAAAAGGCCAGGTCCAATACCTTCTCCTTCCTGACTCTAAACAGGGTCAACACTCCAGAATGCATTTCATGTTAGTATCCCAGTATGTTTTCTTATTGAGAAACACATCCAACTTTTTTAAGCGCTGATTCTGCTAGAACCAAAATCTTGTATAATCCTTATTTTCCCAACCCTTTTCACAGGCATAGGGTAAATCTAAAATGAAGTCTCCAGCCTGGACTAGTCCTAACTAGGGAAGAGCTCCCGGTTGGGTCCGAAAACAGGTTTGGACCAAACTTATCTTGTTCAGCTGTTCATCCAAATGCTGAACCGTCAAACCATTACTAAACCTAAAAGTTATTTCTTCTTTAAAGGCTTCATAAGAATAAGTCTTTTTATGTGTGCTGTTTGTGTTTTTGTAAAAGTATTCCAGTCCAAAGAAAATACCTAGTGATCCAGCCAGTTGGTTTAATTTCCTTATTACCAGTGGCAATGTTCCCATTCTTTCCCAAAGAGTATGGTGTACTCTGTGCCTTACAAGCTGCTCATATCACTGGCAGGAATACCATCTTGGAAAGGTTGACAGTAGCAGAGTGAGCATGCTCTTATTCTCTGTCCCATAAAGTATGGGACCAGGGCACATCACAAGTAGGAACACCTAGTAATTTGCAGTGGATACTCCATGAAGACTCACTGTCATCATAGGGCAAAGCAAAGCAGCAGTTGGCTTCATGGGACATGTAATGCACTCAGGGTTAGCCCCAACCAGTAGGGAGAGAAAGTAATCGATACACTTTTCACCATGAGATAATCCAATTCCAAATTATTTCCTCATATATGTTTCCGCTGGTTATTGGTTATCCTTGGTTACAGAGGCACAACCCCTCTTTTGATTGAAGGTAGCCAAAGGTCCTGTGCACTTCTCTCTCCTCCCTGCCGAAGGAGTACCATGTTTTTTGCGACAAAGGTCAAGCCGGTAGTTTGCCTCTGCACCAGTTGTATGATTGCACAATTGACCTTCGACCTGGTGCCATGCCCCTTTGTGGCTGGGTTTACCCTTTGTCGGTCTTGGAGGATAAGGCCATGCAGGAGTATGTTGCAGACGCACTTTCTCGAGGTTTCATCCGCAAATCCTCGTCTCCTGCTGGTGCTGGTTTCTTCTTTGTGGATTAGAAGAGTGGTGAACTGAGACCTTGTATTGATTATAGGGGTCTCATTTGTTATAAGAATGCCCATCCGATTCCGTTGATTATGGAGTTATTTAACCGCCTCACGGGAGCAACGGTTTTCATGAAGCTTGAATGGAGAGAGGGCCTGGACCCACCTGTCTATGGATTTCATTGTGGAGTTACCCAACTCCCAGGGCAACACAGTTATCCTTATGGTGGTCTACCGGTTCTCAAAAATGTCTCATTGTATTCCACTTAAGAAGTTGCCCACTTCAAAGGAACTGGCTTCCATTTTTGCTGGGAGATCTTTTGCTTACATAGGCTACCCAAGGTGATTGTCTCGGACAGAGGTAGTCAGTTTGTGTCTCGGTTCTGGCAAACCGTTTGTGCACAGTTGGGAATTCAGCTTGCTTTCTCCTCTGCTTATCACCCTCAGTCTAATGGGCAGTGAAATAATGAAAAAGGGCCTTTGCGCTACTATATAAAAAATATAGATAAAAACTGAGTAAAAATACCTCTCCAGCTAATCAGTGTGAGTAAATGTAGAAAATATGAATAAATAATCAAAAAGTGCACGTGCAAATATAAGGTGCAAAAATTGCAGCAAAACTTGATAGTATACACAAACTACCCAATAAAGTGACAAAAGTAAAGGCCCATACACACGATCAGACTTTTTGACAACAAACATGCAAATTAGCTGTTTTGGAGCAACATCCGACCGTGTGTACGCTCCATCGGACAAACTTTTTTGGTTTTCATCGGACTTTTGTTGCTGTGCGAATGGACAAACTTTCTGGGAACAAAAGTCTGATGGAGCAAAGTCTGATCGTGTGTACAGAAAACCATAGGACTTTTGTACAAAGTACAAACAGGCATGCTCAGAACCAATGCAAAAGATCAGACAACAATACAGAAGTTGACCAAAGGTGGCGGTAAAGAGCAGAAAAACCACATGATTTGGTGAAAGTTGGCTGAAAAAGTCCTGCTGTGTGTATGCAATACAAGTTCAGGGCCGACGCCCTTTGTACAAAAATCCAAGGGAAAGTTTGTACAAAGTCCTATCCTGTGTATGAGGCTTTAGAAGGTCCTGCGCAAATATGCCAAAAAATAGTCCTTGGAACAGCTAAGTGCAAAATTAATAAACGAATAAATATATATAGATAAAACAAAAAACTATATTAAAAGTCCATATAATATAGATCACGAGCACCAATGATGAAAATAAGTGGATGAAAACAGTGGTGTTAAATCCCAGGATTCAGGGCTCTCAGAACTCTCACCTCAAAAAGAAGAAAAACGAGCACATCAGAAAAAAGCTATCCCACTCCACTCCTCGTCTCCAACCACCAGGGGGGTCCTTTACTGTGGCAGACTACACGGCGATGATCTCCATACCGGACCACTAGGGGGCCATATAATGCATGTACACACTACTGTGGTAACCAGGAAGATATTCTCCGTAATATGCGGCAACGTTCCACTCTGCATCAGAGTGGAACGTTGCCGCATATTACGGAGAATATCTTCCTGGTTACCACAGTAGTGTGTACATGCATTATATGGCCCCCTAGTGGCCCGGTATGGAGATCATCGCCGTGTAGTCTGCCACAGTAAAGGACCCCCCTGGTGGTTGGAGACGAGGAGTGGAGTGGGATAGCTTTTTTCTGATGTGCTCGTTTTTCTTCTTTTTGAGGTGAGAGTTCTGAGAGCCCTGAATCCTGGGATTTAACACCACTGTTTTCATCCACTTATTTTCACCATTGGTGCTCGTGATCTATATTATAAGGACTTTTAATATAGTTTTTTGTTTTATCTATATATATTTATTTGTTTATTAATTTTGCACTTAGCTGTTCCAAGGACTATTTTTTGGCATATTTGCGCAGGACCTTCTTACTTTTGTCAGTCTAATGGGGCCACAGAACGGCCAATCAGTCCTTGGAGAAATTCCTACGTTGCTATATTTCTGACCATCATAACAACTCGTCAGACCGCTTACTGTGGGTGGAGTTTGCTCACAATGGTGCCTTTAATTCTGATTCCCGATTGTCCCCGCTTATGACGAACTATGGTTTCCAACCTTCCATGTTGCCTGACTCATTTGTTCCGCAGAGTATTCCTGCGTTAGCGGAGCATCTCTGTGGTCTTCATTCCACTTGGGCACAAGTCCAGGAGGCTTTGCGACATGCTAATGATAGGTACAGACTCCATGCTGACTGCAGATGCCTGCCTGCGTCTTCCTACCAGGTTGGGGACAGGGTCTGGCTATCATCTCGCAACCTTCGACTTCGTGTTCCATCTCTGAGGTTCGCACCTCAGTTTATTGGTCCTTTACGTATTCTTCACAGGATTAACCCAGTGGCTTACGCATTAGACTTTCCTTCTAATATGCGTATCCCAAATGTATTTCATGTCTACTTATTAAAACCTTTGGTCTGCAACCGCTTTACCACCTCGGTGCCTCGTTCTCACCCTGTACAGGTGTAGAACCATGAAGAGTATAAAGTAAAGTCCATTGTTGACTCTCGTAGGTTGCGTGGGCGCATACGGTACCTGGTGCATTGGAAAGGGTTTGGCCTGTAGGAACGCTCTTGGGTCTCATCCTCGGACGTACATGCCCCTGTCCTCCTCCATGATTTCCATAGATGTTTTCCCCTCAAGCCTGGTGGTCCTCTGAGGGGGAGGGGTCATTGAGGAGGGGGTACTCAGGGCTGGGCTCAGCCCTTCCTTCTCTGAGCTGGCCACTCAGCTGTCGACCAATTGCCAGCTCTTATCTCTCCACAATGACTCACCTGTTGATGATATCCTGCTTGTCAGTGCTGCATGCTTAGGCCGTCCAGCCCAGATGATCTCTGCCTTCACCTTGGTCACATCTCTCGAGACGCTCACCTGTGTTCCTGTTAAAGACTTGCTTGGCTGACATTCCTTCTGACTCCGGGTCCTGCTTGCTGTTCTACTACTCTCATCTCTGGTTCCCTGACATTTTGGCTTGTCTGACTATCCATTCCGGTTCCTGAACTCTGGCTATGTTTTGACTATATTTACTCTGTTTACCTTTTTGTATTATTGTTAAACAAGTGAGATATAACTGTATTTCTGTCCCAGTCTGATTCATGGTTTCTGACAATCAACAGTGATCCATTTAAAAATCTTATTGTTAATAAAAAATAAATAAAAAAAGATGTGTGAATGCAATGAATATAATGCTCATGCTGTGGCAAAAGCACTGAGAAGGACAGTTTGGTTAGAAAAGGGTGTCTTTCGGACCAGAGAAATTAAGATCAAGGACAATTAGGCCACTGCTGGCTCAGGATACAAGGTACATTTTGCTACATTCACTGCTGGAAAAAGATTTAATTGTGAGAGCCGGACAATGCAGGATCTATTTTTATGTACTATGTGTCATTTCTGAGGACAAATCGTCAAAGTTATTTAGCTAGAACTTTTGATCATGTTTTCCTCCAGCTGGAAACACAATAAAGCTGAACTGCTGTGAGCACTCTTGCTACTAGTAAATAAAAAAATATATGTATTTAGGACTGTCTACCGCAAGAGACAGTGAAAGCAAGCGTGCTCTTATTACACTGCACAAAAGGCATCTGATCTGTGCACTAATACCTCCAGGGAATTGAAAAATCAGTTTTCCGTTATAACAAAAGCAAACTATGCAAAAGTATTGAAGGTTATGAACAAACTTTGCATGCCAATTGTTTTCCTTTGGCATTATTGTTTTTTTTTTTTTTTTTTTTACAGAGCAGTACACCATTATACCTTTTTGCAAAACTCAACCAGTAAGTTATCTGTTGAGCCATTATGTCCTTTGGAGCCCCAGGCTCCTTACATCAGTCTATACAAACCATATATTCTCCTCCACAAACTCGCAGGGTGGCCTAGAGCATCCAGGAAAATGAAAGTGTCATGGGTAGCAGGGCACTGCTGGTTGTATCCAGGGATTTGGGAACTCCTGAGCAGGGCCAGATCATCCATAAGGTGACCTTGGCAGGTGCCTAAGGTACATTAATGCTGCATACACATGACCGGACTTTCCAGCAGAAAAGGTGCGACAGACTTCCGAACGAACGGACTTGCCTACACACGAACGGACCAAAGTCCGTTAGTTTTGAATGTGATGACTTACGACGGGACTAGAAAAAGGAAGTTCAATAGCCAGTAGCCAGTAGCTGCCCTTGCATCGTATTTGGTTATTTGGACCAGCATACAGACGAATGGTTTTCCCGTTAGAAATTGATTCTGTTGGACAGATTTGAAACATGTTCTATTTCTAGGTCCATCTGAATTTTTGAAGAAAGAAGTCCAATGAAGCCCCCACACAATCATAATATCCAACGGAATGATTCTGTCAGACCTTTTCTGCCGGAAAGTCCGCCCGTGTGTACATGGCATTAGTGTCTAGGGTAGGTATAGGTGTCTTAGCCAGAAATCAAAGAAATTGTGACTGAGACTGCTTTCCTAAATCTGGTAAAAGTGAGTATGGACAACTATGACTAGTTGCCCAATCTCTACGGAGTCCAGAATTAAAATAATAATTTTACGGCAGCTGATTTTTTTTAGTCTAAACCAGAGTTCTTCAAACATTTAAGTATGAGGGTCCAATTGTATATTTTAAAAATAATTGAGGGGTGTGGCACCCTCACCCCCTTACAGCATCTCCATTAGAGTCCCCTTTATATCAATATCCCCTTTACATCAAACTCACCATCAGAGTTGCCTTTACATCAAGGTCCACTTTAGAGTCCCCCCTTACGTCATGGTTCCCAATAAAGACCTCTCTTACATCAGAGTCCCCATCAGAGTCCCGCTTACATTCAAGTCCCTGTCAGCGTCTTACTTACATCAGAATTCCCATTAGATTCCTTTTAGGCTGGGTTCACACTATTAGGAATTGGCATTTCGCATGTCAGGAGTCTGTGACTGGCTCTCAGTGGAGCTGATTCACGCAGCTCCAGGACTGCTGTGGAGCGAATTGCACAGTAGTCCTGTGCGTCTGGTGGTCCATTTCAGGTCCAAATTAAGCCAAAAATTCAGACAGAAATGGTGAACAGGGACACACCGGACCCCTGCTGTGAGCCGCTCCGCACAGAGATATGAAACCAGCCTTACATCACAGTCCTCATCAGAGTCCCTATCAGGGTCACCCTTATATCAGTAAATTATATATAAAAATTGCGCTAGGTGCTAAAATTATGTGTTACCTGTTGCGCAAAAAAAACAAACAAAAAGAAAACATCTGCACTCACAAATACCCCAATACATCGGTATATATTTTTTTACTGCTTACCGCCTGCCCCAAATGACAGCAGGCGGTGCGGCTCTCGTTCTGGGATGCTATCATATGACAGCGTCCCAGAACGGCTGCTATCACGTACCCGCGGGGATACGCAGCAATGACGATCGTGGCTGTGCTGTGTTGCTAGGACACGGCGCGACCCCAATCTCTGTAAAGAGCCGCATCCGCGGCTCTTTAACCATGTGATCGGCTGTGTTCAATCACAGCCGGTCACATGTAAACAAGGACAGAGTGTGAGGAGAGAAGAGCTGATCAGCGGCATCTCCTTACAGCGGGACATGTAGAAATGTAATCAGGGCACTGATCATCAGTGCCCTGATTACATTAGTGCAACACAGTGTCTCCAATCAGTACCCACCACTGCCCACAAGTGCCACCAATCAGTGGCCATTAGCGATGCCCATCACTGCTGTCAATCAATGCCCATCAGTAATGCCCATCAGTGTCACCCATCAATGCCCATTAGTGCCCATCAGTACCACCTATCCGTACGCCTATCAGTGCCTACCAGTGCTGCCTATCAGAGCCCACCAGTGCCGCCTATTAGTGCCCACCAGTCCACCCAACAGTGCTCATCAGTGCTGCCTATCAGTGCCACATATCAGTGCCACCTATCAGTTCCCATAAGTGTGGCATTTTAGTGCCTCCTCGTCAGTGCCACCTAATCAGTGCCCATAAGTGCCGCCTCTTCAGTGCCCATAAGTGCCACCTCATCCTATCAGTGCCGCCTCATCAGCATACATCTGTGAAGGCGAAAAATTGCTTAGTTACAAAATTTACTGACATAAAAAAAGTAAAAAAAAATTTTTTTTTTCAAAATGTCTTTTAAAATAAAAAAAAGCAATGATTAAATAAATACTACCAAAAGAAAGCTCTTCTTGTGTGAAGAAAATGATAAAAAAAATAGTTTGGGTACAGTATAGCACGAATGCGCAATTGTCATTCAAAGTGCGACAGCGCTGAAAGATGAAAAATGGCCTGGGCAGAAAGGAGGTGTACCTGGTAGGCAAGTGGTTAAAAAACTTCTCTCTAGTGTGTTGCATTATTGTATTTTCATAATAACATTAAAATAAATGACATAATTGATAAGTCCATACAGATATTAAAATTGTCAGTGCACATTCCCATCTGGGAATGTGATCCACCAGTGCTATATTTTTAATATGTTTCCACCCCTGGTGCTGCAAATACCTCCACCGTCACCATTAGAGTCAAAGTCTCCATTGGAGTACTCCCCTATGTCTGGGTCTCCATCAGAGACTCGCCTCACATCTAAGTCCCCATCAGATTCCCCCTTACATCAGCATCCTTGTCATAGTGCCCCTTACAGCAGCATCCTCATTATAGTGCCCCTTACATCAGCATCCCCACCATAGTGCCCCTTACATCAGCATCCCCACCATAGTGCCCCTTACATCAGCATCCCCACCATAGTGCCCCTTACATCAGCAACACCACCATAGTACCCCTTACATCAGCAAAACCATCATAGTGCCCCTTACATCAGGGTCCTCATCAGTGTGCCCCCATTAAATTTCCCCAGATGTTTGGAGATATCTGGTCCAAACGAATAAGCTGTGAAGGCTTTAAATGTGTCACCTTTTTACAATTTTGGTCTTGTAGTTTTATATTATTTTGTAAGACACTTGTAACATGGCGCAGTATCGTCTTTTAGGTTTAATGGTGAATGGTAACTTTAGAGCTTATGTTGTGGTTTTTGCATAAAAAAAAAAAAAATAGTAGTTTGTCCTGAAAATATAGATTTCATTATTATTAGTGTAAGTAACAAGCAATATACAACTTGGACAGCCATCTTTTAATTCTATAGGTTCTCTGCTTTCAGAATATTAAAAAAAAAAAAGCTTTAGTACATTTTTAGTAAATTTGCAAGTCTGTAATGTTCTTTTTTCTTACATTATTATATAAGCAACATATGGAGAATGACCTGGTGGGGTGGGTGGCAAAGCTAACTGTTTGCCTAGGGCACCGATTGGTCTTAATCCAGTTCAGCTCTTAAGGCAAAGGAACTTGATGACAAGAACATAACAGAAATCCAGGTCAGAGGGAGAATGAAAATCTGAGCACATTGTGAACGGTGAGCAGATACAGGGTTGGAACTGATTATCATGAATATACTACAGTATAGTATGTTGCCAGCGGTTGGTAGATGGCTCCCAGCAGGGCACAGGGACCTGAAGCGCCTGGTCTGCACCAGATATGTTAAAGGTACACATGAAGTTGAGTAACAATACACCTCCCATATAGACCCTCAGGATTGCATAGCTTGACACCTTCAGCAGACAGACACATAGCTACAAACACACTAGACTAGACACAGTTCAGACCAGACCAGACTGACAAAACAGCTCTGACCAGAAAAACACACCAGGCTTGAGACTTTAAAGCGGAGGTCCACCCTAAAGTGGACCTTCCGCTCATCGGAACCCTCCCCCCCTCCGGCGCCACAATTGGCACCTTTCAGGGGGGAGGGGTACAGTACAGTACAGGTATCTGCACCCACTTCCGGGATAGCTCTCTGCGGAAAGGGGCGTAGATTACGCCCCTTTCCGAAAGTCCCCCGCTGCCTGCTGGGAAACACACAGATCCCAGAGACAGCGGGTCCATCCTTATTGCGCAGCGCGACTCGCGCATGCGCAGTAGGGAACCAGGAAATGAAGCCGAAAGGCTCCACTTGCTGATTCCCATACCCAAGATGGCGGCGGCAGCACCCGAGAGACGATCGAGAGATCGGCTTCGGGTCCCGACATCGCGGGCACGCTGGACAGGTAAGTGTCACTATTTTAAAAGTCAGCAGCTGCAGTATTTGTAGCTGCTGGCTTTTTAAAAAAAAAAAAAAAACGCGGAGTCCCGGCGGACTCCCGCTTTAAAAGGGAACACATACCATACTCAGTACATATACAATATAAACACTACAGTCCATTTGCAGCAAAAGAAAATCTTTCCAACCATCTAGTTTTTGAAATGTCACTATGCAGTCCCCCACCCCAGGCTGGCTTCATTTAGTATATAGCTCTGCTGTAGCCAGCTGAGCTGCAACTTATTGTTTTGGTCTGATAAGGTTTATCCATATACCTAGGGACTATTTTCTTCTGCATGACTTTGTAAGACTGATTCAGAAATAGCGTAGGGGGATCAATCACCAGGTTATGAATAGTTACAGTATATGACCCTAGCCAATCCCTAGGAGGCTGAGGGTACAATAAATATTTGGGAGGACCTGATCAGAGCTGTCTTCCCCTGGGGCCCTTCACCGTGGGAGGGGGAGTCTGTGTGTGTTCCAGAGATGTTACTGCTGCTGGGCCTCAGCAGGTGTTATGGCTGAGCGCTTGAAGAAAACTGGACTTAAATTTGTCTGTGGAAGCTCACCCGGAGAGGTGGGTGCCTTTCACCTGAAGCTCCGAAGCTCCAGGTACAGAACTGCTCACTGATAAAGTTGCTGCTTAACCACTTTCCACCTGTCAAATGACATATGGGTGGGACCTTTGTTGTTCCAGGTGGACGTCATATGCGCTGCGATCTGTCACCACCTGTGTCCACAGCCGATGACCGATTAGTGTACTGGCCAGCTGCCGGTACCATGTGATCACTGTAACCAATCAAAGCAGATCACATGATAATTGTAAAAAAATGAATGGCTTTGATTCATGCAATTAATTGTGTAAAACTGTGTGGCTAGCTGTAATTGGTCACAATGATCACATAGTAAAGGCAGGGCCAATTTGCGTCCTTTTCTTCCCACAAATAGAGATTTCTTTTGATGGTATTTGATTGCCTCTGCGATTTTTATTTTTTGCGATATAAATGGAAAAAGACCGAAAATTTTGAGAAAAAAATATATTTTCTACTTTTTGTTATAAGAAAAATCGAATAAACTCAATTTTAGTCATACATTTAGGGCAAAATTTATTCAGCCACATGTCTTTAGTAAAAAAAATGTCAATAAGCGTATATTTATTGGTTTGCACAAAAGTTATAGCGTCTACAAACTAGAGTACATTTTCTGGAATTTACACAGCTTTTAATTTATGACTGCCTATCTCATTTCTTGAGGTGCTAAAATGGCAGGGCAGTACAACCCCCCCCCCCCCAAATGACCCCATTTTGGAAAGTAGACACCCCAAGGAAACTGCTGAGGGGCATATTGAGCCCATTGAATAATTGAATGCCAATCACAGCCCATCCTTACCATGTGATTCACTATGGCTAATCATAGCTAATCACAACAATACATACTGAATGAATCACAACAATACACACAATGAATCAAGTGATCGCTCCGTCATTTGACAGAGCGATCACGTGGTAAATGTCCGCTACGAGCTGCGCCGGGATGTTTGCAGAAGAGCAAGATTCTGGGAGGACGTCCTTGGATGCCCTCCCAGAATAACCTGACCACGCTGTAGCCGTCTTTCAGCCATGGCCCGGTCGGCAAGTGGTTAATGTTTCAAAAAATTACAACTTCAAAAAACTTGAAATGCCTCTTACTAAATCTCTTGAGATGTCTACTTTCCAAAAAGGGGTCATTTGTACTGTCCTGGAATTTTTGCATCTCAAGAAATAAGATTGATCAATTTTCATATACAGGCATACCCCACTTTTAAGTACACAATGGTGTTTATTTACTAAAGCTGGAAAGTGCAAAATCAGGCTGACTTCTGCAAAGAAACCAATGAGCTTCTAACCTCGGCTTGTTCAATTAAGCTTTGGTAATAAAACCTGGAAGCTCATTGGTTTCTATGCAGAAGTGAGTCTGATTTTGCACTTTCCAACTTTAGTAAATAAACCCCATTGTGTACTTAAAAGTGGGGTATGCCTGTATATATATACACCATAGTTTGTGGACTCAATAACTTTCCTACAGAGTAAACAATATATACTGATTTGGATTATTTTCACCAAAGAAATGTAACATAATACAGTTTGGCCTAAATTTATAAAGAAAGATTATGTGTTATAATTTATTATGATAAATATTAAATTGTAAATATTTATTTTATAACACAAACAAAGAAAATAATTTTTTTTTTCAAAAAAAACTGTGGTGATTAAATACCACCAAAAGAAATCTCTGTTTGTGTGAAAAAAATATGAGTACAATGTTGCATGACCAAGCAATTGTCATTCAAAGTGCAACAGCATTGAAAGCTGAAAATTGGCCTGGGCAGGAAGGGATTGAAGGTGCCTAGTATTGCATTGATTAACCACTTAAGGACCGCCACATGGCAATGTACGTCGGCGCAATGGCACCGACAGGCACAAGCACGTACATGTACGTGCTCGCCTTCCAGCGGGTGGGGGGGGGGTCCGATCGGACCTGGCCATCCCCTCTCAATCGCTCCTGGCGAATGAGAAGCTTCCTCCGATGTGTATAGTAAACACAGGCAGGGAGGAAGTGATGTCATTCTCCTCGGGGCGGTCTTTTTGACCGGACTACGAGGAGAACAGTGAAAGTAAGTGAGCACCAACACTACACTAACATGTAGGCACACATAGGCACACAAACCCCTCCCCCCCTCCCCCTCCCAGTCACAGTGTCACTGATTGCAGTGATCATTTATTTACTGATCACTACATTTAGTGTCAGTTGTGACAGTAAAAACTGTCAGGGCAGTAATGTTAGGACCAGGGTAGCCCCCTACCCCCCCATAAAGGTTTAACCCCCTGATTGCCCCTAGAGTTAACCCTTTCACCCCCTTTTGCCAGTGTCACTAAGCGATCGTTTTTCTGATCGCTGCATTAGTGTCACTGGTGCCGCTAAGTAGCTAGTTATTTTTTTAGGTTCACCACCAGGTTTTTATAGCGCTAGGTACCCCGATATACTACCCAATAATGGTTTTAACCCCCTGATTGCCCCTAGTTAACCCTTTCACCCCCTTTTGCCAGTATCACTAAGCAATCATTTTTCTGATCGCTGCATTAGTGTCACTGGTGCCGCTAAGTAGCTAGTTTTTTTTTAGGTTCACCACCAGGTTTTTATAGCGCTAGGTACCCCAATATACTACCCAATAATGGTTTTAACCCCCTGATTGCCCCTAGTTAACCCTTTCACCCCCTTTTGCCAGTGGTACTAAGCGATCATTTTTCTGATCGCTGCATTAGTGTCACTGGTGTCGCTAGGTAGCTAGTTATTTTTTTAGGTTCACCTCCAGGTTTTTATAGCGCTAGGTACCCCGATATACTGCCCAATAATGGTTTTAACCCCCTGATTGCCCCTAGTTAACCCTTTCACCCCCTTTTGCCAGTGTCACTAAGCGATCGTTTTTCTGATTGCTGCATTAGTGTCACTGGTGCCGTTAGGTAGCTAGTTATTTTTTTAGGTTCACCGCCAGGTTTTTATAGCGCTAGGTACCCCGATATACTACCCAATAATGGTTTTAACCCCCTGATTGCCCCTAGTTAACCCTTTCACCCCCCTTTGCCAGTGTCACTAAGCGATCATTTTTCTGATCACAGCATTAGTGTCACTAGTGTCGCTAGGTAGCTAGTTATTTTTTTTAGGTTCACCGCCAGGTTTTTATAGCGCTAGGTACCCCCATATACTACCCAATAATGGTTTTAACCCCCTGATTGCCCCTAGTTAACCCTTTCACCAGCGATCACTGTATAAGTGTCACTGGTGACGCTGGTTAGCCAGTTAGTTATTTAGGTTCCCCGTCAGGTTTTTATATAGCGCCAGGGACCCCCATATACTACCTAATAAAGATTTTAACCCCCTGATTGCCCCTAGTTAACCCTTTCACCAGTGATCACCGTATAAGTGTTACGGGTGACTCTGGTTAGTTAGTTTGCTTTTTATAGCATCAGGGCACCCACCATTTATTACTCAATAAAGGTTTAACCCCCTGATCACCCGGCAGGTAAAATCAATTAGGTTTTAGGGTCAGGGTCTGCGTCGCCCCAGGCAGCACTAGGTTAGTGCCAGTACCGCTAACACCCACGCGCAAAGCATACACCTCCCGTAGTGGTATAGAATCTGAACAGATCAATATCTGACTGATCAGATCTATACTAGCGTCCCCAGCAGTTTAGGGTTCCAAAAAAACGCATTGTTAGCGGGATCAGCCCAGATACCTGCTGGCACCTGCGTTTTGCCCCTTTGCCCAGCTCACCCAAGTGCAGTATCGATCGATCACTATCACTTACAAAACACTAAACACATAACTGCAGCGATCGCAGAGTCAGGCCTGATCCCTGCGATCGCTAACAGTTTTTTTTGGTAGCGTTTTATATTTAAATCCGAAAAGTAGTGCTTGGATTTCGGGGTCCCGTACGTGGTTAGGCTCCCAAAAAGTCCCCCACATGTGGTATCACCGTACTCGGGAGAAGCAGCAGAATATATTTTGGGGTGTAATTTCACTTATGCCCTTAGCATGTGTGAGCAATATATCATTTAGTGACAACTTTTTGTAAACTTTTTTTTTTTTTTGTCATTATTCAATCACTTGGGACAAAAAATTATTCAATGGGCTCAATATGCCCCTCAGCAGTTTCCTTGGGGTGTCTACTTTCCAAAATGGGGTCATTTGGGGGGGGGGGTTGTACTGCCCTGCCATTTTAGCACCTCAAGAAATGAGATAGGCAGTCATAAATTAAAAGCTGTGTAAATTCCAGAAAATGTACTCTAGTTTGTAGACGCTATAACTTTTGTGCAAACCAATAAATATACGCTTATTGACATTTTTTTTACTAAAGACATGTGGCTGAATAAATTTTGCCCTAAATGTATGACTAAAATTGAGTTTATTCGATTTTTCTTATAACAAAAAGTAGAAAATATATTTTTTTCTCAAAATTTTCGGTCTTTTTCCATTTATATCGCAAAAAATAAAAATCGCAGAGGCAATCAAATACCATCAAAAGAAATCTCTATTTGTGGGAAGAAAAGGACGCAAATTTCGTTTGGGTACAACATTGCATGACCGCGCAATTACCAGTTAAAGAAGTGCAGTGCGAAATTGTAAAAAGACCTCTGGTCCTTAGGCTGACAATTGGTCCGGGGCTGAAGTGGTTAAGGACTCTGACTGCTTGCATAGGGTTACAGATTTACAGGCTGACCCCTCTTTCTACAGCATTATTTTTTAGACTGCTATTATAGGGCCTAAAACTGCTGGAACAAAGATTTTTTCAGGGAAGCTGTCCTCCAAAATGTTGTGTCTTGCGTATTGTATGACACTCATTTGTTTAAAATCTGTTTGTCAGTGTACTTCTGGGACTGGAAACAGGACTGACAGCATCTGAACAAGTAACCCCATCAGGGGGGAGGGCTACACATGGGAGCTCAAAAATAGGTGATTTCCTAGCCTGGTTCATGCTGTCATTGCTCTTCGCAACCAACAGAAGATTGTGAATGGATGTTGTTTGTGCTTTATGATGGACTGTTTTTGCAGGGGAGGACAATTGCCAGTACATGTGCATTTTTGGCTGGCAAGCAAGGAATTGTTTGGCACAGCAGGAGGTGCCCATAACATTATGACCACTGACAAGTAAAGTGCATAACATGAACTATCTCTTTACAATGGCATTTGAAAGTGGGTGAGACATATTAGGCAAGTGGACATGTTGTCCCTGGCTTAAATATGGAAAAATGGACAAGTGTAATTATTTACACAATTTTGATAATGGTTAAATTGTAATGGCTAGACAACTGAGTCAGAGCAACTCCAAAACTGCAGCTCTTGTGGGATGTTCCTGGTCTGCGGTGGTCAGGACCTACCAAAAGTGACCCAAGTGTAGCACCCTGGAGTTTAGTCAGGGAGCTCCTCACAAATGTACTTGCCAAGAGTAGTTATCTTGGTCAATTGATAGGGATCTATTTATTTCTCCCCAAGCTTGGCCTTGTTGCACTGTTCTTTTCTACCACTAGGTGGCCGGGTACTTGGTGGTACTAGATACGAGAAAGGCAACCCAAGGTCAGGTTATAGGTATGTGGGTGTCCCAGCCAATGGGCAGGGGTTTTATTGAATCCCTGGGCCTGCTGGGAGATCCTATATATTCGGATGAGGTCAGGTGATCTGTGTTCTGTGCCACCCAGACTGCCATCTGGGTGGACGTGTGTCGTCTGCCTGGACTGCTAGACCGGAGATTTGGTCTATCCCAGGGCATCTGGCTACCAGGCTGTGTGAGGGCCTATCCAGAAGTAAAATGGCAGGGTTGGGACTGCAGCTTGTAGTTCAACCAAAAGTGATGGTTCTGTCAGCTGGAGAACCTGTCAGTGGTCAGAAGTAGAAGGGAAGCTGTCACCACAAAGGGACCAATTTCCTTTACCAGGGACCACAGTGAGTAACTGAAGCAAGTACCATAAACATATACTCACCAAAGGGCATGGAGGAAAATCGGGAAACTTCAGGTGGTGATCAAGTCAGGGACCCAACCAGCGGAGGAGACGCTTGCAGAGCAGCCTTGTGTGTCAAGGCAGGGACCAAGCTGGTTAGCAGGGGTGAAGCTTGAGGAGTATATGGGACCCAGCAGAGAAGCTGGGGTGACACTCGAGGGGATACCACCGCAAACCTTGGAGGAGCTCAAGGGATTCATATTCAGTGAATCAGAGGGTCTAGTGAGAGACCAGGAGCTCAGTATTGAAGAACTACAAGGAGCAGTTGTAGTGGAGCTCAAAGGATTTATACACTTGAGTTAGGAACTGTTAAAGGACTGTTACCATAGGAGACAGCAATCCTGCACGTGCAGAAGTGGCGCCTTGCTGGGGCCATTCCCTGCAGAGCTGTTCTCCTATTGAAGTCTCAGAGTCTGCCAATTGAGTTCCCAACTATCTAAGGGTGTCCTGGTCCTAACTCTCTTTCCCCCAAAATATATAAAAAGGACTGGCAGAAAGAAAGAAAACCTCTTTTACATCCAAGAAGTGTCTGACGCCCAGTAACTTTAACCATCTTTACACCCACTATGCCTCACAACCCACCACATATTGAAGGATGTCAGCTTTCTTTGGCCTTGGAGGTTCTCATTAGACCAAAAGAGGTAAAATACCTTGCAACACAAGGAAGGAAAGTTGGCAAACCAGCGACATGGATGACCAAGGCTCATAAATGCACATGGGGAGCAAAGGCTAGACCATGTAGTCCGACCCAATAGAGGAGCTACTGTAGCTCAAATTGCTGAAAAAAGCTAATGCTGGTTCCAATAGAAAGGTGTCAGAAGACACAGTGCATTGCAGTTTGTTGTGTATGGGGGCTGTGCAGCTGCAGACCAGTCTGGGTGCCCACGCTGACCCGTGTCCACAGCTAAAAGCACTTACAATAGGCATGTGAGCATCAGACCTGGACCACAGAACAATGCAAGAAGATGGCCTGGTCTGATGAGTTAGGCTTTTTTTCTTTAACATCATGTGGATAGCTAGGTGCATGTGTATCGCTTACCTAGAGAAGAGATGGCACCAGAATGCACTATGGCAAGATGGCATACGGGTGGAGGCAGTATAATGCTTTATCATGAGGTGTCCATCCCTCGATAGGTCAGGGCCATAGGCGTGCGCAGGGGGTATGTCTGGTGTGCCTGGGCCATCTGTGAGCATCTGTTAGCACTCTGTGTGCCTACAGGAATATTGGAAAGATCTCCCACTGATCTCTGCCATAAGAGTGTGTATCTGTGTGTGTGTATATACAGTATACACTATATATGCTCACACTCATGTGTGTTTGAGCTTCGAGATGCACACCCTAATGCAACAGGCTGCACAAACCTATGCTCAGGGCTGTTTCGGTGGCAAAATCTAAATACAGTATAATATATATATATATATATATATATATATATATATATATATATATATATAATGTAGCACTAACCCCTGAAAGGAGCTGCTGGTTATTTTTGGGCTTACTGTTACCTTCCGTTCTCCTTGTGATACGTCTGGGGGATGTCCCGTGGTAGATGACCCAGTAACTTGAGACTGACAATAGATCCACTTGAATGGATTTTATTAGCAAAAACTCAAACCATTGAACAGTCTTTCAACTTGGGATCAGTGGGTTGGAAAGGGTAGTTCAGGTACTCTCAATGTCAAAGTCCAGAAAACGTTAAAGAACTTGCTTACTTTGACTTAATTCAGAGAATAGCCATTCGCAGCTGGATGAACATTCAGGTTGGACAGTCCCTCTCTCACAAGGCTTAGCAGCCAACTAGGTGCTTACTCAGGAACAAAGTCTTTGTCACAGACGTTGCAGAACACATAGGGAAACTAAGCTGTAGAACACTTGTAGGATACCTGGATCTCTCAATCTCTCGGATTCTTTTGGTAACCTTAGCCCTTCCAGGCTCTTGTTAAGAAAACCAACCCGCTCGTGGTGTTCTTCTAAAGAGTCCTCCCCTGGAATGCTCAAAGTACAATGGGTCTTTCCCGAACCTGAGATGGCACCCAACCACCTCAGAATCCTCCTTTAGTTTCCTTGCCTTGGGCTAGCCAGCCCCGAGGCATTAAAGTTGGTTGGATCTGCACCCCAGGCCATAGCCTTCCTGGGGGCTGGTCAGGAGGACCAGGACCAAGTAGTCAGCACATCATACTGGACTGGAACCCTGAACCACGTGACGTCCGTATCTTAAATACCCTCTCCCAGAGGGCACAGTGAGAGGGCCACTCTCACTGACCTGGCTCCGAAAGAGAGTAACTTAAAGGGGTTGTAAAGGTAAATTTTTTATTTGCTACATAGGTTCCTTTAAGCTAGTGCATTGTTGGTTCACTTACCTTTTCCTTTGATTTCCCTTCTAAATGTTTTTTTTCTTTGTCTGAATATCTCACTTCCTGTTTCTCCTCAGTAAACTTCTCACCATCATCCGAGCTGGTGGTTAGTCAGCCAGAACAGCTTACTGAACAGCTTACTGGGGAGGAACAGGAAGTGAGAAATTCAGACAAAGAAAACAAAGAAAAAAAACATTTAGAAGGGAAATCGAAGGAAAATATAAGTGAACCAACAATGCACTAGCTTAAATGAACCTATGTAGAAAATAAAAAAATTACCTTTACAACCCCTTTAAGCGCCTGACCAGACCATAGTTCCACACCTGCCACAAGAGACAGTGCCCCCTGTGGCCAGGCTGAACATCTCACAGCCAAGTCGGACTGACACAGAAGTCCAATTTAGCAAATAGACCCAAACCAAACTGCAGTTTGGGTGAAGTTTAACTTTGAAAAAACACATAGCGCGCTACACACACACATATATATCTATATATATATATATATATATATATATATATATATATATATTTACACACACAGTATATTGTACAGTATATTATATGGAAAGGTTCCAGTTGACGGCTCCAGCATCTAAAACAGCAGCTTCCAAACCAGAAGTAATTATTTTTTTTATTTTCACTAGTTGGCAGAAATGAGTGTGTGTGGATTCTGTTTGTTGTGTGTACATATTCCCTCCGGGGACTTAGCTCAGAAATAGAATTATATGGATCGATATTGTGAAAGGTAATAAATAAATCACTGAGTCTTCCATAGAAATGTATGCTGTGAAAACTAACACGATACTGAAAGTTTCCAGACTCATGTTTTATCACCAAGATGTCCCTCATCCAGACACAAATATCGGCGTGTTCCTCTTGTTAATGGAAACTGCACCGCACATTCTGTGAGATATAGGTCACTCTCTTCTTGATTATAATATAAATGGAGTTTTAATTAAAAATCTGACCTACTCCTTCTGGCAGCATGTCATTGGATTGACCTCAAAGCCTTGTAAATTCCTAACAGTCTGTTAATTGTGAGTGAGATCAGTTAGGTGCGGTTAGTTTGATAAGGCAAAAAATATCCATACTCTGCATATTTTGTTTTAAGGCCTCATGCACACTGGCTATAAGGGGCATTTGGCGTTTCTTTTTTTTTTTTAGCCTATATGCCCATGCACACATAGATGATTAGAGGAGTTTAGAGCTCGAAAAAAAACCCCACAGTCAGCATGTCCAGGAGTAGCGACGTTTTGGCAGAAAAAATGCTTGATGCCTGTAAACACGTCCAAACGCATCAAAACACGCATTCATTTTAGAAGCATCTACATAGCTCCCAACTGTCCCTGATTTCGAGGAACTATCCCTGATTTGGAGCGATGTCCCTCTGTCCCTCATTCCTCCTCATTTGTCCCTCATTTTGGTCTTATCTATATAGTTGTACATAAAATGCACTTTTTATCTTTCAAAAAGTGTTTCCCAGTGAAAAACCTTTCATCCAATTTCTAAATGCTGCATTTATACATTTTAAAAGCCAATATGAAGGAATAGTAGTGGTAAAAAAAAGCCCTTGTGGATTTAATTAACCTTTTTTTGGTTAATTTTCCTTTATGGGGGTGTGGCAGGGGGCGTGTCCTATGCCTACATATGTTTGTTAGTAGGTGTCCCTCATTCCCATCTCAAAATGTTGGAGGTATGCATCTAGCACTTGAGCATTAATTCATTTCAATGGCCAGAATAAATTATTATTCTGATCAATGAAATGGATTTGTGCCCAAGCGATTGACTCGCCTATATTCATTATACACGTTTACAAGCGCCAATCGTTTTTTTCCCACCAAAACGCCAGGAGGAAAGGCTTCTAGGAAAGATTGCAAAACGTCCAGTGTGCATGAGGCTAATTGTTTTATTATTATTATTATTATTACTATTATTATACAGGATTTATATAGCACCAACAGTTTGCGCAGTGCTTTACAACATGGGAAGGCAGAAGCATAGTCCAGGGGCAAGCCAGGGGTCAGGAGCAGATCAGGTCGGGATCAGGTCAGCAATACAGGACCAGATACACAGATGCTTCAGGAATGTAATAGACCAAGCAGCACTGACACAAGGCACTAGAACAGTGTAAATAGCCCGCCTGGCTTCAATGAGCACTCACACATGCACACGTGCGTGAACCTGTGTGCGCGATCACACACCCTAATGCCCCCACCCGCTAAACGGCCATGTACAGGGCTCACATGAACCATACACCTGCGCACATGCATGCGTCTTCTTGACAGAAAGATAGCTTCTGTCTCTAATGTTTGACATATACATAAGCTTAATTTCAGGAGATCACTCATAAGGCAATGGTGCTATTTTAGAAAAGGGGTGGAGGTGCCTTCACCTGACTCCTGGGCTGCATATTAGATCTAGAGAAGTGAAGCTGAACCTATTCAGCTACAGTGCAAATTAAGCCCTGTATGTGAAAATTGCTCCTTCCACCAGTAGATTCTGGGAGATGTGTTTTTTTGTATGAAGAATTTATTTTAAAATGTTTCTAGTCCAAAGAACAAACATATAAAATATTGCAGCTTACAAGACTTTAGACGTGGAAGCTGCATTAGTTGTACTTTTTTTAGATTTTTTTTCCCTTCATCTTCAACTGGTGATCGTGCCAGTACCATACTTTCTTTAGCAGGATGACAAAGGTTGCTCACTTTACTGGATACATGGAGGAGCAGAATTGTCAGAAGAAGAGTGTCCAGACCACAGATCACCTCCCCTTCTTCTCATCTCTATATAGCATAAAGATGTGGTGTTCTGTAGTTCACATTGGAAAACTGGACAGGGCTGATAACAGTGCATAGAACAACACTGGGTTTCTGGCAGGAGCCAACTATTTTTCACCTATCGGGCTTTACATATACTTTAAAGAATTGTACTCAGAATATGTATCTGCTATTGCTGAAGTGTTGGTAACCTGGATGTCAAGTTGTTCCAGTGTTCTTAACATTCCCCGGGTCACTGATCCCAGACCAAGAATGAAGATTAGAAGTTCTGGTTTTATAATCTGCATGCTTGACCTCAAATGGTCAGTAAACACAAAATATATTGAAGCCAAAGACAGCCAGACAATTAGTATTCTTAGAAGGTCAGCAATACCCGATCCATATTTACAGGTATCTCAGTACACATCGTATTTCATAGGGTTAAGTGAAAATGAAATTGTGTTCCTTGCAGTGTGGGTGTTTAAAACTAAGGAAAACTAAGGATAATTTTTACCTTTTCTGGAGTTGAGCTTTAAGTTAGCAGTATCTTGCACATTGGCAATGTTCATGGTTCTGCGATATTGAATAATTGTCAGGGCTGGGCTCAGCCCTTCCTTCTCTCAGCTGGCCACTCAGCTGTCGGCTAATTGCCAGCTCCTATCTCTCCTAAGTGACTCACCTGTTGATGATATCCTGCTCGTTATTCCTGCTTATTTAAGCTGTCCAGCCCGGATGATCTCTGCCTTCGCCTTGGTCACATCTCTAGAGACGCTTGCATGTGTGCCCGTTAAAGACTTGCTTGGCTTACGTTCCTTGTGGCTCCAGATCCTGCTTGATGTTCTACTACGCCGTTCTCTGGCTCCCTAAAGTTTTGGCTGTCTGACTATCCGTTCCAGTTCCTGAAACTCTGGCTATGTTTAGACTATGTCTACACTGTTTACCTTTTTATTATTAGTGTGATTTAACTGTATTTCTGTCTTGGTCTGATTCATGGTTTCTGACAATAATACTGTTAATTATTTCCAGAAAGTGCTTATTTACAGAGAAAATAAATACTGGTGGATACTGGCTCATAGCTTTATCCTGATATTCTGCAGCAGGGATGGATACAGGGGGGGGGGGCAACCAGGCAATTGCCCCACCCCCCCCCTGAAAATATCACTGACTGCAGTCCAGACACTTTCTCAGTATCATCACCAGCCGATCAGCGGCGCAGAGAGAGAGACTCTGTGCTATTGTAATAATTACGCCACAGCGCTGGACCAGGAGGAGGTGGGTGGAGCTGCACGGCTGGCTTGGCCTCTGTGTTTCCTGCACTGGTTGCTACTGCCTGAGCCGCCTGGCATCTAGCAACCAGTGACATCAGTGAGTCACGTCGGAGCTGCCACTGCTGATGAGGTGAGCGAGAAAGAGCCCCAGCTTTCAGAGCGGAGCCTTCTTCCCGACTCTGCCCCTGAGTAAGATTGTTGGCTCCACCCTCCTCAGCTCCTCCACCCTCCATCTTCTCCACACTGCAGGCCTCCGCCCCTGAGTGAGTGTTGGCTCCACCCACCTCCTCCCTCCATCTTCTCCACACTGCAGTGCAGAGCGGCGTGAACCCAGGAATAAGCAGTCATCTAATGCTGCCTGCGGACAGACTAGTGCAATTACTGGATCCCGCTCATCTCATTGCTCTTGGAACCTGCATGGGAGCCCCTCCCCCCATCAGAGCACCAAAATATTTTACTAAAAGTGAGTAAAAGAATAAAAGAATGTGTCAAATGGCAAAATAGATGTGTGCCATAACTGTCATTATGAAGTAAAGGGTGTATATTAACCACTTGCCGACCGCCGCACGACGATATACGTCGGCAGAATGGCACGGGCAGGCATATGGGCGTATATATAAGTCCCTGCCTGCCCGCGGGTGGGGGGCCCGATCGGGCCCCCCCCCCCGTGCCTGCGGCGGTCGGCATTCCTTCGAGAGCGATCCGGGATGAGGGGGCGGCCATTCATTCATGGCCACCCCCTCGCGATCGCTCTCGACGAATGGAAATCCTTCGTGACATCACTTCCTCTCCTGTAATGTAAACACAGGAGAGGAAGTGATGTATTCTCTCCTCCGTGTCGGTATTTTTCGTTCCGGCACCGAGGAGAGAGGTTCGGTGAGTTGCACCAACACACCACACATACAGTAGAACATGCCAGGCACACTCACACCCCCCCTTTACCCCCCGATCACCCCCCCAATTACCCCTGTCACAGTGACACCAATTGCTTTTTTTTTTTTTTTTTTTTTGCTTTGGTGTCATTTGTGACTGTAATAACTGTTAGGGCAGTTAGGGTTAGCCCCCTTTAGTTCTAAGGTACCCCCCTAACCCCCCCAATAAAGGTTTAACCCCGTGATCACCCCCCGTCGCCAGTGTCACTAAGGCTGGGTTCACATTGCAGCGGTTTGAGAACGGATGTGATTCGCACCGCACTGCAGTGCAAATCACATCCGATCTCTGTGCGATTCGAGTTCAGCCATACAGATAGTATGGCTGAATTCGTGTCGCACCCGCCGCAAACTCGCACGGGACCCTTTTTTTGGTCCGCAGCAGAATCGGATCGCATGGGTGTTCACACCATGCGATCCGAGTTTGCAGATCGCACTGCGATATGCGAACTGATCTGGGGGTGTCATTAACATTTCACTGACACTCCCAGCAGTTCGCATAGGGCAGTGTGAACTGCCGCCGGGAGGCATGCGATGCGGGAACCCGCCGCGGATTCGTGGCGTTCCCGCATCGCTCCAATGTGAACCCAGCCTAATAAGCGATCATTTTTCTGATCGCTGTATTGGTGTCACAGGTGACGCTAGTTAGGCAGGTAGGTATTTAGGTTCGCCGCAACTTTTTATAGCGCCAGGGACCCCCATATACTACCGCATAAAGCCCCCTGATTGCCCCCTAGTTAACCCTTTCACCAGTGATCACCATATAACTGTTACAGGTGACGCTGGTTGGTTAGTTATTTTTTTATAGTTTCAGGGCACCCGCCATTTATTACCTAATAAAGGTTTAACCCCCTGATCACCCGGCGGGTGTCATTTGTGACTGTAATAACTGTTAGGGCAGTTAGGGTTAGCCCCCTTTAGTTCTAAGGTACCCCCCTAACCCCCCCCAATAAAGGTTTAACCCCGTGATCACCCCCCGTCGCCAGTGTCACTAAGGCTGGGTTCACATTGCAGCGGTTTGAGAACGGATGTGATTCGCACCGCACTGCAGTGCAAATCACATCCGATCTCTGTGCGATTCGAGTTCAGCCATACAGATAGTATGGCTGAATTCGTGTCGCACCCGCCGCACCCGCCGCAAACTCGCACGGGACCCTTTTTTTGGTCCGCAGCAGAATCGGATCGCATGGGTGTTCACACCATGCGATCCGAGTTTGCAGATCGCACTGCGATATGCGAACTGATCTGGGGGTGTCATTAACATTTCACTGACACTCCCAGCAGTTCGCATAGGGCAGTGTGAACTGCCGCCGGGAGGCATGCGATGCGGGAACCCACCGCGGATTCGTGGTGTTCCCGCATCGCTCCAGTGTGAACCCAGCCTAATAAGCGATCATTTTTCTGATCGCTGTATTAGTGTCACAGGTGACGCTAGTTAGGCAGGTAGGTATTTAGGTTCGCCGCAACTTTTTATAGCGCCAGGGACCCCCATATACTACCGCATAAAGCCCCCTGATTGCCCCCTAGTTAACCCTTTCACCAGTGATCACCATATAACTGTTACAGGTGACGCTGGTTGGTTAGTTATTTTTTTATAGTTTCAGGGCACCCGCCATTTATTACCTAGTCTCACTAGTGTACCCCTAAATTTAGGGGTGTCTACTTTCCAAAATGGGGTCATTTGGGGGGGGGTTTGTGCCATCTTGGCATTTTATGGCCTTCAAAACTGTAACGCCCTTAGAAAGCCTGAAGGCGGTGCTTGGTTTTCGGGGCCCCGTACGCGGCTAGGCTCCCAAAAAGTCCCACATATGTGGTATCCCCATACTCAGGAGAAGCAGCAGAATTTATTTTGGGGTGTCATTTCACATATGCCCATGGCATGCGTGAGCAATATATCATTTAGTGAGAACTTTGTGAAAAAAATAAATAAAATAAAAAGTTTGTAATTTTCCCGCAACTTGTGGCAAAATATAAAATATTCCATGGACTCAACATGCCTCTCAGCAAATAGCTTGGGGTGTCTACTTTCTAAAATGGGGTCATTTGTGGGGGTTTTGTGCCATCTTGGCATTTTATGGCCTTCAAAACTGTAATAGGTAGTGAGGAGTGAAGTCAAATATTTACGCCCTTAGAAAACCTGAAGGCGGTTCTTGGCTTTCGGGGCCCCGTACGCGGCTAGGCTCCCAAAAAATCCCACACATGTGGTATCTCCGTACTCAGGAGAAGCAGCAGAATTTATTTTGGGGTGTCATTTCACATATGCCCATGGCATGTGTGAGCAATATATCATTTAGTGACAACTTTGTGAAAAAAAAAAAAAAAAATTAAAGTTTGTAATTTTCCCGCAACTTGTGGCAAAATATAAAATATTCCATGGACTCAACATGCCTCTCAGCAAATAGCTTGGGGTGTCTACTTTCTAAAATGGGGTCATTTGTGGGGGTTTTGTGCCATCTTGGCATTTTATGGCCTTCAAAACTGTAATAGGTAGTGAGGAGTGAAGTCAAATATTTACGCCCTTAGAAAACCTGAAGGCGGTTCTTGGCTTTCGGGGCCCCGTACGCGGCTAGGCTCCCAAAAAATCCCACACATGTGGTATCTCCGTACTCAGGAGAAGCAGCAGAATTTATTTTGGGGTGTCATTTCACATATGCCCATAGCATGTGTGAGCAATATATCATTTAGTGACAACTTTGTGTAAAAAAAAAAATATATATATTTTTTTGTCATTATTCAATCGCTTGAGGCAAAAAAATAAAATATTCGATGGGCTCAACATGCCACTTATCAATTTCCTTAGGGGGTCTACTTTCCAAAATGGGGTCATTTGGGGGGGTTTTGTACTGCCCTGCCATTTTAGCACCTCAAGAACTGAGATAGGCAGTCGTAAACTAAAAGCTGCGTAAATTCCAGAAAACGTACCTTAGTTTGTAGATGTGACAACTTTTGCGCAAACCAATAAATATACAGTTATTGACTTTTTTTTTACCAAAGACATGTGGCTGAATACATTTTGGCCTAATTGTATGACTAAAATTGAATTTATTGGATTTTTCTAATAACAAAAAGTAGAAAATATCCTTTTTTTTTCAAAATTTGCGGTCTTTTTCCATTTATATCGCAAAAAATAAAAATCGCAGAGGCAATCAAATACCATCAAAAGAAAGCTCTATTTGTGGGAAGAAAAGGACGCAAATTTTGTTTGGGTACAACATTGCATGACCGCGCAATTACCAGTTAAAGCAGCGCAGTGCCAAATTGTAAAAAGACCTCTGGTCATTTACCAGCAAAATGGTCCGGTCTGAAAGTGGTTAACGACCTATAATACAACACTCAGTGCCAAATCTGTCCCACAGTTATTAGCAGTACAACAAGTATTCTTTCTAATTTACTGTGAAGTAAAAACAGAATAAGGATGGTCTAGCAGCTGTTTAAAATAAATATAAAATATAAAAGCGATAGTATAAAAATATGACAGTCCAATTCCTGTAAATTTCAATACTAATACGGCGCTGAAAATTAAAAACAATGATCTTGTGACCAAAACCATAACAAATGAAAGTCCTTTGTGCAGTGATGATAAAGGTAGCAGTTCAAACAACATTATAGGTGATCATTTATGATTATTCAGAGTGTTGTCATAGCACCAGCCACCAAAATTCTCACACTCCCCTCAGGGGGTTAAACTCACCACAAAATTCTAATGAACAAGCCTTTTAGGGTAAATGCTCCTCAATAGGTTAAGGCTCCATGCACACTGAAGCTCAAAAAAGCTTTTTCTGGACACCAGATTGCTGGCAGAAAACGCTGGTTGAAAAACTTGCTTTTAACAGCGTTTTGTACTAGCGTTATGAGCGTTTATTAGCGTTAGCGTTTATGGGCGTTTTCAATAAAAATACACAGAGGACACTCCAAAAATCCCACAGTACATTCCAAACTCCCACAATGCATTGAAAAAATAGAATGCCGAACACTAATTAACGCGCGTTTATGAGCGTTTATAAGCGTTTATCAGCGTTTATCAGCGTTTGTCGTTTTTTGGCGGTGAAAAACGGCACTTTGAACGCGAATTTCTGGCGTTCAGAAAAAAGCCCATAAACTCCACTGCTCATTAAAGCTGAAAAACATCCATGTGTGCATGGACACATAGGCTAACATAGAGTGGAGTTTATGGGCTTTTAAAAAAAACGCCCAAACTCCAATAAACTGCAGTTTATGAGCTCCAGTGTGCATGGAGCCTAAATCTGCATCCTCATCATCCACAGAGATCCAAATGGCATAAGTGCTTCAAAAACGCCATAAAACACAGAGAGAATTGCACATAGCGTAATTCTATTTTATTAAACGTTTTCCACAAATGTCAAAAAGGCCCCCCCCCTATAGTAATCTACGTACACAAAGATAAACTCAATCCAGCAATAAAATGTATTAAAGAATGGCCCTGTCGCAGTTTCCGCCACCCAGTGCGTCAGCGTATGTCTCCCTGCAGACACTGAGAGATGTTTCCTGGTGTGGACCTGGCTGTCAGTTGAGCGCAAAGTCACTTTCGGGGATGGCGTGCGGGTCATTCTCTTATGCGTTTCGTCATTTCCCGACTTCAACAGAGGGTGTCAACAGAGGATAACTGTCATTATGTATGGAAAAAAATCCCCATAAAACTTGTTCAATGTTAACCCCTTCAGCTCCAGAAAGTCCCCCCCCCCCCGCGCCCTTCATGAACAGGCCATTTTTTTTCGATACTGCGCTGCGTTACTTTAACTGACTGACAATTGCGCATTCATGCAACCCTATTCCCAAATAAAATGTATGTTCTTTTTTTTCCCACAAATTGAGCTTTCTTTTGGTGATATTTGATCACCTCTGCCGTTTTTATTTTTTGCAATATAAACAAAAAAGAGTGACAATTAAAAAAAAAGCAATATTTTTGACTTTTTGCTATAAGTTTAGGGTTAAGTGTGTCCCTAGGGGTGGTGGCTAACTGTGTGAGGGGTGGATTCCTGATTAGCAAGAACACAAGAGCACTTTGATCATCTGTGGCAGGACAGCGGTCAACTTGTTTACATCAGCAGATCGCTGTTCCTGCTCTGTGGGGAGCAATTGCGGGTAGCCGGTGGACATCGCTTCCGCCAGACCCGCTGATTGGCTCCCCATCTGGCCAATCAGCATGCGTGCCTTCATTGGCTATTGCACGAAATGGCATACAGGTACGTCGTTTCAAACAATACAGCCAACCTGCTGCAGTATAAGTACTACAGCTGCTCAGCAAGTGGTTAATCTAATCATAATGCAGGATATCGATTTAAATATTCTGTTATACGTATACAAACTGCTTATGATCTTTGTAATAATAAAGTTATCTGTTTGTAATGTAATAATCTAATCTGGAATGATAAACGTGTCACTGTTAAGGTTAGGACTGTGTGATACATTAAATACAATTCTGTAAGCAACACCATATCTCCCAACTTTTTGAGATGGGAATGAGGGACACCTATCAGCAAAAAGTATGCAGGCAAAGGACACACCCCTTGCCACACCCCCTTAACCACTTAACAACCGCCCATTGCCGATTAACGGCTTCAGGGCGGTTGTTTAACTCTGAGAGGCCGTTAATTAACGGCCTCCCAGAATTCTGCTCTCGCGCGCCCCCTGGGGCGCGCACTCAAGAGCATCCGTGACCGCCGGGTCCACAGGACACGGCGCATCACGAATCACGGTAAACGGCCGCTCAGCGCGGCCGTTTACCACGTGATCGCTCCGTCAAATGACGGAGTGATCACTTGTAAACAAACCGGCGTCATGTTATGACGCCGGTTCCTCCCTCCCCCTCTCTGTACCGATCGGTACAGCGGAGGGGGAAGAGATCGGTGTCAGCAGCGATGTGGGCTGCATCTGCAGTGCCCACATCGCTGCGCACCGAAAATTAACCCCTCAATTCCCTGCCAACACTCTGCAATACCCTGCCATTACTCTGCATTACTCTGCAATACCCCCATTACTCTGCAATACCCCCATTACTCTGCATTACCCTGCAACACTCTGCATTACCCTGCAGCACTCTGCATTACCCTGCAGCACTCTGCATTGCCCTGCAACACTCTGCATTGCCCTGCAACACTCTGCATTGCCCTGCAACACTCCGCAATGCCCTGCAACGCTCCGCAATACCCTGCAACGCTCCGCAACACCTTGCAACACTCCGCAACACCTTTCAACACTCCGCAATACCCTGCAACACTCTGCAATACCCTGCAACACTCCGCAACACCTTGCAACACTCCGCAATACCCTGCAACACTCCGCAACACCTTGCAACACTCCGCAATACCCTGCAACACTCCGCAACACCTTGCAACACTCTGCAATACCCTGCAACACTCTGCAATACCCTGCAACACTCTGCAACACCTTGCAATACCCTGCAACACCTTGCAATACCCTGCAACGCCCTGCAACACTCCGCAACGCCCTGCAACACTCCGCAACGCCCTGCAACACTCCGCAATGCCCTGCAACACTCTGCAATGCCCTGCAACACTCCGCAACACCTTGCAACACTCTGCAATACCCTGCAACACTCTGCAATACTCTGCAACACTCTGCAACGCTTTGCAATACCCTGCAACACTCTGCAATACCCTGCAACACCCGCCAATACCCTGCAACACTCTGCAATGCTCTGCAACACCCGCCAATACCCTGCAACACTCTGCAATGCTCTGCAACACCCGCCAATACCCTGCAACACTCTGCAATGCTCTGCAACACCCGCCAATACCCTGCAATGCAATACTCTGCAACGCCATACTCTGAGATACCCAGCCATAGTCGGTGATACCCTGCAATACCCAGCCATAGACATCCCCCCCCCTCCCGCCGCCCTCCGGTGCTTCTATCGAATCGCTAATACGATCAAAGACAGAATCTTTATTTTTTATTTATTTTTATTTTTTTCAGGCTTCCCAGCTTAGAGGTGAGATGTGGGGTCTTATTGACCCCACATCTCACTGTAAAGAGGACCTGTCATGCCATATTCCTATTACAAGGGATGTTTACATTCCTTGTAATAGGAATAAAAGTGATCAAAAAAATTATTTTTGGGGAAAAAAATGTCAAACTAAAATAAATAAAGTAAAATGAACAATAAAAAAAAATGTTTTTTTTTTAAAGCGCCCCTGTCCCCATGTGCTCGCATGCAGAAGCGAACGCATACGTAAGTCCCGCCCACATATGAAAACGGTGTTCAAACCACACATGTGAGGTATCGCTGCGAACGTTAGAGCGAGAGCAATAATTCTAGCCCTAGACCTCCTCTGTAACTCAAAACATATAACCAGTAAAAAAAAAATTAAATTGTCGCCTATGGGGATTTTTAAGTAGCGACGTTTGGCGCCATTCCACGAGCGTGTGCAATTTTGAAGAGTGACATATTAGGTATCTATTTACTCAGCGTAACTTCATCTTTCACATTATGGAAAAATTGGGCTAACTTTACTGTTTTGTTTTTTTTTTAAGCCCAAAACTGTTTTTTTTTCCAAAAAAAAGCATTCGAAAAATTACTGCGCAAATACCGTGCGAGTTGAAAAAAGTCCGTAAAAAGTTGCAAAGACCACCATTGTATTCTCCAGGGTGTTTGCTAAAAAAACAAATATAATGTTTTGGAGTTCTATGTAATTTTCTAGCAAATAAATGATGATTTTTACATGTAGGAGAGAAATGTCAGAATTGTCCTGGGTGCTCCAGAACACCTGATGGCGCTCCCTGCATGTTGGGCCTCTGTATGTGGCCACACTGTGTAAAAGTCTCACACATGTGGTATCGCCATACTCGGGAGTAATAGCAGAATGTGTTTTGGGGTGTAATTTGTGGTATACATATGCTGTGTGTGAGAAATAACCTGATAATATGACAATTTTGTGAAAAAAAAAAAAAAGTAAAAAAAATCTTGATTTTGCAAAGAATTGTGGGAAAAAATGACAACTTCAAAAAACTCATCATGCCTCTTACTAAATACCTTGGAATATCTTCTTTCCAAAAAGGGGTAATTTGGGGGGTATTTGTACTTTTCTGGCATGTTAGGGTCTCAAGAATTGAAATAGGCCATCAGTACTTCAGGTGTGATCAATTTTCAGATATTGGCACCATAGTTTGTGGACTCTATAACTTTCACAAAGACCAAATAATATCCACCAATTTGTACTTATTTTTACCAAAGATATGTAGTAGTATAAATTTTGGCCAAAATTTATGAAGAAAAAATTACTAATCTGCTAAATTTTCTAACAGAAACAAAGAAAAATTCATTTTTTTACAGAATTTTCGGTATTTTTTCCTTTATAGCACAAAAAATAAAAAACCCAGCGGTGATTAAATACCACCAAAAGAAAGCTCTATTTGTGTGAAAAAAAGGACAAAAATTTCATATAGGTCCAGTGTTGCATGACTGAGTAATTGTCATTCAAAATGCGAGAGCACCGAAAGCTGAAAATTGGTCTGGTTATTAAGGGTGTTTAAGTGCCCAGTGGTCAAGTGGTTAAAGGAGAACTGTACAAAAAAAACAAGATTGGTTAAACCCGTAATTGATTTTTTGACCACTATTATTCCTTTATATTGGCTTTTGGGATTTACAAATGCAGCAATTTAGAAATCAGGTGAAAGGTTTAATACTGGAAAACACTTTTTGATAGATACAAAGTACATTTTATATAAAACTATATAGATCCAACCAAAATGAGGGACAAATGAGAAGGAAAGAGGGACAGAGGGACATTACTCCAAATCAGGAACAGTCCCTCGAAATCAGGGACAGTTGGAAACTATGAGCAACACATTATTTTCTCGCAGTGCCCCTCCCGTGAATCTGCCCCTGTTCTGCTGTGAGCTCATGATATAGTCTATGGCAGTGATTTTCAACTGGTACTCCATAGATATCCATAAGTTTAGTCTCTTTAAATAGGCCTGTTCTAGAAAAATGTATTTTATTCTCAAGTCAGTCACTGATGAGACAGAATGCTTTTTCCAAGTAATATTTACACATGAATAGACATTGATGACAAGTGGACATCTTTTTCATATAGATGGAAGTTTCATGATAAAAGAACCATACAACATAAAATGTGCTTTGAAGGATGCTGGCAACAGAATTTATTGATGGTCTTATAGAGAGGCCATGCATCAAAAGATAGGCTTCTTATGAAGAGAAAAACTGGATGAAAGAAATCACTGCAAAATTTAGGTTGCTGCCTATAGTGACCAGTAAGATTCTTTGTTTCATTTAACCGGAGAGTAATAAATCAAACTTTATTGGTCACTATTGGCAACTCTTTTCTTTTCTTTCACTTTCGTTCTTCTTTTCCTTTTTATTTCTTTCTCTTTCTTTCTTCCTTTCTTTCATCTTTTCTTCCTTTCCTTTTTATTTCTGTCCCATTATTTTCCTTTTTCATTGTTTCCCTTTGTAGCTTCCTTTATTAAATTTTTCTTTCTTCCTTTCTTTCCTCTTTCTTTCATTCTTTCTCTTTCTTGATTTCTTTCTTCCTTTCTTTCTTTTGTTCCCCTTTCTTTCATTCGTAATCTTTCTTGATTTCTTTATTTCTTTCTTGCTTTCTTTCTCTTGTCTTCTTTCCCTTTTATTTCTTGTTTTCTTTTGCTTGTCTTCTTTCCCTTTTCTTTCTCTTGTTTTCTTTCTCTTGCCTTTTTTCTTTCTTTCTTTTCCTGTCATTCTTTCCCTTGCTTTCTTTCTTGCTTTCTTTCTCTTTCATTCTTCCTTTCTTTCTCTAAACTTTATCCTCAAGTCAGTGACCGATAAGACAGAATGCATGTTTCCATGAATCCAAGTTATATTTACACATGAATAGTCTTTTTGTTTCTTACCCTTTCTTTCTTCCTTTATTCCTGTATTTCTTCTTTTCTTCCTTTCCTTTTTATTTCTTTGCCTTTCTTTATTATTTTTTTTCGCTTTCTTTCTTTTTTCTTTCTATCTTCCTTCCTTTCTTTCTCTTTCTTTCTTGCATTCTTTCCCTAACTTTTCTTCTATTGCTTGCTTTCTTTTCCTTGCTTTTTTCCCCTTGCTTTGAGCATCCTTTGTGATCCTGAGCATCCTTTGCCTTTCTATTACAGAAAGTGTTTCTTCCCCTTGCTTTTTTCCCCCTTTCTTTATTTCTCTTGCTTTATTTCCCTTGCTTTCCCTCCCTTCCTTCCTCCCCTGTTGTTTTTAATGGAAAAAGCTCTCCTATAGATGTAGCAGTTAGAGGGTGAAGACAAACCATTTAGGGGTGATTACAATGGTCACTTTTTATTTATTTTATTCCCAAAAAAACTTTATGCCAAAAGGAGAAAAACGGGTGCTGTAACTGCTCAAAGAGAGTTAGATGGAGTTTGGCTTCAATGTGTTTAGTATATCTAAATTTTCTAGTGCATCTAACACTCCCCTCCCCACAGACTGTCAATGCTGCTGTATAAATGTATCTGTTGCTCCTCCATCCAGAGTTGGGGCAATATAATACAGGAGGTGTGCTACTGTCCATAATACTAGATGAAAATAGAGGGGGAAAAAATAAAATAAAAAAAAGAACGCTAATGCAGTCACCACATGGTTCTTTAGGCAATACCTACACTTTCATTTTATAGCACCACCATTATAATAACAATACAAACAATACAGACATACACCACTTTTAAAGCGGGAGTTCCGCGTTTTATTTTTTTTAAAAGCCAGCAGCTACAAATACTGCAACTGCTGACTTTTAAAATAAGGACACTTACCCGCCCAGCGCGCCCGCGATGTCGGCACCCGAAGCCGATCTTTCGATCGTCTCTCGGGTGCTGCCGCCACCATCTTGGGTATGGGAATCAGGAAGTGGAGCCTTGCGGCTTAATTTCCCGGTTCCCTACTGCGCATGCGCGAGTTGCGCTGCGCAATAAGGATGGTCCCGCTGTCTCTGGGATCCGTGTGTTTCCCAGCAGACAGCGGGGGACCCGCGGGAAGTGGCGTAAATATCCGCAGATTCTGTGGATATCTATGCCGGAAGTGGGTGCAGATACCTGTACTGTACATGTATCTGCACCCCCTCCCCCCTGACAGGTGCCAGTTTTGGCGCCGGAGGGGGGGAGGGTTCCAATGAGCGGAAGTTCCACTTTAGGGTGGAGCTCCACTTTAAGTATATAATGAGGTTTATTTACTAAAGTTGGAAAGTGCAAAATCAGACTCACTTCTGCATAGAAACCAATGAGCTTCCAGGTTTTATTACCAAAGCTTAATTGAACAAGCCGAGGTTAGAAGCGCATTGGTTTCTATGCAGAAGGGAGCCTGATTTTGCACTTTCCAGCTTTAGTAAATAAACCCCATTGTGTACGTAAAAGTGAGGTATGCCTGTAGTTATATTTGACAATCCAATACAAGCGTGCTTGAAAAAGTTCCTTTCATGTTGTGAGTTCAGCCTATCTGCTGGTCATCTCTTTCCACAACTTTTTGGATTCCCTGCATGCTTTGTAGCTTCTCCTCTGCTGTTTACGTATATTTCTAAGGACTACATATCCCATGGTACCTTGCTGCCGCCAAGCAGTGATTCCTGTATTGACTCCACCTCCTCTGAGCTCCTATATAGTTTAGAAGACAGGCTCTGTGAAATATGTGACACAGCAGTTGTTACTCACATGAATACATGTCACAGAATGTCAAGGAAGTAAATGTTAGGGGATCTTTGCAAGGTTGCAAGCGTGAAGATCACTCATATTAATAGGAGAAAGCTAGAAATTGAATTACAGTGTGAAAATTAATATAGTACTTTATACATTTTGACCATAGAGATGCTGTGAAGTATAACCCAACAGAAAATAAAAAATCATGCACATCTTGTAAAGATTTTTGGCACGTTTTATACCTTTAGACACCATTGGGAAGATCTTGACACCTTTGATCTTGTCAGCTATCTCCTTGCTGTGTTTCAATAAATTGGATAATCTTAATAAAGACAGATCAAAATTTCACCGGTTAAGCAGGAACCGGACAAATTTCGATCTATCTATGGACATGCTGGTTGTAGTGAAAACGATCTGTCAATCAACTTCAGTACAACCATCCTGTTGGGTTTTTTCATTCGATCACTGGTTATAGCTGCTGGCAATGACCATTTGTAGGCAGGTCCAGTCTACTTTCTCAACTGCAGGTGGCACTCAACCTCAGTAGCATTGCAGAGGAAGAGGAAAACAAGAGAAACTGGTTAATCTATGGTTTCCAGGGTCATTGGGGAAACTACCCAGTTGAATGCTGCTGCCCCATGTGACTCAGTTGGCCATCTTGAGCCAGGCAGAGTCTATTTAAGACTTTGGCTCCCAGGTTTGGCATGCATATCACATGTGGATAGTGTAGGGACAGGTCAACCATCTGTCAGGGACAGTATTGAGAGGTTCCAAAGACCACCTTTCTGTTTGGCCACAGACTGGCCAGGTCGCATTCCGCTTCTCAAGACAGACGCTGTTGGTGCATCTGTGCATCTGGTACACTGTGAGTGCTCCTGGTTGGGTTGACTTCCCACCGGATAGTAGTACTGGTTTGCACCATATCAGAGGCATTGCTTAAAGCTTGTGGGCCCCGGTGGAAAAGTTGAACTGGGCCCCCCACTACCATCCGGCATGCCAAGATACTCCCACCGACCCCCCCCCCCAGTCTGCACAAGTCTGCCCATTCAGTCTGCATTATGCCCCCAATCTGCACATGCTCCCCTGTCAGTCTGCACAAGCCCCCTCCCTCAGTGTCCCCTTCTATTCTGCACAAGTCCCACCCCCAGTCTGCACAGGCCCCCTCCAAGTCTTTACAAATCTCACAAGCGCCCCCAATGTGCACAAGTCCTCCCCCAGTCTGTACAAGTCCCCCCAGTCTGTATAAGTTCCCCTCCTCCCTAAATTCACAGAGCTCACCTCAGCATCGAATCTCTCTCTCACAGGGATGGCCGATTTTCTTTCCTTCCCGGGGCTTCGGTGGATGACATCAGCGCCCCCCCCCCCTCGAAGCTCCAGCAAGAGCAGGGGCGGACTGACCATTCGGCCACTCGGACTCTGAGTGTTTACTGTCATCGCACTGCGATGCTCCTCCCCACACATTGTATTCTGATGGCGGGGAAACCCCCTTCTGTCAGAATATAATAGTGCCGCGGGAAGGATCCCCCCATCAACACTGACTGTGTTGATGGGGTAAATAAGCTATTTTCTTTCCTTGGAAGAAAGAACATTTTATAATGTATGGCCTGCTTTAGATTTACCAATAACTGTGTAATGTAAGAGGCTACTTGACTGTATATAAACTGAGCCAATTGCTCATGAAGCCCCTCATACCACATCGTTTTAATAATTAAAAATGGAGAAATGGATGGTTAGAGTTACATTTTCTCTTCTGTGATGTTTTATTTTTGCTGCTGATGTGTCGTTGACTTGATTCATATAATTGTAAAAGAACATCCACAAATTCTTTGCTATCGTCAGCAGTATAACATTTTTCAGTACATTAGCAATAGCTCTAATTATCAGAAAACAGAAGGTGGATAATTCAATCATGCCTTCTTCGGAGAGAATCCGTTAATGTTTTTGATTTATGCTAAGTGCGGTAACTAACTTATATTCACTGCTCATAAATGCTTTCTTTTGTTGGAGAGATTTGCTTATTTACACCATCCAAAGTATTCTGCTACAATGCTTTATTGTACTGAACATTCACCAGCAGCAATAACAGCTGCTTCTCCCATAACTCTTATGGTACTACTGACAGGAAACACTGCAGCATCCATTTCCAGGGCCGTCTTTAAAGCGGTTGTATAGTCGTATAATAAGGCTTACCTGTAGGTAAAAAAAATATCTCCTAAACCTGTATGGTTTAGGAGATGTTCCCCTCGCAATGAGCCATTCACTGCAGCGGCGCATGCGCGCAGGGGATTCTCGGCTGAAATCCCGGAAAGAAATCTCCCACACGCATGCGCGGGAGTTACGATATCGCGGCTCCAGCCACTCACAGCGCCGGAGCTGGAATAGCCGGAAGACACGCCGAGGGAACATGTCAGCTCCCTCTGCGTGGATCGGGCGAGATGTCGGGGCCTCGTTCTAAGGTAAGTATTTCATAATGAGCTAGTATGCGGTGCATACTAGCTCATTATGCCTTTTCCCTTGCAGGTCTGAAAAAAAAAAAAAACGTCAGCGGGTTTATGCTTTAATGCAAGGCAAACGGGGCAACGATCCCCAAACGGAGGCGGGGCCGGGAGCTCCACTGATGCTCTAACCCCGCCCTATGCCTGTATGCTCAGGGTGGAGCAGTTGTAGTGAGAGCAGAGAGTGGAAGCCCCGCCCCCGGACCTCTGAATTTATGCAGTGAGCTTGGCTGGCCAGGTATATCCTTACACCCATTGCCTGACTGCTGAAACCCTGAGCTGTGTTATTCAACTGTAAAGTTGTGCATTGCTGAAAGTTCTCTGACCATTACCTGTATAATGTCTGCAGTCTCTTATTGTCACCTGTAGCATGTCTGCAGTCACTTATTGTCACCTGTAGCATGTCTGCAGTCTCTGATTGTCACCTGTAGCATGTCCGCAGTTTCTGATTGTCACCTGTAGCATGTCTGCAGTCTCTGATTGTCACCTGTAGCATGTCTGCAGTCTCTGGTCCTCTCCTGCAGTATATTTGCAGTCCCTGATGCTCTCCTACAGTATATTTGCAGTCTCTGATAGGCTTTTGCAATTCGTTTCGTAACGAATCGAAATTCGGCCGAATGTCCGAATAAAAAAATAACAAATTACAACGAATACGAAAGAAATATAATGAATGAATTCGACATGTTTCGAAATTATTTCAACCTCATTCGAAATTATTTCAACATGATTCGACATTATTTCAACCGCATTCGAAAATACTTTGTGACCCGACTTTAGGGCCATGTATCTCGGGGTCACTTGGTGCTAGACACTTCAAATTTGGATATGTTGTAGTGCTAGTATTATTTGTTTGCATACCAAATTTGGGGTTTCTAGATATAAGTGACCCCGAGATATGTGGCCCCAAAATCAGGTCGCAAAATGTTATTAGTTATTAGAGTAGAGAATGACATTTTGCGACCCGATTTTGGGGCCACATATCTCGGGGTCACTTATAGCTAGAAACCCCAAATTTGGTATGCAAACACAATAGTACTAGCACTACAACATTTCCAAATTTGAAGTGTCTAGCACCAAGTGACCCCGAGATACATAAATACCCTAAATACCCTAAATTCGGGTCACAAAATATTTTCGAATGTGGTTGAAATAATGTCGAATCATGTTGAAATCATTTCGAATCCGGTAGAAATATTTTCGAATTTCGTTTAAATATTTTCGAATGTGGCCGATTTTTCGAATTCGGTAGAAAACTAAACGAAATCCGAAAACGAATTTAAGGAAGTTAACGAATATAACTAAACGAAATTAATGAATTAACGAATTAAAACGAAACTAATTTTTTCCTTTTGCACATGTCTAGTCTCTGATCATCTCCTGTAGTATTTGTATTAATGTGCCGCTTTACTTGCTCAATTATTTGGGATTGCTTCACTTCTCAGTGAGTGGTAATAATGTGCATTAACCCGTAGCAACCAATCAGTGAGTGCTAATAATGTGCAGTAACCTGTAGCAACCAATTGGCAAACAGAAATTATGTGTTGTAACCTCTAGCAACCAGCCAGTGAGAGGTAAGGATAAGCTGTAACTTCTGACAACCAATTGCAATCGCTGCATTATTTGCAGTAGGTAAGCCATACCTGATAGAAGGATAGATTTTCCCTATTACTATATTATTCTTTCCAACTAACAACATGGTCACGTATTGGAAAATAGGGATCCTTATCATTGAGTGATAGCTTTGTGAAAAAAGTCTATTGACATTGGATCCTGTTAAAGTGAATGTAATTTATGAGGTTTACTATAATGCAGATCCTTGTTACAGAGCGATTACAGGGATAAAATCTATTATAAATCATAAATACTAAATTGGTGAATCAGATAAATAAAGCCTTTTGCTTTGTGAAGGAAGTTAGTGAAGTTACAAAATGAACATTAGTTTTGTATTTGCTCAGAAGCATGTCCACCAACTGATTTGGATTGTCTGCTTAGCTGCCAAAGGCTAAATAGCTCTTCCAGAGCTAGTTCACTAATATTTGATACCTCACTTGTTGGTAAATGGTGGAGGTATGAGTTAAGCTCCTCGTGTCTCTGGGAAGGACATGTATAGAACCCATTTGCTTGCCAGGAACAAAAACAGGTTCTAAGCTTTCCCTGCTCTATGGAAAACAAAAAAAGAAAATATTGTATTGGGGGATTCATTAGCTGCTGCGGCTGAATCAGGAGATGGATGCAAGAGACAAGAACCTGTCCACTGTGCCAGCAGAGGGTAACTTGGCTGATTCCGATTTGACCATTTGACCATTGTTGGCTGACAGTGATTGCTTTGTTAGCTGGTAGAATTAGTTAGATTTTTTTTTTTTGCTGGTTAACTATAATTCTTTTATGAAACCCTTAATACTCATTTATTCTCTCCCCACAGATACAGCTGCTGAATTGTGGAAAAAATGATCATCATCACCAGTACCGTTTTTAAGGCAGGGCAAAAGGGGCAGCTGCCCTGGGCCCTGTCATTGTTGCGAGGCCCAAAGCAGCTGCTTCATACTTGCCAACTATCCTGGTTTAAATTCCCTTGTCTCTTGAGATTTTAGTCCCATACTGTGTTCCAATATATCAGTGTGAAGTGCTGCTACTAATGCTGCCCAGCTCTGCCCTATTGTTTACAGATGACTCACCTGTAGACCCTGTGTTTGCATCTAAATTACCGGCATTCATATGTAAATAGTGGCGGCCGGCGGCATTGATATGTATATCATGCCCCCTGAGGTCATATCCACAGTAATCTCTAGAAACCAATCAACAAGCAGAAATCATGTGCTGTAACCTCTAGTAACTAATCAGTGAGCCCTGTGTGCTGTAACCTCTAGCAACCAGTCAGTGAGCGGTAATCATACACTGTAACCTCTGGCAACCATTTGCAATAGCTGCCTTATCTGATTCAGTAAACTGATTTTGAGTCTAGCTGCTATTTATTGTATGTCTCAGACCAGGTGGAGAGTAAAACGGCATGGGGGGCCCCACGAAAAGTTTTGCCCAGGGTCCAATCAATATTAAAGACGGCCCTGATCATCACCACAGACCAAGCAATCCATTTTCATAGATTGATAACTAGTTAGTTAGGTGTGTTTGCTTGGTGTGTACATTTGGTACTCATTAAATATGGGCAGCATAGTGGCATAGTGGTTAGCACTCATGCCTTGTAGCACTGGGTCCTTGGTTTCATAATCCAACCACGATATTACCTGCATGGAGTTTGCATGTTCTCCCTGTGCCTGAGGAGGTTTTTTTTTTGGTTTGCTCCCATCCCAAAGACATGTTTTAGGCTTGATTCACACTAATGCGTTTTTTGATGCATTTTGCAGAAATGCAGGGAAATTTTTTGGAAAGGGTTGGGGACTTTTTTTTCATGCAAAATGCAACGTTTTGCATGTAATAGAAGTCAATGAACCCGCATCCAAAATGCAAGTGCCGTGTTTTTACCACGATTTTTTTTTCGTTTTTTTCTTTCATTTTTTTTACACTGTATATAGCTGGTTGCTAAGAAACCACACTGTAAAAAAACAAAACGCAAAACGCGTCAAAAACACGATAAAAAGGCGCATCCAAAAAACGCAAAAAGCACTGCAGAAACGCTCAAAAGCAACATGCATAGATGTGAATCAAGCCTTAGAGACTGGCCAGAGGGATTACTTTGACGCAGTTGGCCGGTTTAAACATGCACTGCAATGTGTGTGTGTGTGTGTGTGTGAACTACTATGTATATGCTCCAATGTATACCCTTTTTGAAGATCACTTAGATTCCTTGAATCCAAAGGCAAAACAGCTTTCTTTTATAAGATCTTGAAAACCTGGATAGGTCTCTCACACAGACCTAGCAGCCGGTAGAATGTCTGGACAAGCCTTTCTCACAGATTTAACAGCCAGGAGCTAGTAAACCTACGGTTAGATTGTAGAACAGCTTGACAGTACCAGAACCTTTAAGCCAACCCGGCGATACAGCAAACAAGATTAAATATAGGTGTGTCCTCCAAATGAGTCACCAGGCCCTCCCAAGAGACCAGCCTTCATCTTGGTTCTCTCCAGCCATGGTCCTTCCCTGGATCTCCTCAGCTTGGCTCGGCTTCTTCCACACAGGCAAGACTGCCTAAGGACTGCCTCAGGATTAGTAGGCCCCAGACAGGCTTCTGGGCCTACTTGCAGAACTTCTAGGAACACACCCTCGGGCCAGGAGGGCCCCGATTCACCGAGGTAATGAACTGACTTGAGCACATGACATCTGTCCCATAAATATCCTTTCCCAGAATGCACAGCAACCAGGAACCTCCTACTGGGCTGTTTCTGGAAAAAGAATATTCATTACAGCTCAACCCCGTTGTAATTCTCATACTGTCCTGTGGTATCAGTGACACCTACTGGCAAAAGTGAGAAATGCACAACTCAGTTACGTTTAGAACAGAACCAAATATACAAATCTGAACTGTTTGCAGCTCAGCCAAAAGCTAAATTTATACAATAGCCCCATTTTTAGGAACAGGAGGAGTGTCAAACATTTGGGCGTCAGTTAATTTCATTGGCCACAATAATAATTTATTCTGGCCATCGAAATGCGTTAATGCTCAAGTGCTAAACCCATCTAGTGGTAAAGCACATTTAGTCACATTTACACGTGTCAAGGCTTTTTCTGCTAAAACGTTGATGCTCCTGGATGTGAAGGCTGTGTTTTTTTTTTGCTTCTAAGCGCCCCTGCCTCTAAACTCCTTTAACCACTTAAGGACCGCCACATGCCAATGTACGTCATCAGAATGGCATGTACAGGCACAAGCACGTACATGTACATGCTTGCCCTACAGCGAGTGGGGGGTCCGATCGGAACTCCTCCCGCTGGATGCGGTGGTCCGTTTCGCTTCAGGAGCGATCCGGGATGAGGGGATGGCCGTTGGTTTCTGGCCATCCCCTCTCGATCGCTCCTGGCGAATGAGAAGCTTCCTCCCGCTGTGTATAGTAAACACAGGCAGGGAGGAAGTGATGTCATTCTCCTCGGGGCGGTCTTTCTGACCGGACTACGAGGAGAAGAGTGAAAGTAACTGTGCATCAACACTACACTAACATGTAGGCACACATAGGCACACAAACCCCCCCCCCCCCGATCACCCCACCGATCGCCCCCCCTCCCCCTCCCAGTCACAGTGTCACTGATTGCAGTGATCATTTATTTTCTGATCACTGCATTCAGTGTCAGTTGTAAAAGTAAAAACTGTCAGGGCAGTTAGTGTTAGGTCCAGGGTAGCCCCCTACCACCCCCCCCCAATAAAGGTTTAACCCCCTGATTGCTCCTAGAGTTAACCCTTTCACTCCCTTTTGCCAGTGTCACTAAGCAATCGTTTTTCTGATCACTGCATTAGTGTCACTGGTGTCGCTAGGTAGCTAGTTATTGTTTTAGGTTCACCGCCAGGTTTTTATAGCGCTAGGTACCCCAATATACTACCCAATAATGGTTTTAACCCCCTGATTGCCCCTAGTTAACCCTTTCACCCCCTTTTGCCAGTATCACTAAGCAATCTTTTTTCTGATCGCTGCATTAGTGTCACTGGTGCCACTAAGTAGCTAGTTATTTTTTTAGGTTCACCGCCAGGTTTTTATAGCGCTAGGTACCCCGATATACTACCCAATAATGGTTTTAACCCCCGATTGCCCCTAGTTAACCCTTTCACCCCCTTTTGCCAGTGTCACTAAGCGATCATTTTTCTGATCGCTGCATTAGTGTCACTAGTGCTGCTAGGTAGCTAGTTATTTTTTTAGGTTCACCGCCAGGTTTTTATAGCGCTAGGTACCCCCATATACTACCCAATAATGGAAACCCCGATTGCCCCTAGTTAACCCTCTCACCAGCAATCACTGTATAAGTGCCACTGGTGACGCTGGTTAGCCAGTTAGTTATTTAGGTTCCCCGTCAGGTTTTTATATAGCGCCAGGGACCCCCATTCACTACCTAATAAAGATTTTAACCCCCTGATTGCCCCTAGTTAACCCTTTCACCAGTGATCACCGTATAAGTGTTACGGGTGACTCTGGTTAGTTTGCTTTTTATAGCATCAGGGCACCCACCATTTATTACCCAATAAAGGTTTAACCCCCTGATCACCTGGCGGGTGATATCAATTAGGTTTTAGGGTCAGGGTCTGCGTCGCCCCAGGCAGCGCTAGGTTAGTGCCAGTACCGCTAACACCCACGCGCAAAGCATACACCTCCCGTAGTGGTGTAGAATCTGAACAGATCAATATCTGATCTGATCAGATCTATACTAGCGTCCCCAGCAGTTTAGGGTTCCAAAAAAACGCATTGTTAGCGGGATCAGCCCAGATACCTGCTGGCAGGGCCGGTGCTACCACTAGGCAGACTAGGCAGCCGCCTAGGGCGCACTACCGCCTAGGGCGCAGCCATGGCCTGTCACCTCCTCATCCCCGCTGGATGTAACCTATGGAGCCGCTGTCCCCATGTGGTGGGTCTGCAGGAGTGTGTACTGGAGGCCTGGAGGAGGAGAGGGAATGTCTGTTGCCAGGGATGGTGCAGGGGCGCGGGGAGGGAACTATCACATGTATTACACTGACAGATCCCTCCCCTGGCTCCCCCAGCTGCAGAGCTGTTCGGCGGCTCAGGGCTATGATTGATACCAAGGAGCTGGCCCACCTCCTTCATTGTCACTGGTCGGGACTCGTGAGGGGGTGTGGCCAGCCAGGGGATAATCCCACATGTCACTGGGGGACAGGGGGCAGAGCAGCCAGCCTCAGGGATGATCGCAGGTCCTTCTGGGCAGAGCAACATGGAGGTAAAAAAAGGCTCTAAAAATTCTGTTATTTTTTTTTTTTTTTTTATGCAGCCACTGGACTGGGCGAAATTGGGTTGAAAACTGCTCTGCCCGATATCTCAGTCAAGACACTGCTACAGGAAAGACCAGATATCATTTTGGTCTTTGTCAACTTTATTATTTCTATCTTTAGACTTTTAAACAAAAGTAAAAAAAGTGACAAAGATCAAGATGATATCTGGTCTTTCCTGTAGCAGTGTCTTGACTGAAATATCAGGCAGAGCAGTTTTCAACCCAATTTCACCCAGTCCTCTGCCCTGCTGTCACCCAACCCCCTGCAGACACCCAGCCCCCTGCAGACACCCAGCCCCCTGTTGTCACCCAGTCCTCTGCCCTGCTGTCACCCAGCCCTCTGCTGTCACCCAGTGCTCTGCCTGCTGTCATCCAGTCCTCTGCCTGCTGTCATCCAGTCCTCTGCCTGCTGTCATCCAGTCCTCTGCCCTGCTGTCAGCCAGCCCTCTGCTGTCACCAGGTCCTCTGTTGTCACCCAGTCCTCTGCTGTCACCCAGTCCTCTGCCCTGCTGTCATCCAGTCCTCTGCTGCTGTCAGCCAGCCCTCTGCTGTCACCAGGTCCCCTGTTGTCACCCAGTCCTCTGCTGTCACCCAATCCTCTGCCCTGCTGTCACCCAGTCCTCTGCCCTGCTGTCACCCAGTCCTCTGCCCTGCTGTCATCCAGCCCTCTGCTGTTACCCAGTCCTCTGCAATGGTGTCACCCAGTCCTCTGCCCTGCTGTCACCCAGCCCTCTGCCCTGCTGTCACCCAGCCCTCTGCTGTCACCCAGTCCTCTGCCCTGCTGTCACCCAGCCCTCTGCTGTCACCCAGTCCTCTGCCCTGCTGTCACCCAGCCCTCTGCTGTCACCCAGTCCTCTGCCCTGCTGTCACCCAGCCCTCTGCTGTCACCCAGCCCTCTGCCCTGCTGTCACCCAGTCCCCTGTTGTCGCCCAGTCCTCTGCCCCAGTTCACCCAGTCCTCTGCTGTCACCCAGTTCCCTGTTGTCTCCTCTGCCCTGCCCTGTTGTCTCCCAGTCCTCTGCTTACTATCACCCAGCCCTCTGCAGACACCCAGCCCCCTGTTGTCGCTCAGTCCTCTGCCCTGCGTTCACCCTGTCCTCTGAACTGCTGTCTCCTAGCCCTCTGCTGTCACCCAGTCCCCTGTTGTCTCCCATTCGTCTGCCTATCACCCAGTCCTGCCCTGCGTTCACCCAGTCCTCGGCCCTGCTGTCACCCAGCCCTCTGCCCTGCTGTCACCCAGCCCTCTGCCCTGCTGTCACCCAGCCCTCTGCTGTCATTCAGTGCCCTTTTGTTGCCCAGCCCTCTGCCCTGCTGTCCCCCAGCCCTCTGCTGTCGACCATTTCTCTAAAAAAAAGAATTTTAAATGTTGTCAACTATGCTCGCTGTGTACAGCAGTTCAATGAGGGGGCAACAAACATCACAGGGGGGTATAGATGAATGAATGAATGAATGAAATACTTATATAGCGCACAATGCGAACTGAATCGCCTCTAGGCGCTGTGGCGAGCTTTGATCATCTGCTAAAAGAGGAAGGTCTTGCGTTTTTTCCTAAAAGCCAGGTGATTTTCTTCCAGGCGGATGTTGATTGGTAGAGCATTCCATAGCAGAGGCCCTTGGACAGCGAATCTCCGATCACCCTTGGATTTATACCGGGCTTTGGGCACGAGGAGGAGGTTTTTGTTGGCTGATCGAAGACTGCGGTTTGGTGTGTAATGATTTATTTTCTCCATTAGGTATTGCGGAGCTTCTCTATGCACGCATTTGTGGGTGAGGCAAAGGGTCTTGAACGTGATCCGATTTTTTACGGTTAGCCAATGTAAGCTCCTCAGTGAAGGAGAAATGGATTCCCAGGGTTTTTTTCCTGTTATCAGCCTTGCCGCCGTGTTTTGGATCAGTTGTAATCGCGCAAGTTGATATTGTGGTAATCCTATGTAAAGCGAGTTTGCGTAGTCCAGTCCTGAATTAATGATTGTTCCAACTACCACTGCTTTGTCATTCTTTGGGATAAAAGGGATGAGTCTGCGAAGCATGCGCAGTAGATGGTGAGATCGACTGACTACAGATCCTATTTGCGCATCCATTGACATTTGTGCGTCTAAAATAACCCCGAGACTCTTCGCTTTGGTCTTTGGGGAGATAGTCTGCCCAAAGACGGTTGGTGGAGACCAGGAGGTTTTGGTTGCGGGCTTATGATTTGGGTGTAAGATAAGAAGCTCTGTCTTTGATTGGTTCAGCTGGAGGGAGTTGGTGGTCATCCAGTCCTCTATTGATTTGAGGCAGTTTTCAAGTTGTTGTTGGTGATCTTTTTTTCCATTGATCCGGAAATAAAGTTGTGTGTCGTCAGCGTAAGAGTGGAAGCAGAGATCTGAGCATCTGATGATTTGAAGGAGTGGGCGAATGTAAATGTTGAAGAGAACGGGTGACAATGGAGAGCCTTGAGGGACTCCGCAGGTGACTGCCCGAGTTTCGGAGAGGAATTTTCCTAGTTTCACTGTCTGTGACCGATTTCCTAGGAAGGACGCGAACCAATGGAGATCTATGTCTTGGACTCCGGCTACTTCTGTGAGGCGGACGAGTAGAGTATTGTGATCTACTGTATCAAACGCTGCACTTAGGTCTAGCAGTACGAGGAGACACGGCTCTCCATCATCTGCTGCTTCGAGGGTGTCATCCCAAATCTTGAGGAGAGCTGTTTCTGTTCCATGACCCGGGCGGAAGCCTGATTGCAGCGGGTCCAGGAGTTTGTGAGTATCCAGGTGAAGTTGTAGCTGATGTACTACAGCTTTCTTCATGATCTTAGAAATGGTGTTGAGGCTTGTAATCGGCCTACGGTTGTTTGGATCCTGAGGGTCCAGGTTTGGTTTCTTGAGTAGAGGTTTGACGATGCCTTGTTTGAGGATGCTGGGAACAATCCCTTCGTGGAATGATCGGTTTATGAGGTGGGTTATGGTTGGAGCCACGATGTCGGAGCATTCTTTCAGTAGTTTTGTGGGGATGATGTCAATAGGTGAGGTACTGTCACGCAGTTTATTAATGATGTTTTTTGCGGTGTCTACGGTAATTGGGGATAGTGAAAATTTTGGCGGTTGCGGTATGTTGGTGCGGACATCCTCTTTATGTATTTGCTGGCTGAGGTTGGATGTTTTCTTCTGACAAATTGTTTTCCTGATGGTTTTGACTTTATCGATGAAAAAATCCGACAGTTCGTCACAGTAATCCTGGGATTCGCTTTCTGGGGGTTCTAGGCACACCGGATTCATTGATTGATTAACCAGTTTAAACAGTTCCCGTGGTTGGTTTGCGGCCGTTGAGATTGTATATGAGAAGTGGTCCTTTTTGGCTTTGAAGATTGCTTTCCGATAATTCTCTGTCAGACCTTTGTAGTTAAATAGGTTTTCCTCGGTGGGATTTCTTCTCCGTGTTCTTTCCGCTCTTCTGCGTTCTTGCTTTAGTACGGAGAGGGAGCTATTAAACCATCCAGCATTTTTCTTCCTGATGAGAGCCCTGCGTTTTGGTGCTACCGAGTCTGCTGATTGCAGTAATGCCTTGTTCAGGGAGTTGAGTGTTTCCTCCGTAGAGTGGTTTAAGGTTATTGTAGATATTTTTTTGGACAGAGTGGTTTTGAAGGCTTCGGAGTACAGTTTTTTATGCGATCTGGTCCAGTGCGTTGTTACAGGTTTCAGTTTTGCGTTGGTGATGTTGGTAGCGATTTTGAATTTGATGGCGTGGTGATCCGTCCATGGCAGAGTTATGTTGTCGAGTATGTTGACGTCGATGTTCTGTTTGAAAATGAGGTCCAGGGTGTGTCCTGACCCATGCGTGGGAGTCTTTATCAGTTGCTGTAGACCCAGTTCTTCTAGTTGATTGATGCAGGCAGTCGCGATGGGGTCTTTAGGCTCGTTTGCCCAAAGGTTGAAATCTCCGAGTGCCAGGAAATTTTTGAATTTTAGGGTGTGCATTGCAAAGGATTCCGTGAGGGGTGAAAGAAGATTGGACTTTGGTCCCGGTGGTCTGTAGCACAGTAGAATATGAGTGGTGTCATGGGGTGTTGGTTGAAAATGTAGCGTCAGGGTTTCCATAAAAGACACTGGGTTCTGAGATGATGGTTTAGTGAGATCAAGGTGACCTTTAAAGATCACTGCTAGGCCTCCTCCTTTTTTCCCTATCCGGTGTTCGGTTATGATCCTGTAGTTTTCCGGCACCAATTCGGTGAGGGCCGGTGCTAGACTATTTTGCGCCCATTCTATACCGTATAGAGGTATATAAATTATATTTTAGCAGTTCAGACGTTTTTTTTGGGGGGGGCGCAAGTAGCTGGTCTCGCCTAGGGCGCAAAATAGTCTAGCACCAGCCCTGCCTGCTGACACCTGTGTTTTGCCCCTCCGCCCAGCCCACCCAAGTGCAGTATCGATCGATAACTGTCACTTACAAAACACTAAACACATAACTGCAGCGTTCGCAGAGTCAGGCCTGATCCCTGCGATCGCTAACAGTTTTTTTTGTAGCGTTTTATATTTAAATCCTGAAGGCAGTGCTTGGTTTCGGGGTCCCGTACGTGGCTAGACTCCCAAAAAGTCCCCCACATGTGGTATCCCTGTACTCTGGAGAAGCAGCAGAATTTATTTTGGGGTGTAATTTCACTTATGCCCATAGCATGTGTGAGCAATATATCATTTAGTGACAACTTTGTGCAAAAAAAAATAATTGTAATATTCCTGCAACTTGTGGCAAAATATAAAATATTTCATGGACTCAACATGCCTCTCAGTAAATAGCTTGGGGTGTCTACTTTCCAAAATGGGGTAATTTTATGGAAACTGTGATAGGTAGTGAGGAGTGAAATCAAACATTTGCACCCTTAGAAATCCTGAAGGCCGTGATTGGATTTCGGGGTGCCGTACACGGCTAGACTCTAAAAAAGTCCCACATATGTGGTATCCCCGTACTCAGGAGAAGCAGCAGAATATATTTTGGGGTGCAATTCCACATACAACTATGGCATGTGTGAGCAATATATCATTTAGTGACAACTTTTTGTAAACTTTTTTTTTTTTTTGTGTCCTTATTCAATCACTTGGGACAAAAAAAATATTCAATGGGCTCAACATGCCCCTCAGCAATTTCCTTGGGGTGTCTTCTTTCCAAAATGGGGTCATTTGGGGGGGGGGTTTGTACTGCCCTGCCATTTTAGCACCTCAAGAAATGAGATAGGCAGTCATAAATTAAAAGCTGTGTAAATTCCAGAAAATGTACTCTAGTTTGTAGACGCTATAACTTTTGCGCAAACCAATAAATATACGCTTATTGACATTTTTTTTACTAAAGACATGTGGCTGAATAAATGTTGCCCTAAATGTATGACTAAAATTGAGTTTATTCGATTTTTCTTATAACAAAAAGTAGAAAATATATTTTTTTCTCGAAATTTTCGGTCTTTTTCCATTTATATCGCAAAAAGTTAAAATCGCAGAGGCAATCAAATACCATCAAAAGAAAGCTCTATTTGAGGGAAGAAAAGGACGCAAATTTCGTTTGGATACAACATTGCATGACCGCGCAATTACCAGTTAAAGCAGTGCAGTGCAAAATTGTAAAAAGACCTCTGGTCCTTAGGCTGTCAATTGGTCCGGGGCTAAAGTGGTTAAACATGCAAGGGCATTTCAAGGCAAAAAATAAAAAGCCAAACACCTCTAACAGCCATGTTAAAAATGTTCGGAGTGCATGAGGTCTTGCAGGGATCTTGACAATATTGCCAGGATCTTCCCACATGCCTGACCAGCAAATGGCTCAGCCATAGAGTCTTAACCACTTCAATACCGGGCACTTAAACACCTTCCTGCCCAAACCAATTTTGAGCTTTCAGCTCTGTCGCACTTTGAATGACAATTGCGTGGCCATGCTACACTGTACCTAAATGAAATTTTTATCATTTTTTTCCCACAAATAGAGCTTTCTTTTGGTGGTATTTGATCACCTCTACGGTTTTTATTTTTTGCGCTACAAATAAAAAAATACAGAAAATTTTGAAAAAAAAATGTTTTTTTTTGTTTCAGTTTCAAAACTTTGTAAATAAGTACGTTTTCTCCTTCACTGATGGGCACTGATGGGGCTACACTGATGGGCACTGATAAGGCGGCACTGATGGGCACCAATGATGTGGCACCAATGAAGTGGCACTGATGAGGTGGCATTGATGGACACTGATATGTGGCACTGATAGGCGGCACTGATAGGCGGCACTGATAGGCGGCACTGATGGGCGACACGGATGGGCGACACGGATGGACACTGATAGGTGGCACAAATTGGCACTGATAGCTGGCACGGATTGGCATGGATGGGCGGCACAGATGGGCATGGATAGGCGGCACAGATGGGCATGGGTGGGCACTGATAGGCGGCACAGGTGGGCACTCATAAACGGCACAGGTGGGCACTCATAGGCGGCATTGGTGTTATACTGTACTAATGGATGCCAATCAGTGCCAAACAAAAAATGCATGCCAATCAGTGATGCCCATTGTGGGCACTGATTGGCATCCATTATGGGCACTGATTGGCATCCATTGTGCTGACTGGCATCCCTGGTGGTCTAGGGAGGATTACCTTTTCCCTGGTGGTGTCCCTGGTGGTCCAGTGTGGGCATCCTCGGGGGGGCTGTGCTGATAATCGATCAGCACAGACCACCCCCGTCAGAGAAGCAGCCGATCGGCTCTCCTCTACTCGCGTCTGACAGACGCGAGTGAGGAAAAGCCGATCACCGGCTCTTCCCATTTACACTGTGATCAGCCGTGATTGGACACGGCTGATTACGTGGTAAAGAGCCCCCCTCGGAGACTCTTTACTGAGATCGTAGTTGCCGGGTGTCAGACTGACACCCCGAAACAACGATCGCCGCGATGCGCGCCCCCGGGGGCGCGCAGCGGCTCATAATCCTGATCACGTCATATGACGTCCGATCAGGATTATGAAACCACTTTGCCACCATCAATTGCCTATAGGGCGGGCGGCAAGTGGTTAAAGAGGAAGTAAACTCTCCCACTCTGATGCTTCTTTTCATTTAGTCCATTATAGTAAGTAATTATCAAACTATAGCCACTGTAATCCAGCCCAAATCGCATATCACTTACTGTTTACAGAAACTGTAATAAACTTGTTTCCAGGGGTTAGGCAGCGCCATCTTAAGTATTGTTTTCTGAGTCCACAGTGGAGTGTATTTCCGCCCTTATATTGAGTACTTCCTGTACTGTTAACCAAGTCTCCTTCTCAATTCAACGTTTCTATGGCAACCCTGCTTCCCTGTTCATAGATTACTTGTTTTATTTCATAGTATTTACTTGTGCTGATTGTATAATGTTTGCCTTTGTCAGTCTTATCAGCTTCAGCTGATAAGACTGCAGTAATGGCTGGGTTTACACTGCATGTGATGTCACATGGTCACATGGTGTGTAGGAGGAAGCTCTGAATGATTATGCAGTCTCCTGGGATATCAGTGGTGTACCCTAGGAAGTCCTGATAACAGATGCACAAGCACATAGATAGTGTGCCGTAAATCAGGGGAGATCTGGGCATGCTCAGTGACATCATTCTAAAGAACAAAAAGGATCACAACAATACTAAGCAAGTAAGGAGATATCTACAAGCAGTGTTCATTAGGGGTTTTTATGCTGATTTACATGGGACAAAGTTGTGGGGGAGAGTTTACAACCACTTTAAGTGAGCTGCTCCTGCCGCCTCCACTGCCCTAAGAACGGGAACTGAGCAATCAGCGGCCTTTTATCTCTGTTCTCAGTGTAGAGAAGGTGAGGGACAGCTGCAGCAATCTAGATAAGTATGAATGTTGGCTTTTTTTTATAACTTGCACTTCTCTTTTAAGCCCAACTCCAGGCCAAATTAAAAAGTAATTCCTTGCAGTGGGGCTGTGCCTGCATTCCAATGGTTAATAGCAGTGGTGGCTGGTGCTCAATATTTTGGGGGGTGTGGCAAAGTCCTAAGAGTCCCTGGCCAATCGAGTCTCATGACTCGCTTCCTGATTGGCCCGGGAGGAGAATCAGGAAGACAATAGCCCTCCCTTTTTTGAAGCCAATTAGAGCCTCGGGCTCTAATCATGTACCTGAAGAAAAACAAAAAACCCATTGAAATCCATGCAGTCCGGCACCCTGCATGTAGATTAGGGGCCCTGTGCCTCTTATGGATGGCTGCTACTGGTTAATACCTTGTTTTATCCAAGGGAGAGGAGACAGTTTTACACACAGTACCTGATTCTCTGCTCCCAGGGCAGGTGGTGCCTCTCTCATGATCTAGCGGTGGACTGTCCCTCAGTGTCATCACATCCAATGCAGGACTATGGACTTGATGATGTCAGGACCATAGACCAGTGAAGTTTGGAGGTGCAGGCACTGCGGGGAACCGTGTAGCTGTAGGGAGGATTGGGTATGTATATTTTTCTTATTGTTCCCCTTGACCAGAGGTGCCCAACCTTTTGAAAAGCGAGGGCCACTTAAGCAAATTGGTAACTAGTCACGGGCCACGATGAGCGGGCGGATGACAGGTCCAAGTGCACTCCGCATATGCAGAGCTGACACAGACACAGCCCGCTCAACTCTATGGGCCCTCAAAGAAGATCTGCCCAGATGGAAGGGGTTGGGTACCCCCCCATCCCCCTGTCTTTTTTGTTTTTTGTTTTATTGGATTGGAGGTAGGTGGATGTAAATGGCCACTAGTCTGTTTACATCTGTGGTTCAATAGAGGTGAACAGAGGTTCTTATCGTGTCGGAACCGCCTAATGCCCCGTACACACGAGAGGAATTAAGTCTGACAGACCTCCAAAGGAGTTCCGCCGGAGTTCCGCTGGAGTTCCGACGGAGTTCTGGCGGACTTTTCGACCGAACGGACTTGACCACACACCATCACACCAAACTCCGACGGAGTCGAACGTGATGACGTACGACTGGATTCGACGTAGGAAGTTCATAGACAGTAGCCAATAGCTGCCCTAGCGTCGGTTTTAGTCCGTCGGAGTAGCACACACACGAGCGGATTTTTCAAAGGGGACCGGGTCCGGCGGAGTTCCGTCGGGAAAATTTAAAGCATGCTTCATTTCTAAAGTCCGTCAGACTTTAGCTTCGCTAAAGTCCGTTGCAGCCCACACACGATCGGATAGTCCGCCGGACTCAGTCCGTCGGAGTTTGGATGTCGAAAAGTCCGCTCGTGTGTACGGGGCATAAGGCTGTTTTTAGGCTTGTGCAATTCGTTTCATAACGAATCGAAATTTGGCCGAATTTTGCATCTAATAAAAAAAAAACAAATTACAACGAATACGAAAAAAATATAACGAATGAATTCGAATGAATTCGACATGATTTGACATTATTTCAACTGCATTCGAAATGATTTCAACATGATTCGACATTATTTCAACCGCATTCGAAAATATTTTGTGACCCGACTTTAGGGCCATGTATCTCGGGGTCACTTGGTGCTAGACACTTCAAATTTGGATATGTTGTATTGCTAGTATTATTGTGTTTGCATACCAAATTTGGGGTTTCTAGCTATAAGTGACCCCGAGATATGTGGCCCCAAAATCGGGTCGCAAAATGTTATTAGTTATTAGAGCAGAGAATGACATTTTGCGACCCGATTTTGGGGCCACATATCTCTAATTTGGTATGCAAACACAATGGTACTAGCACTACAACATATCCAAATTTGAAGTGTCTAGCACCAAGTGACCCCGAGATACATGGCCCTAAAGTCGGGTCACAAAATATTTTCGAATGTGGTTGAAATAATGTCGAATCATGTTGAAATCATTTCGAATCCGGTAGAAATATTTTCGAATTTCGTTGAAATATTTTCGAATGTGGCTGATTTTTCGAATTCGGTAGAAAACTAAACGAAATCCGAAAACGAATTTAAGGAAGTTAACGAATATAACTAAACGAAATTAATGAATTAACGAATTAAAACGAAACGAAACTAAACAAATTTTTTCCTTTTGCACATGTCTAGCTGTTTTCACACTGACGCGCTGTGGTTTACCCACACTGAGGGTGTAGCGCAGTGCACCTGTGGCTTAGCTGTACTTTGCCATAGACTTCTATTATATCCTGCAGGGGTGGTGCACTTTCTGAAGTGCACCAAACCCGCAGGTAATAGCAGAAGTCTATGGCTCAGAGCAGGTAACCTGCAGGTGTTCTGCGCTGCACCTGCGGATCAGTTTGAAAGCAGCCCATGAATGCCCATAATAAACTTACCTTTAACAACAGTCTTTCATTCAGGTCACCTCATGTGGCTCTGCTCCGCAACCACTTGCTTCTTCTACCGCCGGCTTCATTCACAACACTCTTGCGTTGGTATGGTGGGTCGGCAACCCACAAACTGGACTTGCCATCCCAGAGCAGGAGGTCGCGGGCCACATCAGAGGGCCCCCCGACCACTGGGTGGGCACCTCTGCCCTAGACATAAACCAGCATTTAACCTTTGCAGTGCAGGCACAGCCACATGGCAATTGATCATTTTTAATTAGCCCAGATTTGGGCTTTAAAGTGGTTGTAATGGTGATTTAATTATTTTTTTAATAACAAACATCTCTATACTTTCTATAGGGGCACATGTGCAGGCTCCCTCCAGAGCCTCCCTGTCTGTGTCTATAGACATAGACATCTGTATTCAGCCCTGCCCCTGCTCCATCATCACTGGCTTAGATTGGCAGGAGCTTCGCAAAGCCAGTGCGGCCAGGTTGTAAGGGGAGAAAAGAGCTGCAGACTGGACTGAATGAGGGCTCAGGTAAGAAAAAGAGGATGCTGATGCCTAAACATTTGCTTACTTAACAGTTTACACCACATGCAGTCCAGTACATTTTTGATGCGTTCTAGTGCATTCTGGTGCCTTTTTTTTATGTGTTTTAGGGCTGGTTCACACCACTCGCAGTCCAGTTCATTTTTTTCTGCATCAGAATAACATAGAAAGTAGGTTATATGGTTTCTAATGGCATAGTTTGCACCAGTGCGGTCAGTTCCAGTGTGTTCCGAATCCAGAAAAAAAGTAGAACATGCTGTATTTTTTCTGCACTGAACTGTACTGGAACGTGGTGAAACGCATCAAAAACGCACTGGAATTTACATGTCCCCATTTAAGGTTAAGAAAACAAGAGGGGAAAAATGCACAGAAAAGCTTTAAGTGCTAGTTCACACTAGACGCAGTTCCGTTCAGTTCCGTGTGCTTTTTTCTGCACTAAAAATGCATGCACAGTGTTTTCCATGTATTCCAATGGGTCTAGTTCACACCAAGCATTCAGTTTTCGGTCAGTTTCTGGTGCAGAAACTGACCGGAACTGACTGTATTGGTGCAGAAAAAACTGAACTGCATGGTACTGTATCTGGTGTGAACTGGCCCTAAAAACATTAAAAATGCACATGCAGAAAGGCAACTGTAATGCATCGGGACTGCGTCTCTATGGTGTTAACTGTCCCTTACCACGCTGCAGTATTGTCCAGTGCAGGAAAAATGCAGCAGGTTTTGCTTTTTTTGTTTGGAACTAACCGAACTGGTGTGAACTATACCATTGAAAACCATATAACCTACTATCCATGCATTTTTGATGCAGAAATAAAATGCACCGGACTGCGTGTGGTGTGAACTGGCCCTTAAAGTTAAGAAAAAATAAGAGGGGAAATGCACAGGAACGCATCAAAAAGCACCAATAATGCATTTAGCCTGAGTCCACACTGTAGCAAACACAGACGTTGCATGTGATTCGCACCCGCATTGCTGTGCCAATCACATGCAATGTTCAATGTTGTGCAATGCGAGTTCAGCTATACAGTTATATGGCTGAACTCGCATTGGATTCACATAAAAAAGATGCAGGGACTTTTTTGTTCCTGCACCCATTCTCACCCATGAGATCTGATTCCTGTCCGAATCCACAGTGTGCACTGCCATCTGTGAACCAATCTGGGGGTGCCATTAACACTGTATTGACACCTGCAGCAGATTTCCGCATCGCTACAGTGTGAACCCAGGCTAAAGACTGCATTTCTATGGTGTGAACTGGCCCCAAAATCAGTTTATCAATTGAAATTCACTTTATGGTTGGCATATCGATCAAATGGGTTGTCAACAATAGATCGATTCTTTTTTATTAGAATAGATTGATCAACAAATTGATGATTTATTGAAGTGTATGACCACTCTAAAGCTGCTTGTACAGAGAATGTATGGTCAGATTATAACATGTATAGTAAGAGGAAGATGGGATGCTTCATCCTGCATTGTGTACAATCAATACAAAATAAACATGTCCCTACACCCAGCGTACAGTGTACTTCCCATAAGGACTCAGTCTACAGTGTACTTCCCATAGGGTCTCAGTGTACAGTGTACTTGCCATAGGGGCTCAGTGTACAGTGTACTTCCCATAGGAGCTCAATGTACAGTGTACTTCCCATAAGGGCTTAGTGTACAGTGTACTTCCCATAAGGGCTTAGTGTACAGTGTACTTCAAATAGGAGTACAGTGTACTTCCCATAGGGGCCCGGTGTACAGTGTACTTCCCATAGGAGCTCAATGTACAGTGTACTTCCCATAAGGGCTTAGTGTACGGTGTACTTCCCATAGGAGTACAGTGTACTTCCCATAGTGGCCCGGTGTACAGTGTACTTCCCATAGGAGCTCAAAGTACAGTGTACTTCCCATAAGAGCTTAGTGTACGGTGTACTTCCCATAGGAGCTCATTGTACAGTGTACTTCCCATAGGGGCTCTGTGTACAGTGTACTTCCCATAGAAGCTCAGTGTAGAGTGTATTTCCCATAGGGGCTCAGTGTACTTCCCATAGGGGCTCAGTGTACAGTATACTTCCCATAGGGGCTCAGTGTACAGTGCACTTCCCACAGGAGCTCAGTGTACAGTGTATTTGCCATAGGGGCTCAGTGTACTTCCCAAAGGGGCTCAGTGTATTGTGTACTTCCCATATGGGCTCAGTGTACAGTGTAATTTCCATAAGGGCTCAGTGTACACAAAGCTTCCAACTGTCCCTGATTTCGAGGGACTGTCCCTGATATGGAACAATGTCCCTCTGTCCCTCTTTCCTCCCCATGTGTCCCTCATTTTGGTATTCTCTATATAGTTGTATATGAAATGCACTTTTTAACTTTTAAAAACTATTTCCGAGTGCTAAACCTTTCATCCCATTTCTAAATTGCTGTACTTTAAAATTCCAAACACCAGTATAAAGGAATAGTAGTGGTGAAAAAGCACTGGGGGGGGGGGGGGGGTACTGTACTTCCCATAGGGGCTCAGTGTACTGTGTACTTCCCATAGGGGCTCAGTATACTGTGTACTTTCCATAGGAGCTCAGTGTACAGTGTACTTTCCATAGAAGCTCAGTGTACAGTGTACTTCCCATAGGGGCTCAGTGTACTTTCCTTAGGAGCTCAGTGTACTTCCCATAGGGGCTCGATGTACAGTGTCCTTCCCATAGAGGCTCATTCTACTGTGCACTTCCCATAGGGGCTCAGTGTACAGTGTACTTCCCATAGGAGCTCAGTGTACTTCCCATAGGAGCTCAGTGTACTTCCCATAGGAGCTTAGTGTACTGTGTACTTCCCATAGGGGCTCAGTGTACAGTGTACTTCCCATAGGGGCTCAGTGTACAGTGTACTTCCCATAGGGGCTCAGTGTACTGTGTACCTTCCATAGGAGCTCAGTGTACTTCCCATAGGGGCTCAGCGTACACTGTACTTCTCATAGGGGCTCAGTGTACAGTGTACTTCCCATAGGGGCTCAGTGTACAGTGTACTTCCCATAGGGGCTCAGTGTACAGTGTACTTCTCATAGGGGTTCAGTGTACAGTGTACTTTCCATAGGAGATCAGTGTACTTCCCATAGAAGCTCAGTGTACAGTGTACTTCCCACAGGGGCTCAGTGTACACTGTACTTCCCACAGGGGCTCAGTGCACAGTATACTTTCCACAGGAGCTCAGTGTACTTCCCATAAGGGCTCAGTGTACAGTGTACTTCCCATAGGGGCTCAGCGTACAGTGTACTTCCCATAGGGGCTCAGTGCACAGTGTACTTTCCACAGGAGCTCAGTGTACTTCCCATAAGGGCTCAGTGTTCGGTGTACTTCCCATAGGGGCTCAGCGTACAGTGTACTTTCCATAGGAGCTCAGTGTACTTCCCATAGGAGCTCAGTGTACAGTATACTTTCCATAGGAGCTCAGTGTACTTCCCATAGGGGCTCAGTGTACAGTGTACTTCCCATAGTGCCTCAGTGTACAGTGTACCTTCCATAGGAGCTCAGTGTACTTCCCATAGGCTCAGTGTACAATGTACTTCCCATAGGGGCTCAGTCTACTGTGTACTTCCCATAGGGGCTCAGTGTACAGTGTACTTCCCATAGGAGCTCAGTGCACAGTGTACTTCCCATAGGAGCTCAGTGTACTGTGTACTTCCCATAGGGACTCAGTGTACTGTGTACTTCCCATATGGGCTCAGTGTACAGTGTACTTCCCATAGGGGCTCAGTGTACAGTGTACTTTACATAGGAGCTCAGTGTACTTCCCATAGGGGCTCAGTGTACAGTGTACTTCCCATTGGGGCTCAGTGTACAGTGTACTTTCCAGAGGAGCTCAATGTACTTCCCATAGGCATAGTTGCCAACAGTCCCGAATTTCCCGGGACATTCCCGGGATTAGGACATTTGTCACAAATTAATTTTGTCCCAGGAAATGTCCCGGACAATTCAGTTTGTCCCGGGAAATTCAAATTCCCCATTTTTTGCCGCCGGCCGCTAGAGGTCCGCGGCCGGCAGAGGCAATGTCTCCGCCGGCCGCCATTTTAAAGAAGACCAGAAGCTGGTCTTCAATAGAGATGCTGTGGCTTCAGTTCAAAGTCTCCACGTGGCAACAACGGGATGTTGGGGGCCAGTGAGTCTGTGTATGTCGGGGGCCAGTCCGGATGTCGGGGCCAGTCTGTGGCTGTTGGGGGCCAGTCCGTATGTCGGGGGCCAGTCCGTATGTCGGGGGCCAGTCTATGTATGTCGGAGGCCAGTCTGTGTATGTCGGGAGCCAGTCTGTGGATGTCGGGGGCCAGTCTGTGTATGTTGGGGGCCAGTCTGTGTATGTTGGGGCCAGTCTGGATGTCGGGGGCCAGTCTGTGTATGTCGGGGCCAGTCTGGATGTCGGGGGCCAGTCTGTGTATGTCGGGGGCCAGTCTGTGTATGTCGGGGGCCAGTCTGTATATGTCGGGGGCCAGTCTGTATATGTCGGGGGCCAGTCTGTGTATGTCGGGGGCCAGTCTGTGTATGTGGGGGCCAGTCTGTGTATGTCGGAGGCCAGTCTGTGTATGTCGGAGGCCAGTCTGTGGATGTCGGGGGCCAGTCTGTGTATGTTGGGGACCAGTCTGTGTATGTTGTGGGCCAGTCTGTGTATGTTGGGGGCCAGTCTGTGTATGTCTGGGCCAGTCTGGATGTCGGGGGCCAGTCTGTGTATGTCGGGGCCAGTCTGGATGTCGGGGGCCAGTCTGTGTATGTCGGGGGCCAGTCTGTGTATGTCGGGGGGCCAGTCTGTATATGTCGGGGGCCAGTCTGGATGTCGGGGGCCAGTCTGTGTATGTCGGGGGCCAGTCTGTGTATGTGGGGGCCAGTCTGTGTATGTTGGGGGCCAGTCTGTGTATGTCGGGGCCAGTCTGGATGTCGGGGGCCAGTCTGTGTATGTCGGGGGCCAGTCTGTGTATGTGGGGGCCAGTGAGTCTGGATGTCGGGGGCCAGTGAGTCTGGATGTCGGGGGCCAGTGAGTCTGGATGTCGTGGGCGCCAGTGAGTCTGGATGTCATGGGCGCCAGTGAGTCTGGATGTCAGAGGGCGCAGTCAGAGTCTGGATGTCAGAGGGAGCAGTCAGAGTCTGGATGTCAGAGGGGCACCAGATGTTAGGAGGACTGATGGGGACACCAGATGTAAGGAGGGGCTCCGCTGATGGACACAGATGTGAGGAAGGTACCTCTGATGGGGCACCTGATGTAAGGAGGGACTCTGCTAGGGCATCTGGTGGCAGGGCTCAAGTCCTGCGGGAACTCACAGGAACCAAGTTCCTGTACTTTTTCCACAACAGGAACTCAGTTCCCATTAGCAGCCGTGTCCTGCAAGACTTTGAAGTATGCAAGCTGTATGACATGTGCTACACCAGCAGCCGCCAACACAGCTCGCAATAGTAAGTGCCGCACACCTGACCATTCAGGCATTGCCAGTAGGGGGCCCCATGACAGCCTCCGCTTTGATCTACCTGTCAATCACAGCTAGCTGACAGGTAGATCAGGTCCCTGCTGCTAACAGATTGTATTTAGTCAGACCTCTCGTGATGCGCTCCTCCCCGCCGGCCCCTCCTGATTTTCTGTCTCCTCATCCCCCCCCCCCCCCCTTGTCCTGCATACTTGCTCTGTGTGTCCCACTGAATCTCCCTCTCCTCTATCTTCAGTGCCATATGATGAGAGAACCCAGAGGAGGAGCACAGCTATTCTGCTCACAGGACATGCAGGGAGAGAGGTGAGCTGAGGGAGGAACATCAGTTTGGGGTGGTAAGCTGAGCACAATATCTGGCAAAGTTTAATGGCAGGAGGGAAGTTTATGTGGAAATATGTGAAGGGTTGGAATAGCAGCGAGTGTGTGTTGGAGCCCTGCAGAGTTTGCAGCCCCCCAAGATAACATACATCTCCTAAGCAGGAACACATCACTATCTCCCCAATCATTCTATCCAGATAATGTGCAGGTAATTTATGACCTTTCCGTTTAACCCTGTGTTATCCAAACTCTGTACAATGAAAAGTGTAAACTCACCACATAAACACTCTATATACAAAATTACATTCCCCAATAAAGATCAGAACATGATGTTCACATTTGCATGGAAGCACAATTGAATGAATGCTGATTATTCAGAGAATTACCGTATTTATGTTTATTGAGGATTGCTTTTTTTTAAATGTACTAACAGTTAAGCTTCAATACGAAAATTGGATGAAAAATACCACTTTTGAAGCGTTTGTGCATATGAGCGTATCATTTTTTTTTTTTTTGGTGGGGGAGTGGATCTTGGGTGGGAGTTCCCACACTTTTTTCCCCAGGACTTGACCCCTGCCTGATGGCATCTGGTGGCAGGCAACGTGGCTAGTGACACACTCATGGCTCCCACTGATTCGCCATTATGGTGAGTTGAATGATTTAATTTTATACTACAATGTAATAATAGAAATAATGCGCTTCAATCATCCTGACACCATGACAATCATGGCGATCATGGTGATTGAAGTGCTAACACCAGGTATTTGGAGTATCTTTATCTGTTGATTGTACTTCCCATAGGGGCTCATTGTAGACTGTACTTCCCATAGGGGCTCATTTTACAGTGTACTTCCCATAGGGGCTCATTTTACAGTGTACTTCTCATAGGGGCTCATTGTAGACTGTACTTCCCATAGGGGCTCATTTTACAGTGTACTTCCCATAGGGACTCATTTTACAGTGTACTTCTCATAGGGGCTCATTGTAGAGTGTACTTCCCATAGGGGCTCATTTTACAGTGTACTTCTCATAGGGGCTCATTGTAGAGTGTACTTCCCATAGGCGCTCATTGTAGAGTGTACTTCTCATAGGGGCTCATTGTAGAGTGTACTTCTCATAGGGGCTCATTGTAGAGTGTACTTCCCATAGGCGCTCAGTACATCCTATCTATTACTGATAGAAGAGGCACAGCTCCCTATATAGATGTCATGTCTGGCACGGGTGGGCGTGTCCCTTGTGCTCTAGCATCGCCGGGCTCCTCCTTCTGTGTGAATATTCATGATGTGATTGCCGGGCTGAGCCCCTCCCCTCCTGGCAGGCTTGGTGGGCGGGGGTAGAAGTGTTGGCAGGCAGTGGACGTCTGGCAGTGTCGGATCAGGTGCAGCGCTGGACACATGTGTTCTGTCCGGAGGGGGGAGCCCAGCCCGATCCCCCATCATGTGACTGTGTGTGGCCCCGGGGATGGAGAGCATTGACTGGTAAGATATAGAGGGGGAAGGGGGGCACTGCAGAGCTGTGTGCTTTCTAGGAATGCTGGACCCATCACAATGTACTATATGGGGACACTCAGCACCACCACCCATACCTGTCTATGGAGGGTGCAGGATCTGCTGTACAGGGCTCCCTGTACCTACCGACCAATCATCTGCCCCCGTCCCTCCACACCTGAATGTTATTGGCTCCATACCTCCCCGGTCCAGGGGGTGCTGATCATCTGTTACCATATAGAGGGGAGGGGCGGACAAACTGTACGATTGTTACATAGAAGACTTTGTATGGCTGTGTACTCTGATCTACACTGCAGTGACACCGAGTTATACAAGGTCACTTCTCCCTGTATGCAGGGGACCCCGGAGATGCCAGCACTGGGGGGGGCAGTGTGCTGGATGGAGTGTGCTGAGGTCAGCAGGAAAGGCGATGGAGAAAATGTTCAGCTTATATGACTCAATCATGGAGCGATCTTCATCTCCATAGAGTAGGGTTTGGTGCTGGATGACACAGATGATTAACGTGTGTGTGTGTGTGTGTGTGTGTGCGTGTGGCGTTGTCGCTGACGACCGCGTGTGGCGTTGTCGCTGACGACCGCGTGTGGCGTTGTCGCTGACGACCGCGTGTGGCGTTGTCGCTGACGACCAGCGCGCGTGTGACGTTGTCGCCGACGACCAGCGCGCGCGCGTGTGTGTGTGTGGCGTTGTCGCCGACGACCAGCGCGCGTGTGTGTGTGCCGTTGTCGCTGACGACCAGCGTGTGTGTGTGGCAGTATTGCTGATGATCAGCGCGTGTGGCGTTGTCGCTGACGACCAGCGCGCGTGTGGCGTTGTCGCCGACGACCAGCGCGCCGCGCTCGTGTGTGTGTGGCGTTGTCGCCGACGACCAGCGCGTGTGTGTGTGGCAGTATTGCTGATGATCAGCGCGTGTGGCGGTGTCGCTGACGATCAGTGTGTGTGTGCGTGGCGGTGTCGCTGATGATTAGCGCGTGTGCCGCTGACGATCAGTACGTGTGTGTGTGCGCGTGGCGGTGTCGCTGATGATCAGCGCGTGTGTGTGTGGCGGTGTCGCTGATGAAAAGATGACAGATCTCTGGAGAGGTGATCTGTCATCATTGGATCAGCACCGTCCAGCTTTGGAGATTCCCCAGCTATGTACTGACCTTGGGGTGATGTCCCAGCTCTACTGTCTCTATCAGCTTCACTTATGCCCCATACACACGATGAGATTATCGGACGAATGATCGTCCGTTTTTTATTGCATGCTAATCTCAGATCGAATCTGATGAGTTTACTAAAGTCACGGAAATTCCCGCACGACAGAAAAAAAATTCGGAAGTGATGTCATGTGTTGTAATGCATTTGTATTGCATTTTCGAACGATAGCTGTACTGATTAAACGAAAATCGTACGATCTGGCATCGTACGAAAAAAATTTCCGTGCATGTCCGATAGAATAATATCGGATGAACTGTCCGAATCGGCTCTCGAAAGCTCTGTACTAACGATCCGATTATCGTACGATCGCTTCGAAAGCGGTATTTTCCGTACGATTTTCGGATCATGTGTACGGGGCATAAGGCTGGCCATATAGTATACAATTTTCTTATTAGATTTACCTTCACCTATGTAGTGGAAGGGCCCACCTAACTTGCATATACATTGGAAGTGTTTAGGTATGACCTCCTATTATAAGGTTTTGGTAAATCTAAAGTTGAATTGAATAAGAAACGTGTATAATGTATGGCCAGCCTTGGTTGCCTTGCCTAGGAGGGTGTGGCAAGCCTAGCAAAGTCTGGAGGAGATTTACTAAATCTGGTACAGCTGTGCATAGTAACCAATCTTTCTAACTTCAGCTTGTTCAATGAAGCTTTGACAATAAGCCTCCGTTCACATCGGCGCAATTTGACATGTCAAATCGCATGCGAATGCCGGCAGCAGCACTGTCCCAATCAGAACAACAGAGTTTTGCAGCGCCCCACTGATTTCCTGCACTACTTTTGGCAACTTTTTTCTTTTCTTTTTTTTTTTTTCCAATCGATTTCTGTGCATGAACCCGACAGATATCTCTCGAATCGCCTCTCGAAGTCGCAATGAAATGAGGGTTTGAAATCATGTGAGTTCAGCTGAGCTCGCACAATTTCCAACCCATGTTCAGTGTCAGCATGGGCTAAAACTGAGAAGCTGATTTGGCTTCTCTCCAGAGCTGTTTTAGTAAATAACCTGTGTGTGTGTAATTTATACTTCACCAGTCACTTTATTAGGTACATCTGTTCAATTGCTTGGTAACAAAAATTGCTAATCGGCCAATCACATGGCAGCAACTCAGCGCATTTAGACACGTTAAAAACAACTTGCTGAATTGCAAGCTGATCATCAAAATGGGAAAGAAAGGGGATCTAAGTGACTTTGAACATGGCATGGGTGCTGGTGCCAGATGGGCTGTTCTGAGTATTTATTTAAAAAAACTGCTGATTTACTGGGATTGTCACGCACAACCATCTCTCGGGTTTACAGTGAATGGTCCAAAAAAGAGAAAATATCCAGCGAGTGGCAGTTGTGTGGACAAAAATGCTTTGTTTGATATCAGAGGAAAATGGACAGACTAGTTTGAGATGGTAGAAAGGGAACAGTAACTCAACCAAGGTATGCAGAATAATATCTCTGAACGCACATCGAACCTTGAAGCAGATCGGCTACAGCAGCAGAAGGCCACACCAGGTGCCAGCTAAGAACAGGAAACTGAGGCTGCAATTCACACAGGCTCACTAAAATTGGACAATAGAAGATTGGAAAAATGATGCCTGGTCTGATGCGTCTCAATTTCAGCTGCGACATTCAGATGGTAGGGTTAGAAATGAATTTAGCGTAAACAACATGAAAGCATGGATCCATCCTGCCTTGTATCAATGGTTCAGGCTGGGGGTAGTATAATGGTGTGGGGGATATTTTCTTGGCACACTGTGGCCCCTTAGTACCAATTGAGCGTTGTTTAAACACCACGGCCTACCGGAGTATTGTTGCTGACCGTGTCCATCCCTTTATGACTACAGTGTCCCATCTTCTGATGCCTCCTTCCAGCAGGATAACGCACCGTGTCACAAAGCCCAAATCACCTCACCACTGGTTTCTTGAACATGACCATGAGGTATTGTAGAAAAAATGATCCTCACTCCGGTTATTGCTCTTAATGTTATTGAATAGCCACAGTGAACAAATGCAGATTAAGTCAGTTGACAAGTTTCAGCCTAATAAGGCCTTAAAGCGGGAGTCCACCGGGACTCCGCGTTTTTTTTTTTTTTTTTGTTTAAAGCCAGCAGCTACAAATACTGCAGCTGTTGACTTTTAAAATAGTGACACTTACCTGTCCAGCGCGCCCGCGATGTCGGCACCCGAAGCCAATCTCTAGATCGTCTGTAAGGTGCTGCCGCCGCCATCTTGGGTATGGGAATCAGGAAATGGAGCCTTTCGGCTTCATTTCCCGGTTCCCTACTGCGCATGCGCGAATCGCGCTGCGCAATAAGGACGGTCCCCACTGCCTCTGGGATCTGTGTGTTTCCCAGCAGGCAGCGGGGCACTTGCGGAAAGGGGCGGGCACTTGCGGAAAGGGGCGCAATCTACGCCCCTTTCCACAGAGAGCTATCCCGGAAGTGGGTGCAGAATACCTGTACTGTACAGGTATCTGCACCCCCCCCCTCCCCCCTGAAAGGTGCCAATTGTGGCGCCGGAGGGGGGGAGGGTTCCGATGAGCGGAGGTCCACTTTAGGGTGGACCTCCGCTTTAATCATGACTAATGAATAATGACTTATGACTAAGGCCTTATAGGCTGAAACATGTCAACTGACTTAATTTGTGTTTTGTTCACTGTGGCTTTTCAATAAAATGAAGAAATTTTAAGAGCAACAACTGTAGTGTGGAAATTACTCTACTCAGCCAGCGACTGTGGATCGAATACCTGGGAGCTGTGTTATCTATGTGGTGTATGGGTAGTAGCACTGACTTTTCTGTTTATACTTATGGCCGTGAGGTCACTGTACTCCAATGGCCTCCATAGTCACTAGATCTCAATCCGATAGGACAGTGGTCATCAACCCTGTCCTCAGGGCCCACTAACAGGCCAGGTTTGCAAGATAACTGAAATACATCACAGGTGATATAATTTGCTGCTCAGTGATTGCAGTATTCTAGTCTGCATCTCCCCCAAGGTAATACATAAAACCTGGCCTGTTAGTGGGCCCCGAGGACAAGGGTGATGACCACTGCAATAGAGCACCTTTTGGGATGTGGTGGAATGGGAGATTTGCATCATGGATCTGCAGCCAACAAATCTGCAGCAACTGTGTGATGCTATCATGTCAATATGGACCAAAATCTCTAAGGAATGTTTCCAACACCTTGTTGAATCTATGCCATAAAGAATAATGGCAATTCTGAAGGTAAATGGGGGGTCCACCCCGGTATTAGCAAGCTGTACCTAATAAAGTGGCTGGTGAGTGTGTATGACTTGGTAGAAATCCATGAAGAATGAGATCATATTGCTTTCTCCATCACCTGCTAGAATCGGGAGTGTTGCGTTTCAGAAATGACAGCTGCACCGAGTTCCCAGGATCTATTTAATGTGATGGATGGCACTGCAGTCATCAGAGTGTGATTTCATTGGCCCGCTATGTATCATGGTGATCTCATGCATGTTGACTGTTGTGGTCCAGCTATCCAATCCACCCATCAGTTTTTCATGTGGACCTGTTCAGCACTGCAGGTTTACATCCACCTACCTCTGAGCCCATCCAGATGGGGGGCGTTTTTTTTTTTATTTTTTTTTAAGGCTCCCCATACACCTCACAATCTGATTGTATAATCTTCTTTTGGGTCTACCAACAAGTATGGAGTGCGTACGGCCCTGCTTGACTGTATATAAATTGATTGGATAGTCCAAGTAGGTCTTCATATTAAATCTAAAGTTAATTGTACAAAGCTTGTCTGATTAGATTGGGATGTGTATGAGGCTTGGACGACAGGAACTCATCTGATACAAAATATATATTTGCACTAGACCCACATGTCAGAACCTGTGCTTGTTCATCAACCCTTATACATCACCACCTTCTGATTCACTCCTTTTGTGCTTGAGTGAATCAGAAAGTTTGGTCTCCTTAAGCAATAGGGCTTATCCAGTTGAGATTCCTGTAAGCTGTGCTGTCTGTATGAGGTGGGGTAGGGCACAGGCACCATCGTTTTTTAGGGTGTCAGACACTGAAATGTATATTTAAAGTGACTCTAAAGGTTCATGGGGGTTTTTTTTTTTTTAAAAAACAAACATGTCATACTTGTCTCCACTGTGCAGCTCGTTTTGCACAGAGTGGCCCCGAACCTGCTCTTCTGGGGTCCCTTGGTGGCTCTCTTGGCTCCTCCCCACACCAGATAACCCCCTAGGAGAAGTGCTCTTCCAGGGGGTTACCTTGCAGGCGTGCTCCCGAGCCCCCGGCGTGCGTGTTATTGGATTTTATTGACAGCAGCGGGAGCCAATGGTTGCGCTGCTATCAATCTATCCAATCAACAGCCAAGAACCCCCTAGCAGAGAGACAGCGCGTCACTGTGGGACAAGTTTGAGGGTTCAGGTAAGTAAAGGGGGGGGGGGGGGGGCCCGGCCACTGACTTGTGTGTTTTTTTTTTTTTTTTTGGAGTCAGCAGCTACAAATACTGCAGATGCTGACTTTTAATATAAGGACACTTACCTGTTCAGGGATTCCACAATGTCCTCAGCTGAGCTGATTCTCCAGTAAGGGAAACCAAAAGTGAAGCCTTAGTGGCTTCACAGCCTCGATTCCTACTGCACCTTGTGAATGATCCCGTAGTCTTCTGGGACTGCTCCCCTCCCCAAAATGTGGCAGTGGAGTGTCTCCTTTTAGATGAGCACCGCTGTAATGCCCCGTACACACGATCCAATTATCGGATGAATGATCATCTCCCTTTTTCCTTTTTTTTTTTTTTTTTTTTTTTTTTTTTTTTTTTTTGCATGCTAATCTCACGTCGAATCTAATGAATTTACTCAATACACTTGGGTTTGGGACACTTCAGGAGATAATGGAATTAAATCTCTGCAATCTAATGATTCAATCAATTTACCATTAGAAAATGGAGAGATCTTTCAAAGTAAAAACATTATGAGTAGAATTCTGGGAAGAAAGTCACGAAAATTCTCGTAGGATAGAATAAAAATTCGGAAGTGATGTCATGTGTTGTGATGCATTTGTATTGCATTTTCGAACGACAGCTGTACTGCTTAAATGAAAATCGTACGCTCTGGCATCGTACAAAAAAAATGTCCATGCATGTCCTATAGAATACTATCGGATGAACTGTCCTGATCGGCTCTCAAAAGCTCTGTACTAACGGTCCGATTATCGTACGATCGTTTCAAATGCGGCATTTTTTGTATGATTTTCGGATTTTGGGTACGGGGCTTAAGATTTGCACAACACTAGAAATGTCTATACTGGATCTACTAGATGTTTGGAATGGGTTTTTTTTTCATTGAAGCTACCCTCAGCTTAAAGTAGTATTTAATCCTCTGTGTTTTTTAGTTTAACACATTGAGCACAATAAAATATTTCCCCAGTAAAATTTGTGCAAATTCTTACCCCAGCGCTTGCAGTTTATAACTTTTAATGCTGCTGGCACCTGCTCTGCCTGAGCTTCCATTCTTTACAGGAAAAAGTTAACAGTGGACAGTACAGTCAGTCTGTTAACTTGGAGAGTGGAGGGATGAAAGAGCAGGGGAGTGCCTTGCCATTCTAGGCTATAGGGCTGTGTGTTTCTATTGATGCACACAGTGTACAGAGACACAACTCTAGTCTCTGCATGTAAGGGTGGCAGCACCATAGCATGCTGCAAGAGGAAAGAGCCACCCTGAGACAGGAAACCTGGGGCAGCGGTCATGGCATCAGCTTAAACTGGAGCATAGGCAAAAGAATAAAGTGTTACTAAACCCAGGACCCTGCATTCACTATATCTGGTCTCCCACAGTACACAGAACATGGAAATGCAGGTGTTTTTAGTAAATTTAAACTGCTAAATACCTTTTCTCATCAGTGGTATTATAGCAGTCTTGTGACCTTCTATCAGTGTCTGGTTAAAGCTTGTAGGATGAGTTTTCATACTGCACTGAGCTGTCCTATGAGGCTGCAGGACCCCTGACCCTCTGTCTGGACAGTGCTAATTGGCCCTGTGCTGATCACATGCACTCGCCCAAGAAAAAAAAAAAAAAACTCTAGCAATACACACCAAACTGAGCATTTGCAGCCTGACTCCACTAAAGCTGTCTTATACGGACATGAGTTGGAGTCAGTGGAAGAAGGGGAGGATCAGAGAAGACCCGATCAAACAGCCTTTTTACACAAATCAGAGGATTAACCCCTTAGGTTCCACAGTGAGTATAATCACGCTTTACTGCATATACAGCCAGATTTTACTGAGGGCCTAATATCACTTTAAACGTATCTTCATCTTGCTCAATTATGAATTGTTCAGGTTTGTAAAAAGGTCACCTTAAAAAAGGGTGGTTATAAAACCAGTCTTCTTGGTTCATTAGGTTATTAAATATATTGTGCTTCTGAATATTGCTCATATGATATGTGTTCCCCGAGGAGCACTTCTCTTTCTAAAAGTGAGTTAGTAGAATTACGGATTTAAACTTACTAAGGTTGAAACTCTCCCTTTGTTGTGATGTATTTTCAATATTTCAAGGGTCTTAAAAGACCTCGTTGCAGATTCTTACCTGTCTCTGCTCTGACGATGGTGAGACAAGGCCCTTCACAGACTTCCTCTTCTGTATGCAGATGACATCCAATGTTCTGATAAAAGAACTGCTGGGAAATCAGGGCGCCAACCAGGCAGGTACATTTATCATTGTGTTCTGTATACAAGAATACCCCTAGGGGCCTTGATTGCAAGAAAGAAACATTGGATTCTTCTTGTTAGTTTTATCTATTGGCTGTCACAAACATGGACACCTCATTATGAGAATATTGTGGAAAGATGCATAGCCCAAGGTTACTGTTCGTATAAACCTCATGAAAGAATTATCAGCAGATCCAGAAATGTAGGCAGCTCAACATACACTAGGAGAAATGAGACAGATTATTGCTCCAAGTGGGTTTAATAATCCATCAAATAAGGAAGGGCAGGGTGCTAGCTTCGGCTCACAACAGTGAACAACATCCGTCCAACAGGTTTATTGAAACACTGCCACCAGGACTAAGACGGACAACGACGTTTCACACATTGAAGCACAGTGGGGTTGATTTACTAAAACTGGAGAGTGCAAAATCTGGTGCAGCTGTGCATGGTAGCCAATCGGCTTCTAACTTCAACTTGTTAAGTAAGAGTCCATTCACACAGGGGCAATTTTGGATCCGACTTGAAGTCGTGCCAAGTTGCCTCAAGTTGCGCAACATGATAAAATCAATGTAAGTGAATGAGAGCCATCTTAATGCACACTACTGAAGTTGCTCCGACTTTAGAAAAGGTTCATGTACTACTTCAATTCGACTTCTAGGTGACTTGTACCCATTGATTTCAATGGAAGTTGCCTCCAAGTCAGATTCCCTGTCTTAACTGAAGCAACTTTCCAGGAAGTAAAAAGTTTTCTAGGCAAACCCCTCCCTCCCACAGAGCTGATTATTATGTGATTGGCCACTGGCAAAGTCCCCTGTCCTATAGGCAACTTCAAGTTGCCTTGTAAGTTGTCTCAAGTCGTGCTGTGATTCATACTCAAGTCGTGTCCAAGTTGCCTCCCAAAGTCTCGCTGGAAGTCCTGTTGCCCCTGTGTGAATGGACTCTTAAGGTTTGACAAATAAAACCTGAAAGCTGATTGGTTTCAGTGTAGAGCTGCACCAGATTTTGTACTTTCCAGTTTTGGTAAATCAACCCCAATGTATGTGTAAAACGTTGTTACCCCTTGGTCTGTTGTTTTAGTCCTGGTGGCAGTCTTTAAAAAAACCTGTTGGACAGATGTTGGTGTGCAGCTTATTTTTCTCACTTGGTCAACATACACTTGATCAACATCCCAGTCTTATGCCGCGTACACACAATCTGACATTCCGACAACAAAACCATGGTTTTCTTTTCAGACGGATGGTGGCTCAAACTTGTCTTGCATACACACGGTTACACAAATGTCGGAAATTCCAAACGTCAAGAACAGGGTGACGTACAACATGTATGCCGAGCCGGGAAAAATGAAGTTCAATAGCGACTATTCTGGTTGATTCCGAGCATGCGTTCAATTTTGTGCGTCGGAATTGTGTACGCATGCTCGGAATTTCTGACAAGTTTTTTTGTTGGAAAATTTGAGAACCAGCTCTCAAACCTTTGTTGTCAGACATTCCGACAGCAATTGTCCGATGGAGCTTACACACGGTCGGATTTTCCGACCACAAACTCACATGGAACATTTGTTTGGAAATTCTGACCGTGTGTACTCAGCATAAGTCTGTAGGGTTCGATATTAAGTTGGCCCACCCTTTGCAGCTATAACAGCTTCAACTCTTCTAGAAAGGCTGTCCACAAGGTTTAGGAGTGTGTCTATGGGAATGTTTGACCATTCTTCCAGAAGTTAATTTGTGAGGTCAGGCACTGATATTGGACAAGAATGCCTGGCTCGCAGTCTCTACTCTAATTCATTCCAAATGTGTTCTGTTGGGTTGAGGTGCAGGCCAATCAAGTTCCTTCACCCCAAACTCGCTCATCCATGTCTTTATAGACCTTGCTTTGTACACTGGTGCGCAGTCATGTTGGAACAGGAAGGGGCCATCCCCAAACTGTTCCCACAAGGTTGGGAGCATGAAATTGTCCAAAATGTCTTGGTATGCCGACGCCTTAAGAATTCCCCTCACTGGAACTAAGGGGCCAAGCCCGACCCCTGAAAAACAACTCCACACCATAATCCCCCTCCCACTGAATGATTTGGACCAGTGCAAAAAGCAAGGCAAACCTCTTCTGCTTTCTTTTATGCAAATGCCAGAATGTTCTGTGACTCCTTTGTTATGGGTGCAGTACTGCATACCCGGTTAATTCTGTGAACTACTGAACACATAAACATTTTCTTTTTTTGCACAGTATTACTAGAAAACCTGGATAAAGACCAGGCAAACAATAACCTCGATAAGAGTCTTAAGAAAATAGTAATTGCATTTTTAAGTGTGGCCATAGATCTTCACCTAATGGAAACATGTGTTGCCCTACAACAACTGGATTTTTCGATGCCTAGTACACTGCTACAGTACACTGACCTCATGGAATCTGTTGTATTTGAGTAATGGCATGCTCATTTATTCACCTTGCTCAGATGTAGATGCAGATCTATTTAGCTCTTTGTCCCGCAAATCCTGTGGTTCCTAGATATGCCCATAACAAGTTATATGCAGCCAACTAAGAGGTCCTCCACTGTCAACCTGCGTGCAGCCAGCCAGGCCAGAATCTGATGGCACAAATCTTTCTCAAATCGCCTTTCAGGACAACCCCGGAGAGAGTGTAGCTCCACCTTGCAATCAGGAAACACATGCCCACTTTAAAAACACCTCCTCCTCCTCCATGGCTTCAGTTATTGTGTTTCCTCCTTGGAGGAAGCATGTGCCTGAACCAGGGAGAGCTACACTCTCTGCAGGGGAGTAAGGCTTACCTTTTGTTGCAGGTTGTTTCTCTTTGACCCCCAGCAGCATCTCCACGGGGAGAGGACTCCTGGAGCTCCTGGTCCCGCCATCTCACGGGAGTAAGGACCCTCGGAGTGCCGGCGTTGGGTGCCCGGTGTCCGCTTGTTAGCGCAGGGAGGGCTCTGTTGCTGGCGGAGGCCGCTGCAGGTCAGCGGCATGGCTCCGTTTTCGGCGCCGGGTCCCGGGCGGCGACGGCGTCGTTCACGGTGACGCGCGGGCGCTCTGAGGGGGCGTGGCGCCGTGGTTCAGCGCCTGGAACGCAGGGGTCATGGGGCGGGTCAGGTGACCGTGTGCTTCCGCTTCCGGCCGGCCTTGATGACGCGGCGGCCGGGAAAATTTAAAATGAGAGCTGTTTGTAAAATAGCTGCCTCACTCAAACGATGGAAGAGTGCAAGCCAGCTATGGCGGAGACAGGCGCCCCCAGCACCGGTCCAGCCCAGGTACGTAAGGTGCACTGGCACCCTCTGCTTTACTGTGGGTATGTCTTTGTTTGTTCCCCCCTCTTGGGGGCCTGTCGCTGCAGGTCAGAGGTGGACTTCGCTCTGACCTTTTGCAGCCTAGTTCTGGGGTCTCACTAGTAGGTCTGTTTGGTGGTGGGTCTCTGCACTGGCTTGGTGTTAAGCAACTGGTTGTTGAGAGCTTTTAGTGAATTAAACCTGTATGTCGTTTCAGGAAAAATCACTAGGAAAAGCTAGACCAGGTCAGAGAAAATGTCCTTCCTGCAAAACCCCCCTCAGAGATTCATGGCAGAAGGCAATGTGCAGAAATTGTATCAGAGAATTGGTGGAAGAGGAAACATCTCAACAATATAAGGATTTGTTTTCTTCGGTTAAAGAGCTGACAAACTCTTTGAGTTCAGTCAAGTCCATCCTGATACAAAACCCTCCCGCACAGACCGAGCCTCAGAACTTACCGCCCAGCCCCAGGGCGTCGTCATCCAGACAGGTGGAAACTGAAGAGTCTGGAGACGAAGGGGGTAGTACTCTCATCTCCTTCAGGGATTCTGAGGAGGAGGAGGAAGAGGAAGAAGATAGCAGGGGCTCCAAATTCAAGCTATCACTAGAGGAAGTAGATGATATTTTAAAAGCAATCTACACTACTCTAGAAATTCAGGAAGAAAGAGTACAACTGTCAGTTCATGACAAAATGTACCAGGGGTTGGACGAAACAAAACGGCGAGTTTTTCCTGTCCACAGGGTCCTCTCAGACTCAGTGAGAAAGGAGTGGAAGGACCCAGAAAAAGCCCCTTTCTTCTCTAAAGCTCTCAAAAGAAGGTTTCCCTTCGAAGATAAGGACTCAGAGGTTTGGAACAAGAAACCCAGAGTCGATGCAGCTTTCTCGCAGGTATCCAGACGAACGGATCTAGCCTTTGAAGATATGGGGATCCTTAAAGACCCAATGGACAAAAAAGCTGACTCCATCCTTAAAAAAGCTTGGGATGCTGCGTCAGTCAGTCTAAAACCAGCAATGGCAGCTACGGTGGTGGCCAGGAATCTGGAATGTTGGGTAGAGAAGCTGAAGAGCCATATTGAGGCGGGGACACCCCGCAAGGATCTCTTAGAGTCCTTTCCACTGATCCTGAATGCAGTCAAATACATGGCGGATGCATCAGCAGAATCAGTTAAACTGGCCGCTAGGTCTTCGGCTCTTGTAAATTCAGCCAGGAGAGCAGTTTGGCTGAAAACATGGTCTGGGGACACTGCCTCTAAGGTCAAGCTGTGTGGTCTTCCCTTTTCGGGTGACTTGCTCTTTGGTCCTGATTTAGAGTCTGTGCTGGATAGAACAGCCGATAAAAAGAAGGCTTTTCCAGTTAAGAAAAAGCAGATGGCTAAAAAGAATTTTCGTGCTTTTCAGCAGTCCCATAAAAAAGACCAGGAGCACAAGAGCAGATGGGGTTCACAGAAGGGCAAAGGCAGGGGTGGAGTCCTCTTTAGATCTCCCCCAGAGCAGTCCCCTAAGAACAAGTGACAATATCTCCCCAGTGGGGGGGAGACTGTCAGCTTTTCGCGAACAATGGGACAGGCTGTCTCCAAATCTGTTCGTGAAGAGCGTTGTCGATCAGGGGTACAGGTTGGAGTTTTCAGAACTACCCCCGAGCAGGTTTTATGTGACAACATTGCCAAGGGATCAGGAGAAGGCCTCTGCAATGAAGCTGTTGTTACAGGAGCTGATACAGCAAGAGGTTCTGATTCAAGTCCCAGTAAGCCAGCAGGGCGGGGGTTTTTATTCACATATTTTTCTGGTGAAAAAACCCTCAGGGAAGTACCGTCTAATCCTGAATCTGAAATTCCTGAACAGGTTCATTCGGTACAAACATTTCAGGATGGATACAATTTTCTCCATCACAAAGCTGTTGACCCCAGAATGCTTCATGGCATCCCTGGACCTAAGGGATGCCTACCTTCATATACCAATTCATCAGGCATCGCAGCAGTTCCTGCGCCTGGCATTGAAGGTAGGGAGTTCGGTATGGCACCTCCAATTCAGGGCTCTGCCGTTCGGACTCTCGTCCTCTCCCAGGGTCTTTACGAAGATTATGGCAGAGGCTTTGGAACCCCTGAAATTGAAGGGGATTCCAGTCGTTCCTTATCTGGACGACCTTTTGTTTTTTGCAGACTCCAGGGAGCAGGTCCTAGTCAATCTCCAGAGGGCCCAGTCTCACCTCGAGGGCCTGGGATGGCTTCTAAACCTAGAGAAGTCAATCCTGACCCCCTCACAGGAAATGAAATTTCTGGGGTATACATTAAATTCGATTCTCCAGAAAGTTTTCCTGCCGTTGGAAAAACAGGAAAAGTTACAGCTAGCTGTACAGCGGATACAGAGCAACCAGACAGTCTCAGTCAGGATGGCTATGGCAGTTCTGGGCCTGCTTACGGCAGCAATCCCGGCTGTTCAGTGGGCCAGGTTCCATTCCAGACCCCTTCAGAGGGAGGTTCTGTCAAGCTGGTCCCATCAGGATCCTTTGGAAAAACAGCTAAAAATTTCGTCAAAGACGAAAAGGGCTCTTTGGTGGTGGAGAGACCAGGCAAACCTCTCAAGGGGCCTGGTGTGGACCTTTCCTGTGGACAAGCGCCTTACTACAGACGCAAGTGCCTGGGGCTGGGGAGCCCATCTGGATGGTCAGACATCTCAGGGGGTCTGGTCCAAACAGGAAGCTCAAAGATCATCCAACTGGAGGGAGTTGAAGGCGATCTTTCTGGGTTTAGTGGCATTTCAGCAGAGTTTGAGAGGCCACCATGTTCAGGTGTTGTCAGACAACACAACAGCGGTTACCTACATTATGAAGCAAGGGGGAACCAGAAGCAGGAGCTTGATGGAGCTGGCCAATCTGTTGTTAGCCTGGGCAGAACAGAACACAGCCTCACTATCGGCAGTGCATCTGAAGGGCTCTCAGAATTTGTTTGCGGACCTCCTAAGCAGGCGCAAATTGCTAGAGGCAGAATGGAGTCTGAATCAGGAAGTGTTCCTGATGATCTCCGAGGCCTGGGGGGTTCCTCAGGTAGACCTTTTTGCCAGCCAGCAGAACTCAAAGGTGGACAGATTCTTTTCTCTTCACCGAGGAGATGCAGCAATAGGGTTGGATGCATTCGCTCACCCCTGGCATTACCAGCTGTGCTATGCCTTTCCCCCCTTTCCTCTAATTCCACTAGTACTGAGGAAATTCAGGGAAGAAAGGACAGACTTAATACTAGTCACTCCTTTTTGGCCAAAAAGACCCTGGTTCGCGGGTCTTCGAAACCTAGCCTCGAAGCCCCCATGGAGGTTACCACTCAGAAAAGATCTGTTATCCCAGGGGACAGTAAGTCATCCAGAAGTGGAACTCCTGCAGCTAACCGCCTGGTTTCTGAGGAGGACCTGTTAAAGGCTAAAGGTCTCTCAGATAAAGTAGTAAAGACCCTGCTGTCCAGTAGGAAGGCAGTTACACAGGCAATTTACATGAAGGTCTGGAAAAAGTTCAACTCCTGGTGCAGTTCTAGAGAACTCAAGGTCAAGAGCACGGTGTCAGTCTTGGAGTTTCTCCATGAAGGAATGGAGAAGGGTCTCGCAGCCAGTACCCTGAAGACTCAGGTGGCTGCCTTATCAGTTTTCTTTGAAAAGACTTTATCTAAAGAAACTTTAATTTCTAGATTTTTTAGGGCTCTTGCTCGAAATAGACCAGTAGCCCTTAAAGACTTTCCCAGTTGGGATTTGTCTACAGTTTTACAGGGTCTCTCGGGAGCACCGTTTGAACCCTTACAGGAAGCTTCTTTGCAGAAGGTGGTTTTAAAAACAATCTTTTTGGTGGCCATCACCTCGGCCAGGAGAGTCAGCGAGCTCCAAGCTCTAGCTATTACAGAACCCTTCCTTAGAATTTATCAGGACAGGGTGGTACTGAGGACGGATCCAGCATTCCTACCGAAAGTATCCTCAACTTTCCATCGATCACAGGAAATAGTGTTACCTACATTCTCTGCAAGCCCAGCAAATGCAGGAGAGGAAGTTTTTCACACATTGGATGTGAGAAGATGTCTTTTACAGTTTCTGAAAGTTACTAAAGAATTTAGAAAATCAAACGCCCTCTTTGTGATATTTTCTGGATCACGCAAGGGGGAGAAAGCTTCTAAAAGTACGCTGGGTAGGTGGCTTAAGTTGGCTATAACAGAAGCCTATAAAGCAAAAGGAGAAATACCTCCCTCAGGTATTGCTGCCCACTCTACTAGATCCACGGCAGTTTCCTGGGCTGAAAGGGCCGGTGCCACGCCTGAACAAATCTGCAAGGCTGCCACTTGGTCCAGTTATTCGACATTTCTCCGGCATTACCGGTTAGATCTACTGTCTGCAGCAGATCAGGCCTTCGGCAGGAAGGTACTGCAGGCAGTAGTCCCGCCCTAGGGTAAGTTTCTCGGTTATCCTCTCCGGGGTTGTCCTGAAAGGCGATTTGAGAAAGACTCAGTTAGACTTACCGGTGACGGTATTTCTAAGAGCCTTTCAGGACAACCGTTACTTCCCTCCCTAGGTTATGCTTAGTAAATGTATTAAGTTCTACCATGGTGTTGTGCTTTCTGTGCTTTGTTTTCCAGCGTCGGAAGGCCACAATAACTGAAGCCATGGAGGAGGAGGAGGTGTTTTTAAAGTGGGCATGTGTTTCCTGATTGCAAGGTGGAGCTACACTCTCTCCGGGGTTGTCCTGAAAGGCTCTTAGAAATACCGTCACCGGTAAGTCTAACTGAGTCTTTTCCGAAAGACCCAGCTTCTGTGGGGAGTACCACCCTGATTGCCACCAACTTCTGTTCAAGTGGGGTGGCTCTTTGTCCTTGGATTTCTCAAGCTGTCTGGTGTTACCGGACCTACCCTGGACTTCACTATGAGGCATGCGGTTTATGAGGATAATTGCCAGTAAGGCCCCTTTCACACTGGGGCGGTGCGGCCGTCGGCGGTAAAGTGCCGCTATTTTTAGCGGCGCTTTACCATCGTTTTAGCGGCGGTCTGCGGGCGCTAGCGGGGTGGTTTGAACCCCCGCTAGCGGCCGAAAAAGGGTTAAAACCGCCCGCATAGCGCCGCTGCAGCGGCGCTATGCCGGCGGTATTGCCGCGCTGTCCCATTGATTTCAATGGGTAGGAGCGGTGAATACACCACTCCTTCACCGCTCCAAAGATGCGGCTAGCAGGACTTTTTTCACTGTCCTGCCAGCGCACCGCTCCAGTGTGAAAGCTCTCCGGCTTTCACACTGGAGTGAAAGGGGCTGGTTTTTTTTCAGGCGCTACACAGGCGCTATTTTTAGCGCTGTAACGCCTGAATACCGCCCCAGTGTGAAAGCAGCCTAACTGTTCTAAACTGTTGTTTACTGATTCGTATCTTGACTCTGCTTATATAGACTATTCTATGCTGCACCATGTCACCCTGACTGAGCCACAGAGACCTTGCTGCAAAAAAGACCATGTTTGTACAGATTTCATAATCTATTTTGTATTTATTCAGTGTATGCATGCTCATTCTGGCCATGGTTTGCATTATTGATTTTCACTTTGCCCCTGTCTAGTAAACAAGTTGCAGATAATCTGTGTCTGATCATTTGGCTGATTACCCATTCTGTTACAGGTGATTCTTTACATTCGGACACCTTTTGTTGATCATATACAGTACCTCCTTGGTCAGCAGCATGACTTATTTAAGGAGAAATTTTTGTTGCCATTGGACATTTTATTATTTTTTTTTTTTTTTTTATTCTCTCCAAACGTGTAGGTGGTGAAGATCTCACTATAGGCCAGCGTGTTTTAACCACTGAAATGTTTCACTTATGATTCTTCAGCTGCTTAAACCCATTTTCTCAATTTGTTGTTAATTGTACTTCAACAGTGGCATTAAAGCGGTGTGATACTTGTGAAGGTGTGCTAACTGCAGTACGGTCATGAAATATTCAGACTAATTACCCTAGCTGCAGGCCGCAGAGTGGATAAGTGAACAAAATGGCTTGCTGTTTTAAGATGATTTTGTTCTCTACGAAGCCGCATTAACTGTGATTATGTACTGTTAAACTATATCTTGCAGTCCGGTCGGTTTTAAAGGTCTCTGCTACAATTAGATGTAGTATTTGACGTTCGTTTGGTTTTCCCAAGTAGTGGTTCAACTTTGTACATTAACCACTGGCTATCCTACTTGCCAGTTTCCTATAGTTATTAGGATTCTTCTTTTCTCAAATGCATTGAACTTGAGCTTATGGGGCCTGTACACCGCAGTGCATTGTAGTAACACATGGTAAAACACGCACTTTCACTGCATATTTGTTGCCACTTATTTTGTAGGGCACTGCAACACACAGATGTGAGCAATGATTGTACAACCTAAAGTGGGGAAAATAACCCCCTGCAGATCTTGTAAGTATGCCCACTTTCAAAGAAATGAAGGGCCTATGTTTTTTTTATCATAGATGTATTTTAAAAGAGACAGAATATAAACCAAAAATACAGAAAAAAAAATACATTAAAACAAATGCTATAAATTTTACGTTTCAGTTCAGTGAGTAAAATAAGTGTTTGATCCCCCAAGCAAAACATGACTTGGTACTTGGTGGATAAACCCTTGTTGGCAAGCAAGAGGTAAAACGTTTCTTGTAGTTGGTGACCAGGTTTGCACACATCTCTTGGCCCACTCGTCTTTACAGATCTTCTCTAAATCCTTAAAGAGGAGTTCCCCTTAAAAAAAAAAGTAAAAATAAAAAGTCATTAGCTACAAATACTGCAGCTGCTGACTAATCGGACACTTGCCTGTCCCAGGGTCCAGCGATGCGGGGGAACGAAGCCCCTCTTGTCCCCCCCCCCCCCCCCGCTCGGCAGCACCGGCATTCTAACTGTGGGCACCCACTGCGCATGCGTGCGCGGCGCCGCGCGCCGTGATTGGCCGCTCAGTCATCTGGGACCTGTCACGTGTCCCAGATGACTGACAGGAGGGAGGGGGCAGAGCTGAGCCCTTCCTGTGCCAAGGGGAAGTGATGTCACCAGCCCAGGCACTAAAGGAGGCAGACTACGAGGGACCCCCTAGCAACAGGCATTTAGAGGTGTTTTTTGTAGTAAATTTGATGAAAATATATATATATATATATAATTTTTTTTTTTTATTTTTTTTTTATTTTTTTTTCTGTGCAACACCACTTGTTGCTGTTTTTTGGCCGTCTCTTGGCCACTCCTTTGTTGCCTTGGTGGTATGTTTTGGGCCATTGTCATGCTGGAAGACCCATCTTCAGTGGCTGAAGGAAGAAGGTTCTCATCCAAGGTTTTACAATACATGGCCCCGTCCATTGGCCCCTCAATGTGGCAAGGTTGGCTAGAACCTATAGCAGAGAAACAGCCCCAAAGCATAATGTTTCCATGCTTGACTGTAGGGATGGTGTTCTTGGGGTCATAGACAGCATTTTTCTTCTTCCAAACACAGCGAGTCATGTCAATGCCAAAGAGCTCAATTTTGGTCTCATCTGACGTGTTTGGAGGAAGAAAAATGCTGACTATGACCCTAAGAACACCATCCCTACAGTCAAGCACGGAGTTGGAAACATTACACTTTGGGGCTGTTTCTCTGCTAAAGGTACAGACTGATTTTGTCGCATTGAGGGGCCAATGGACGGGACCATATATTGCAAAATCTTGGATGAGAACCTTCTTCCCTCAGCCAGAACACTAAAGATGGCTCTTTCAGCATTAAACAGCCCAGAACATACTGCCAAGGCAACAAAGATGTGGCCCAAGAAGAAGCACATTAAGGCCTTGGAGTGGTCTAGCCAGTCTCCAGACCTTAATCCTATAGAATCTTTATGGAGAGAGCTGAAACTTTGAGTTTCCAAGAGACGGCCAAGAAACCTTAAGGATTTAGAGAAGATTTGTAAAGCAGAGTGGACCAAAATCCCTTCTGAGATGTGTGCAAACCTGGTCACTAACTACAAAAAAATCTTACCTCTGTGCTTGCAACAAGGATTTCTCCACCAAGTATGTTTTGCTTTGGGATCAAATGCTTATTTCACTCACTGAACTGCAACTCCATTTATAACATCTTGTTTTATGTGGGGGGTTTTTTTCTGGATTTTTGGTTGATATTCTATCTCGATCATTTAAAATCTATGATAAAAATGATTGACCCTTAATTTCTTTGTAAGTGGCAAACTTACAAAATCTGCAGGGGATCTAATCATTTCCTCACTGTATAACGTGCGTGCTAAATTGTTGAAGTGTAAAAATACCGATAGTAAATATGCTTTGTGTTCTGATAATAAAAAAAATAAATGGCAAATTTGATTTTAGTGTGTTACTGGGTATTAAACTCGTTATACTGTAACAAACTAGCCTGAATGAGCCCTTGGGATGAAATGATTATGAGAGTGTGTGCTGCCATTCCTTTTGAAAATGCTAGAAAAATTTGGTTGCCTGACCCCCTGGTTTGAGTAATTACTGGCTGGGGGACAAAGATGTAGATCTGGAAAGTCATGGAAAAGTGTGTGTGTGTGTGTGTGTGTGTGTGACGCGTCTGTTTTAGTGCGTGTTGTTTTATTTTTTTGTATGGCTCAGCACTTTGCGTGTGTGGTTTTATTTATTTATTTTATTTTTTTATAATATACTATATTACTAATGAACTTGTTAAAGTTGACCACTAGTCAAATGACTACACCATAGAAATGCCCATATGGGAGCTGTCTTGCCTACCAAAGGGCTTTTCTTTTTGTACAGCCAATCCTGAGACACAGCACTGCCAGACAGTATGGTGATCTGACTTTTTCTCTACTGTAGTTGAACAACACAGCCAGATCACATCTCCACCCTAAGCTTCTAATAGAACTGTAAATGAGCAGCAGCTGGCTGATAAGGTATTGAAAGGTGTGTACTAATGCACTAACAAAGCAATCTGTGTTGACTATGAGGTGTGTATATATAAATAAATAGATAAAGTGCTAAATAGAAATAAAAAGCAGCTAAACTTCTAAAGTGTTACCAACACCCATAAAAACTGTATAAAAAGTGAAATGGCGCTAGTTAAACCAATCTAGTAAACAGGTGAATAAATAGCTGACCAATTATCAACAAGGGATATACGTATCCATAAACGGTGAGTAAAAAGTAAGAAAGTAAGTAAGTAAAAAAAATATTAATGATAATCCCACAAAACGTGATCTAGATCAATATAGATAAAAATGCAATAAATACTGATGTGAGAAAGGGGGGAAAATTTCAATTTTAATAAGGTGCAATGTAGATGAACTTCGTTATGATTATCTTCGTTATTTAAGCTCACTAAGTTCACTCAGCTCTTTCACCCTTGAGAAAGTCATGTCTGTTGTGACGCAACGTGTCGGGAGGAGCTCTGTGACGTTACTTCCGGCTATGGCCGTGACCTGAAGTCCTGTTTGTGTTTTTTGCCTTGCATGCTGTTTTTTTTTTGTCTGGCCTGTGCCGCCTTTTTTTTTTTTTTTTAACAATACTACACCATGGAGGACCTTCCTTTTTTGACATCGTGGTGTTTGGAGACATTCCCATTAGGAAAAGAGATCCTGGAGATCCGAAAACAGCATAGTGACCCTCTAGACGTTTTGAGAAGGATACTGAACCACTGCCTGAACGGCTTTTGATTCACTGCTAGACCCACCTGGGGTCTTTTTGTGAGGTAAAGGGCTGGCACCACTGGAGGAGGATTGTATTAAGCTATATATGGTTTCTCTACATTCCCAAGTGAACTGCTGAATTTGCCTTTTGATGGACTCCCATACCTGTTATACCCCCCTCCACACTTTCATTTTCCTTCATAGGAAAAGAGTGATATTATTTTAGGACTATTTGGAAACGGAACTCTGTTTTCTTTCTATTTGAACTATGATACCCTTTGTTGGACTTTCACACCAGCTCTTTTCCCCCTCACTCCCATTGGTTTTTATAGAAAAAGGGTGATCTTGTTGCAAGATTATTTGGAGTCAGTACTCTGGTTTCTATTTATTTTTTGTATTTGATCTTTATGATGCTCGTTTCTGGATGATATGCCAATTTTTGCACAAGGCACTGCACTTATAGTTCATTTTTAGAGCATTAGTTCACTATTTATTGCTGCTTTATTGTACTATTCATAATAATATATAATATTATATATTTTTTTTCTTTGGATTGTTTATATTCTGTGGATTTTATTTTACCAATATTGCACTTTATATTTCATCTACATTGCACCTTATTAAAAAAAAAAAAAACTCACATTGGTATTTATTGCATTTTTATTTATATTGATTTAGATCACGTGTTGTGGGATTATCATTAATATATTTTTTTAACTTGCTTATCGCTGTTTATGGATATGTATATCCGTTGTTAATTGATCAGATATTTATTCACCTGTTTACTAGCGCTACTTCACTTTTTATACACTGGCTGATAAGGTAATCATGCTGCTCTCTTTGCCTGGCCTTGTCAGGCCTTGTCAGCACATTGGCACGCAGAACACTTGAATAGCCCCAAGTTCTGTCTTTCTCTTTTGGTGTGTCTAAGACAGTTGCCAAATCAGGGATTCTACATGACAGTTCCTAGGTTTTTGTCGCACAACCCAATCTGTTCTGCAGGATACTGTGCTGAGTAGTATCAGTTGAGGGCTAGATTGCGGTCTACGTTTTCAGCACCCAGCAGCAGAATTATTGCTTCTACTAATACACACGATGGGATTAGAGGTCGACCGATATATCGGCCGGCCGATATATCGGCCGATATTTGCCGTTTTTTAAATAATCGGCATCGGCCGATTTGTGCTGATAAAAAGCCGATTTAGAACTACAGCGGGACTTTGAAATGATTTCTGTATAGAAGTCAGTCTAAGTTGACTGAGTCGTCATAGCAACCCTTTCCTCCACTCTGGGCTGGCTGCCAAGAAAAGAACTAAATGATACAATGTTTACACTTCTGAATGAATTAAGTCATCTCTGTGTGTAGAAGTTCTCAGTTTAACCATTTAAAGACTAAATCTTTTCTGACACTTGTTGCTTACAAGTAAAAATCCTGTATTTTCTGCCAGAAAATCACTTAGACCCCCCAAAAATGATATATATTTTTTTAGCAGAGATCCTAGGGAATAAAATAGCGGTTGTTGCAATATTTTATGTCACACGGCATTTGCACAGAGGTCTTTCAAATGCATTTTTTGGGGAAAAAAATACACCATTTAAAAAATAAAAATAAAATAAAAACAGTAAACTTAGCCCATTTTTTTTTGTCCAAAAGTTTTGACTACCTGTTTTTATTTTATTTATATATATATATATATATATATATATATATATATATATATATATATATATATATATATATATATATATATATATATATATATATATATATATATATATATATATATATATATATATATATAAATATAATATATTTTTTTTTTTTTTTTTTTTATCTAAATCATACATACAAGTAAACTGATTGGAGGTTTGTTTTGTTTAACCACTTTCAGACCGGACCATTTTGCTGGTAAATGACCAGAGGTCTTTTTACACTTTGGCACTGCGCTGCTTTAACTGGTAATTGCGCGGTCATGCAATGTTGTACCCAAACAAAATTTGCGTCCTTTTCTTCCCACAAATAGAGCTTTCTTTTGATGGTATTTGATTGCCTCTGCGATTTTTATTTTTTGCGATATAAACGTAAAAAGACCGCAAATTTTGAAAAAAAATGATATTTTCTACTTTTTGTTATTAGAAAAATCCAATAAACTCAATTTTAGTCATACATTTAGGCCAAAATGTATTCAGCCACATGTCTTTGGTAAAAAAAAAGTCAATAATTGTATATTTATTGGTTTGCGCAAAAGTTGTCACATCTACAAACTAAGGTACGTTTTCTGGAATTTACGCAGCTTTTAGTTTACGACTGCCTATCTCATTTCTTGAGGTGCTAAAATGACAGGGCAGTACAAAACCCCCCCAATGACCCCATTTTGGAAAGTAGACCCCCTAAGGAAATTGATAAGAGGCATGTTGAGCCCATTGAATATTTTATTTTTTTGCCTCAAGCGATTGAATAATGACAAAAAAAAAATTTTTTTTTTTTTTTTACACAAAGTTGTCACTAAATGATATATTGCTCACACATGCTATGGGCGTATGTGAAATGACACCCCAAAATAAATTCTGCTGCTTCTCCTGAGTACGGGGATACCACATATGTGGGACTTTTTGGGAGCCTAGCCGCGTACAGGGCCCCGAAAACCAAGCACCGCCTTCAGGCTTTCTAAGGGCGTAAATTTTTGATTTCACGCCTCACTACCTATTACAGTTTTGAAGGCCATAAAATGCCAAGATGGCACAAAACCCCCACAAATGACCCCATTTTAGAAAGTAGACACCCCAAGCTATTTGCTGAGAGGCATGTTGAGTCCATGGAATATTTTATATTTTGCCACAAGTTGCGGGAAAATTACAAACTTTTTTTTTTTTTTTTTTTTTTTCACAAAGTTGTCACTAAATGATATATTGCTCATGCATGCCATGGGCATATGTGAAATGACACCCCAAAATAAATTCTGCTGCTTCTCCTGAGTACGGGGATACCACATATGTGGGACTTTTTGGGAGCCTAGCCGCGTACGGGGCCCCGAAATCCAAGCACCGCCTTCAGGCTTTCTAAGGGCGTAATTTTTTGAGTTCACTTCTCACTACCTATTACAGTTTTGAAGGCCATAAAATGCCAAGATGGCACAAAACCCCCACAAATGACCCCATTTTAGAAAGTAGACACCCCAAGCTATTTGCTGAGAGGCATGTTGAGTCCATGGAATATTTTATATTTTGCCACAAGTTGCGGGAAAATTACAAACTTTTTTTTTTTTTCACAAAGTTGTCACTAAATGATATATTGCTCACGCATGCCATGGGCATATGTGAAATGACACCCCAAAATAAATTCTGCTGCTTCTCCTGAGTACGGGGATACCACATATGTGGGACTTTTTGGGAGCCTAGCCGCGTACGGGGCCCCAAAAACCAAGCACCGCCTTCAGGCTTTCTAAGGGCGTTACAGTTTTGAAGGCCATAAAATGCCAAGATGGCACAAACCCCCCCCCCCCAAATGACCCCATTTTAGAAAGTAGACACCCCTAAATTTAGGGGTACACTAGTGAGACTAGGTAATAAATGGCGGGTGCCCTGAAACTATAAAAAAATAACTAACCAACCAGCGTCACCTGTAACAGTTATATGGTGATCACTGGTGAAAGGGTTAACTAGGGGGCAATCAGGGGGCTTTATGCGGTAGTATATGGGGGTCCCTGGCGCTATAAAAAGCTGCGGCGAACCTAAATACCTACCTGCCTAACTAGCGTCACCTGTGACACTAATACAGCGATCAGAAAAACGATCGCTTATTAGGCTGGGTTCACACTGGAGCGATGCGGGAACGCCACGAATGCGCGGCGGGTTCCCGCATCGCATGCCTCCCGGCGGCAGTTCACACTGCCCTATGCGAACTGCTGGGAGTGTCAGTGAAATGTTAATGACACCCCCAGATCAGTTCGCATATCGCAGTGCGATCTGCAAACTTGGATCGCATGGTGTGAACACCCATGCGATCCGATTCTGCTGCGGACCAAAAAAAGGGTCCCGTGCGAGTTTGCGGCGGGTGCGGCGGGTGCGACACGAATTCAGCCATACTATCTGTATAGCTGAACTCGAATCGCACAGAGATCGGATGTGATTTGCACTGCAGTGCGGTGCGAATCACATCCGTTCTCATAAACCGCTGCAATGTGAACCCAGCCTTAGTGACACTGGCGACGGGGGGTGATCACGGGGTTAAACCTTTATTGGGGGGGTTAGGGGGGTACCTTAGAACTAAAGGGGGCTAACCCTAACTGCCCTAACAGTTATTAGTCACAAATGACACCTGCCGGGTGATCAGGGGGTTAAACCTTTATTAGGTAATAAATGGCGGGTGCCCTGAAACTATAAAAAAATAACTAACCAACCAGCGTCACCTGTAACAGTTATATGGTGATCACTGGTGAAAGGGTTAACTAGGGGGCAATCAGGGGGCTTTATGCGGTAGTATATGGGGGTCCCTAGCGCTATAAAAAGCTGCGGCGAACCTAAATACCTACCTGCCTAACTAGCGTCACCTGTGACACTAATACGGCGATCAGAAAAATGATCGCTTATTAGGCTGGGTTCACACTGGAGCGATGCGGAAACGCCGCGAATCCGCGGCGGGTTCCCGCATCGCATGCCTCCCGGCGGCAGTTCACACTGCCCTATGCGAACTGCTGGGAGTGTCAGTGAAATGTTACTGACACCCCCAGATCAGTTCGCATATCGCAGTGCGATCTGCAAACTCGGATCGCATGGTGTGAACACCCATGCGATCCGATTCTGCTGCGGGCCAAAAAAAGGGTCCCGTGCGAATTTGCGGCGGGTGCGGCGGGTGTGGCGGGTGCGGCGGGTGCGGCGAATGGCTGAACTTGAATCGCACAGAGATCGGATGTGATTTGCACTGCAGTGCGGTGCGAATCACATTCGTTCTCATAAACCGCTGCAATGTGAACCCAGCCTTAGTGACACTGGCGACGGGGGGTGATCACGGGGTTAAACCTTTATTGGGGGGGTTAGGGGGGTACATTAGAACTAAAGGGGGCTAACCCTAACTGCCCTAACAGTTATTACAGTCACAAATGACACCAATGCAAAAAAAAAAAAAAAAAAAAAAAAAATGACATTGGTGTCACTGTGACTGGGGGGGCAGGGGTAATTGGGGGGGTGATCGGGGGGTAAAGGGGGGGTGTGAGTGTGCCTGGCATGTTCTACTGTGTGTGGGATGTGTTGGTGCAACTCACTGATCCGCTCTCCTCCGTGTCGGAACGAAAAATACCGACACGGAGGAGAGAATACATCACTTCCTCTCCTGTGTTTACATTACAGGAGAGGAAGTGATGTCACCGGGGATTTCCATTCGTCGGGAGCGATCGCGAGGGGGTGGCCATGAATGAATGGCCGTCCCCTCGTCCGGGATCGCTCCCGAACGAAAACCGACCGCCGCAGGCACCGGGCGGGGGCCCGATCGGGCCCCCGACCCGCGGGAGGCAAATCACGTACATGTACGTGCTTATGCCTGCCCGTGCCATTCTGCCGACGTACATCGGCGTGAGGCGGTCGGCAAGTGGTTAATAAATGTTTAACTGTAAGAAATTTTCTGTATCACTTATGAAGACTGCTTTCACACTGGAGCGGGCAGGCGTTGATGGTAAAACGCAAGTTTTAGCGGCTCTTTACCATCATTTTAGCGGTGCTATTTGGCTGCTAGTGGGGCACATATAACCCAGCTAGCGGCCAAGGAAGAGGTTAAATGCGCCCATGAAGCACTGCTGCCAAATCGCATTGCATGCGCTTCGGCAGTGGTGCCCATTCATATCAATGGGCAGGAGTGGTGGAGGAGCGGTATACACCACTCCAAACGTGCTGCTCTGTCTTTCACACAGACTGCAGGGGAGCCATTTTGCAGGCACTTTACAGGCGCTATTTTTAGCCCAAAAGCGCCTTAAAACGCCACAGTGGGAAAGGTGTGTTAGATCAAGGGGGATTAAAAATAAATAAATAAATAAAATAAAATCGGCCTAACATATCGGCCCAAAAAAATCGGCATCATATATCGGCAATCGGCCGCCATGATTTCTAAATATCGGCATCGGCATCGGCCAGAGAAAAACCCATATCGGTCGACCTCTAGATGGGATGCATTAAAGGCTGATTTAATAAAGGAGTTGAACATCTTCACGCAAATATATCATGAGACTATTTACTTCAAATATACATTTATGTGAAAATCACCTTCAAATTGCAATGGTGATTAGTGCAGTGCTTGGGCTCCCACATACTTTCTGCATGCTCAGGTCCATAAGGTGGTATGAAAGAAAGAAGAAAATTTAATGTTGCAGATTTCATTTTAGTGTGTTATGGGGCATTTTTGTTGAACTACAGATGTGAAGGAGGGAAAGTTACATGGTTAGTTAGTAAGGTTGAATAAAGACACCAGTCCATCCAGTTCAACCTGAGTGAGTGTCCACAATTGTCCTTATCCCTGTACATTGCACACTCACATCGGTCCCTACCCTCAAGGAGCCCACAATCCAAGGTCCCCATTCATATACTAGGGCCAATTTTTTGGACAGAACCCAATTAACCTACCTGCATGTCTTTGGAGTATGGGAGGAAACTGGAAACTCCAGGCAGGTAGTGTCGTAGTTGGGATTCGAACCAGCGACCCCCCCCTTTTACTGCTAGGCGAGAGTGCTACCCACTACACCACTGTGCCGCCCCAGGGATCATCCACTCACTCTCTACAAAGCAGATTTCTGCAGGAAGAAGCACGCTTTATGTTACGCCCTAGATATTCGTGACACATGGTCTTTACCTTTTTTATAATATTCCCTTTTTTTATTATTATTTTTTTTTTTTTCAGTTGAGTTGGGGGCCTATTCGCAATTTGTCTGTATTTTAATGCAGGAAAACTTACATTTTGTTGCTCGAAAATGCATATCACGTAGAAATTTTGTTTTTGGTTCCTAAATAGTTGAATGATGCATGAAAACACCTTAAAAACGGGTGTCAATGCATATGCAAAGCGTAAATCAACTTACACTTAAAATCACATTAAAACTCAGGAAAACAGAAATGAAAGAGTCTGGACCTAGCTTTAAGACAATGGCTCAAAGTGTAGGTAGGGACTTTCAAAAATGCGCATCAGTAAAGTTTTAAAGTACAGCCAAATAACCTTTTCATGTAAAAATATATTTTTATTACAAAATGTAAAGTACATTATTTGAACAAGAAAAATATATTGAATTGTCAGGTGTATGTTACAAAGATCAACATATCCCAATAAGGTTAATTAGCAGGCAACGCGTTTTCGTGGATACTCCACTTCTTCTTCTACTCCACTTCTTAAGAACATTGTAAAATAAGTTTGTACATTCTTCTATTTCATATGATTTGCCTATGTATTGCACTGATTGTGCACATGCCACTAATAATGTGATTACATGTTGCGTTCTTTTAAGTCCTGATTAGAATTTTTAGCTTGCCTATGTTGCGCTCCCTGTTGCCATTAAAGTACAATTCAATTGTAATAACAATGTGATGCCTATGTAAGCATGTGTATAAAAAGCTTCAATTGCGCCAAATAAACAGAACAGTTATCTGGAAAGAAGCTGAGTATATCTTTGTGTCTGTTCCCTACTGCAGTCATTTTATTTGGAACCACTAATCAATATGAGGATAGGTGTTGCCCATCTATACATTCTCCAGAACAGACTTGCTTTCTTTTGACTCAAAATAACATCAGTGCATCTAAAGTTAAACGAATGAATAAATATAAACACCTTTAAAGGCATCTCTTCAATTCTTAAAGCTGACCATACACGTATAGAATTTCGGTCATTTGCAGTGCAAATGTCTATTCGTTGCTCGATGGTGACCTGTCCACTAACCGATAAGATAAAATAATTTCCATACCGTAATCGAAACGTATACACTTTGGTTGAAACTGTAAAAGTTTTTGCTTCGGATCCATCGACATTAGCCGGGCCCTGTCTTTGAAAAATTAATTTATGTATCCAATCACAGAGTGGTACTGTGGATACAGGACTAAAATACCACTGTGCCACGTCCTAATATAACATGAAATAGGATAGAAAAGGGACTGTGGACTTTATAGGCACAATAACAAAACAAAAAACATTTTAAATATCAAAATAGATTTTTATTGGAATAAGCATAAAAACGTGAATTTTTACAAATCCTTTAAAATTTCCACAAAAAATAGATGGTAACCATATACAATCATTACCGCTACTGTGATATAACCATAATTCAAATGGTGATTAATGTATGCATTCCATGGTATAGTCAGAATCCAAGAATATGGTAGACAAACAGGATTGCGGTATTGTTGTTAGTCAAATAGGAAATGGCTCAACATGTTTCGTGTGTGGTCACGCTTAGTCTGGAGCTTACATTTTGTGGCTAATAGAAAGTAAAAATGGGAAAAAAAGAAAAAAACAAGATAACGTTAATCAAATCTACAACAATAGAAAAAATACACTATTGCAACTGTGTCCTGAGCAGCAAGGTCCAGTCAGGTACAGTCAGGTCCATAAATATTGGGACATTGACACAAATTCAAATCTTTTTGGCTCTATACACCACCACAAGGGATTTGAAATGAAACAAACAAGATGTACTTTAACTGCAGACTTTTAGCTTTATTATGAGGCTATTTACATCCAAATCGGGTGAACGATGTAGGAATTACAACAGTTTGTATATGTGCCTCCCACTTTTTAAGGGACCAAAAGTAATGGAGAGCACTTTTGTGTGTGTGGTGGGCAAGGTTGTTGTCAGCTTAAGTCTGATCATTGGAGGACAGGCAGGCTGTTCTTCCAGCACTGCCAAAAAACTCTGCCTAGTGTGGTCAACTTGAAATAGGAGAATAGGGTAACTGGCAGGATCACCAGATATTTAACACATATTATTAATTCTTTAAAGTGTTAGTGTAAACTCCCCTGAGCTTGCTTAACTTTATGTTCATTGTTTTGATGATGCTGTCTATCCTTCTTGTCTTCTCCTTTTTTTTTCCTTCCATGTTTCCCAGCATCAGGGTCTTATGCAATGAGTCCTCTGTTCGCATTAGGTGGCCAAAATATTTGAGTTTCAGCTTCAGGATCTGTCCTTCCAGTGAATATTCAGGGTTGCTTTCCATCAAGATTGACTAATTTGATCTTTTTGCTGTCTCAAGGACTTTCAAGAGTTTTCTGCTACACCATAGTTCAAAGGCATAAATTCTTCGGCGTTCAGCCTTCCTTTATGGTCCAACTTTCACAGCCATAAGTTACTACTGGGAATACCATAGCTTTGACTATATGGCACTTTATCGGTAGGGTGATGTCTCTGCTTTTTATAACGTTGTCTCGTTTTGCAATTACTTTCCTCCCAAGAAGCAAGCGTCTTTTAATTTCATGGCTACAGTCGCCGCCTGATGTGATCTTGGAGCCTAGGAAGATAAAAATCTGTCCGTTTCCATTTTTTTTCTCCAATGCCAAGGAATAATGGGACCAGTTGCCATGATCTTAGTTTTCTTACTGTTCAATTTCAGGCCAGCTTTTGTGCTCCCCTTTTTCACCTTCATTAGGAGACTCTTTTAGTTGTTCTTCACTTGCTGCCATTAGTTTGGTATCGTCTGCATATCTCAGGTTGTTGTTTCTCCCTGTGATCTTCAATCCGGCTTGTGATTCATCGATCCTGGCATTTCGCATGATGTACTCTACATAAAAGTTAAATAAGTAGGGTGACAATATCCTTGCCGCACTCCTTTCTCAATTTTGATCCAGTCAGTTGTTCCATGTCCTGTTCTAACTGTTGCTATTTGACTTGAAGACAGGTGAGGGGTGGTCTGGTATTCCCACATCTTTCAGTATTTGCCACATCTTGTTGTGATGCACACAATCAAAGGATATACTGTAGTCAATAAAGCAGAAGAAGACCTTCTTCTGGGACTCTCCTTGCTTTCTCCATGATCCTGCGAATGTTGGCAATTAATGCCCGGGAGATATTGAGGCAGGTATTCCCAACCTTTTGCTGAGCGAGGGCCACTTAAGCAACTTGGTAAACGGTCACGGGCCACAATGAGCAGAGCAAGCGGATGACGGGTCCATGCAGAGCGGACACGGACACACCCCACTCTACTCTATGGGTCCTCTGATCTGCCTGGACGAAAGGGGATTTTTTATTTATTTTTTTGCAAATCAGATTGGAGGTAGGCGGGTGTAAAAGGACGCAAATCTGTTTACATCTGCCGTTTTCATAGAGGTGAATGGAGGGTCCGATTGAGTTGTACCAATTGTGTGGAAGGGGCCTTTCACACTAATGCAGTGCAGAGCACCTGTGTCTTTCCGTCTTTCCGTTATCCCCGCTGACCTGGCAGTGGACAGGGCGGTCCCGGCACACTGTGCAGGGACTGCCCTGTCAGCTCTCCGCTCTCCTTTATGGGGATCGCATGAGCACGGACCGTCTGTCTGTGTTCATCCGATCCGCTCTGCAGACGGATAGAAAAATAGGATTTTCCTCCCACTGCAGAATCGGACAATTGTGGAGGCGGACAATAGCGGGTGTCTGCGGATGTTCATCCGCAGACACCCGCTATCCCATAGGAATGCATGTATGTCCATATTTCATCCGCAAATGGAGGGATGAAATACGGACATACTGTCCGCATGTGTGAAAGGGGCCTAATGCACACAGTCCAATAATGTGTCTCCGGTAAATTTCTCTTTATATGCTTCCACCACACCTCTGTGCAAGTGATTCCAATCTCCGTAAGAAACACACTCACCAGCTACGTATGCCTCCCACTCTCGTGTTTGGCTAAACCATTTTTAAACTACACCAAAAGGGTTTATGATGAGTCCTATCTCCAGCCGTGAGTTCCCAGACATAAGAGAGGTGAACGCTGTCCTCCAGTCCTACTCTACTTCTAGTGTAGATATCAAAAATTCAACTGAACCCACCTTCCTATGCCTCCTGCAGCTCATTGTTGGTTGATTAGAAGAGGGATGAACAGCCTCACTGGCCAATAGCACAGTGCCAGAGATGGGCTGAAGTTCAAGGAGGTGACATTTGACTAACAAAAGAACCTGAGCTTTGAGGATTGGACCTTTTGCTATTCTGAAGTAATCCCTGTGTGACTGAGGCTCAGAGGGGGGGCGCGCCGTTCGTTTTTTCGGCGTAGGGCTTCCCCTTTTTAAGTCCATACCAGTTGACGGGGCTAGCGAGGTGTCAATCTCGCCGATGGAGTCTGGTCATGTGTGGGCAGCTCCACTCGTTCGGAAAGTCCGGCGGACCTCCGCTGCAAAGTCCGGCGGTTTGTCCGATCGTGTGTACGTGGCATTAGAAGGACTCTTTATGTGCACAGAAAGTGTTCACGTCAAAGATTTTGTTCTCGCTGTTTTTTTTTTTTTTTTTTTTTAAATCTTTTTTTTTATTGAATTTTCAGTGTCATCCAAAATCGCCCACGCAGGGGCCAAACATTTCCCACACAGGGGTAAACTTCCAAATGCGGCAACAGGCCACAACAAAGCACATTACAAAACATATACCCTGCCTCTGATGCGGCAACCGACCGCAACAGGGCAAATTAACACAAACATAAACTTGCCTATCTATACCCCACTGTGGGGAGAGGATATTGTAGGATAATTCGTGCTAAGTATTAAAATGACTGGATAAAGTGTCATAGGAGCAGGTGGGTCAGCCTATAACCATACTACATCCATACCGAACTATGGGTTATTTACTACATCTGTTGCCGTTGTGTTATCATCCAGCCAGCAGTTCCACACCTTCTCAAATTTCTTTGGGCAACCCCTGTTCAAGTAGGTGGCCCTATAGAGGGGTAAGCTAGCGTTCACCAGGTTTTTCCAGAATTTAATAGAGGGGGGAGACGATTGTTTCCAGGTCATGGTGATGGCCTTGCGTGCATAGTAGAGCAACAGGGATATGAGTGTTTTCCTAGCCCTGAGGATCGACATTTGTTCCACCAGCCCCAGCAGGCAATATTTAGGATCGCAAGGAATATTAACCTCAGTGGTCTTAACTATCACCAGGAGAACCTCTTTCCAAAAGCATACAATCGCTGGGCAAGCCCAGAAAATGTGAATGAAGTCTCCCGGCTGATAGGAGCAGCGCCAGCACTCCGGGGAGTGCGTCGGCGACATCTTGTGCAGTCTGTGGGGCGTGTAGTGGACTCTGTGTACAATTTTGTATTGGACCAATTTGTCCCTGGCTGAAACCAAAGGGGAGAACGGAAAATCCCAAATCTCCCTCCAGTCATCGTCATCCAACTCCGGTATGTCCACCACCCATTTCCTGCGGAGGGAGGACAGCTCGGGGACGGCAGCAACCAGTAGGGACCTGTAAATCTGAGACATGGGTTTCTCCAGGTCTTTTACCCGAAGGATGGACTCAAGCTCAGAGTACTCCAGTACGACCGGTTGTCCCAAAAATTGACAGCGATAAGCATGCGCGACTTGAAGATAACGGAAGTGGGCCCATGTAGGCACATTAAATTTGTCACGCAGGATATGAAAGGGAGCAAGTTCCCCGTTGAGAACGACATGTTCGAGCGTCAGTATCTTACACTTGGCCCAGGCCTGAGGGTCCGGGATGGTATTAAACTGCGGAAGGCCAGGATTCAGCCACAGGGGGGTGTGAGGAGACCAGGAGTTCGGCAGGGACGCCCTCAGTGCCTCTCCCGCCCTCCACGCCCTTAAAGTGGTGCGCATAGAAGGGGTGAGGCAGTAAGGCGTTTTTGGGCCCCTGAAAACCAACCCCCTTAAGGCCTCCAGAGACCCCACTATAGCTGCCTCCAAGACCGTCGCAGCATTGGTCAGGTCCGGCTGCAGCCACCAGTGGACGGTAACAAGCTGGGTAGCTAGGAAATATTTGTGACAGTCGGGAAGAGCTAACCCTCCACTGCCCACAGGCCTGGTGAGCGTGGTGTATTTGAATCTGGGGGACTTGGGTCCCCAGATGAAGGAGAGAAAAAGTTGTTTCAGAGAGTTAAAGAAGGCTTTAGTCAGCCATTGTGGGGAGTTCCTAAATATGTATGTAAGTTTGGGAAGGACCTTCATTTTAAGAAGGTTTATGCGGCCAATAAGAGAGAGGGGGAGATTGCCCCAAGCCTTTAATTTGGGCTTGATTTCTATCAGAACAGGTTCAAGATTGAGCCGGACAAAGTCCTTGGTCTCTCTTGAAATGACAATACCCAAATAGGTAAACCTATCCACCCATTGAAGCGTGGTGGAGGATGGTGAGGTCCTGGCCCCCTCGTCCACCGGAAAGAGCTGAGATTTATGCCAATTCACCCTCAACCCAGTGAAGGCAGAGAAGGCATCCATGATTCCAAGTGCGCCCCGCAGAGAGTCACCGGGATCATTTAAAAAAAGCAGAAGATCATCCGCATAGAGGGCCACTCTCTCCTCCAGCCAGCCCACCCGAAGACCACGGACCTCGACCGAACTCCGAAGAGCCTCAGCAATAGGTTCCATGGCTAGGGCGAACAAGGCCGGGGAGAGAGGGCACCCCTGCCTGGTGCCCCGCTGCAGGGGGAACGAGGGTGACAGGGAACCATTCAGTTTAATGCATGCCGTAGGACCGGTGTAAAGTGTACGTATCCAGGCAATAAACCGCAATGGAAAACCCATTCTTCTAAGGACCTCCCACAGATACACCCATTCCACTGTATCAAATGCTTTCTCCATATCAAGGGTGGCAATAGTCCTAGTACCTTGATTATCATGGGGGGCATGAATGTTAGAAAACAATCTGCGGATATTGATGTCAGTGGACCTACCTGGCATAAAGCCTGTTTGATCGGAGTCAATCAGAGATTTGATTACTGTATTGAGTCTAGTGGCCAAAATCTTAGTCAATATTTTTAAATCACAGTTCAGGAGTGCTATCGGCCTGTAAGAGGCACATTGCTTAGGATCCTTATTAGGTTTCGGAATGAGAACAATATGAGCTTCTCTCATAGAAGCCGGTAGAGAGCCCTGTTGAAGACAGGCTCGATACATCTGAGCCAGCCTGGGGGCAAGCAGCTCCGCGTGGGCTCTGTAATACTCTATAGGTAGTCCATCCGGCCCCGGGGTCTTCCCCGCTGGGAAAGACCTGATGGCTGTCAGGACCTCTTCTGGTGTGATCTCCGAGACAAGGAGTAGTCGCTCCGTGTCAGAGAGCCATCCCAGTGCTAGCGTATCTAACAACGAGGTCATTGGTGTGGGGTCAAAGCTGTCAGGGAGTGAGGAGACATACAGAGAGGAGTAAAACCTGGTGAAGGCAGTCAAAATATCCTCCGGAGAGGTAACCAGTGACCCTTCTGCTGTGAATATTTCTGGTATAACCGCTACAGGCCTGTCCTGCTGCGCCAGCATAGCCAGCAGTTTGCTGTTCTTATCACCATATTCAAAGTATTTCTGTCTGCTGTCTTGTATATCAAGCCTGGTAGTGTCTGAGACATGGAGGTGCAATTCCCGCCTAAGTGATGAGAGGCGCTCGAAGTTGGGGACCGTTGCCGAGGCCGAGTACTGAGTCAAAGCCTCCTCAACTTCATGCTGCAAATCAGACACTTTGTCCCCAACTTCTGCTCTAACCGCCGCCACTGCAGAGATATACTGCCCCCTACCATAAGCCTTAGAGGCATCCCATGTCACCCCCAAGGAGGCTGACCCCGCATTGTGCAGCCAGTAGTCCTGCAAGGAGGGAGAAACTCTATCTTGGACTGCCGTGTTGTTAATCCAATGGGGCTGCAGTCTCCAGAGGGCTTTATTCTTAAACTTGGTGGTCCTAACAATCAATTTAAGGGGGTGGTGATCCGATAAGCCAGAGGGAAGGTAGCTAGCCTCCTGGACGTTAGCCAGGAGGAGGTCGTTAGCAAACGCCAGATCAATACGGGAGGATGTTTTAAACGTGGATGAAAAACAGGAGTAGGTTCTATCCTGGGGATGAAGCCATCTCCACACCTCCCGAAAGTCCGCTGCCTGGGCCCAGACACTAAGATCAGGATTAAAAGTCGATTGTGGGAAGGGTCTATCTAGATCACGAGACAAGGTGGCGTTGAAGTCTCCCATAAACAGGACACACGCCGGGCAATGCGGAGCCAGCCTCTCATATAAGCTATACAGGACGTGAATCTGGCTCGGAGGAGGCAGGTAGACATTAACAATGACATATTTCTTATTATAAATGCTCAGTACCACCATGACAAATTTCCCCTGGGGGTCCAGATGAACCTCCTGGAGCACGCAAGGCACTCGCTTACTAATTAGTATGGATACCCCTCGAGAGTACGAGGAGTAGGTCGCATGTAGCGCCCTTTGCACCCAGGGTTTTTTCAAAGCTAGAACCTTGCTGCCGGTGAGGTGTGTTTCCTGCAGCAGGACTATGTGAGGTTTGTGTAGTTTTAAATATTGAAATAACAGAGACCGCTTATATTTTGAGTTGAGTCCCCTGACGTTCCATGATATAATAGTCAGCGACTCGGTATCTGAGGGAGCCATCATGGAACCCCAGGGGGGAACAAAATCAGGATGAGCTTAGATAACCAGGAGGCGTAGGCCAACCCAAAGTCAGTACACATATTCAGCCATATTCGAGCAGCACTAAATGTAAACTTAGCTTTTAAGGAAAAAATCCCCTCCCCACAAAACATAGAACACATAAAAAACCCTACCCCAACATCATACAAACCAAGGTCAATGACCAAAACATTCGGCCATCGAGCCATACAAACCGATGCGGGGTTTCTTCCCAAAACTTCAAAATCTTCAGATCACTGAGACCCCTGTATGGTGGGTCACAGAAGAGTACAGTCCTTCCCGGTAGAATCCGGATCAATTCCGGAAGAGGGAGTCCGATCGTGGGGGGGGGGGGGACTGAGGGAGGGGGAATAAACAGGGGGGTGCGTCTAACCAAAAAGTGGGGTAAGTCAGTGATCTGCAGTGGAGCTCCTCAGGCAGGAGTAACAGCAGGTTATCCCGCAATGGAAAATAAATGGGCAATCAGTAAGGGCAAAGTGGGACCCAATGGGGAGGAAGTGGCTGGAGACAAGCACAAACGATGCCAGGGGTTCAATCGAATCAATTTTGTAATGAAGAAGAGGAAGAGCTGGCCACCTCCCGTCGATCACGCCCAGCTACTCAGTCTTCCTGACCACATATGTTCAACGGGCATCCAGCCATGCTGCCGCAGCCTCCGGAGTGTCAAAAAAACGGGTGTTATCACCGTCCGAGATTCTTAACCTGCTGGGATACAGAAGACCAAAGCGAATTCCCTTCTCTCTGAGCCTGCGTCTTACATCCGTGAAGGACTTGCGTCTCTGCTGTACTTCCTGAGAGAAATCCGGGAAAAAGAGAAGTTTGGTGTTCTCATATTTGATTTCAGGCATGGTGCGAGCCGCCGCCAGGATGCGGTCCCTGTCACGGTAATTTAACAGCCGTAGCAGAAAGGGGCGTGGAGGAGCCCCAGGCCTCGGAGGGAGTGGTGGGACCCTGTGAGCTCTCTCCACTACAAAGGTGGGCGGCATCTCCCCCAGGTTGAGCAGGGTGGACAGGAGCTTCTCAGCAAACTCAGCGGGTCTGGGGCCCTCAGCCCTCTCAGGCAGTCCAAGTATGCGGATATTATTTCGCCTGAGGCGATTTTCAGTATCTATCGCACGATCTTGTAGCGCTTTCACTTGTAGCTGCAAGGCCTTTACCTCTCTGGAATCCGAGCGAACTGTATCCTCCACCGCGGAGAGTCTATCCTCCACCTCAGCAACACGCGAGCGGAACTTATCCATGTCCTGGCGGATGAGGCCAACATCTACACTCAAGAAGTCGATCTTTGCCGTCAAAGTTTCTTTACAGGATGTTATGGCTGCTAGGATCTCTGCACCCGTGGGGGCCTCCACCACCCCCGAGTCCGCGACCACCCGCGAGCCAGACGCCATCACCGCGGTGGACCGCCTGGAAGATGAGGCAGTGGTCGGCGGAGGGACACGAGGGGAGCAGGAGCCAGACTTGGAGCAGCGGGTCTTAGGTCGGCCCATCCGAGGCACCCCTCGAGATGTAAGAGGGTCCTGGTAAGTCCTCCAGCCGAGAGCTGAGAGCCTGCGCCACAGCAACAAAGCAGGGGTTGCAGCGATGGTGGTGGGCCGGGTCAGGAGCAATGTCTCTCCACCAAAGGGCAACAGTCCAGTGGGCGGGTGCCGGACTTGGGGCAACTGACAGGGGGGCCGTCCACTTGCCACACAGGAGTGGGGTCCTCAGGAAAGCATGGCCACCACGGGGGGAACACAGGGAGGGAGAGGGGTGGTTCCAGGGCCCAGGATGATAGGAGGGCAAAACAGTACAACAGCCCTGACCCCGAGAGTGGAAGATGAGGTGGGGGGAGAAGGGCTCAGGATGGCACCCGTGAACGGTTGCAAAACTACCCCCCAGTCCCAGACCAACCTTGTCCCAGGGTCCTCCAACAGGGATACAGGAGTCTGATGCCTCTTCAGCTGCAGATGGGAGTTCCGGAACTCAGTGAGGGGGGGAGACAGAGCAGGCCTCAAGATGGTAGTAGGCCCCGGGAGTGGAGATCCGGCCGCGACCCCGCAGTGATCCACCGGACGGGCAGGCTGTACAATTTCAGGTGGGGTGGCTGCAGCCGATGCCCATCAGCCCCCAGGATGAGTCCGGAGTCCCCTCAGGTACAAGGGAAGGGAGGATGGCTCCGGATTGTCTGGGCCCAAGATGGCGGCGGCCGCGAGCTCCCGGGGATAAACAGCTCTCCTCCCCGTCAATCCTCAAAGCCTCCTCACCTCTCGGGGTCCCCCAGAGGGGTGGCAGGCAATCCGGATGGCGGCGATGCTCCCTGATGCGCCGCTCCGCGGATCGCGGCACTCGAGCCCGGGGATCGCGGAAGCGATGTAGGCCGCAAGATGGCGGCGGGTCCACAGGGCAGAGAAGCAGCCACAGCTCCGCAGAGCTGCAATCGGTCGGCCGGGCCAGGCAATATCCACTGGGATTTGTGCAGGAGGGTAGTCAGGCTATGTATGGAGAGTTTGGAGACTCTCCATGCGCTGGAAAGGCAGGATGGATGCGGATGATTTCAGGATCAGTGGAGCTCCTCAAAAGCACGTCCTCACTCGGCTACATCCGGGCACGCCCCCTTTGTTCTCGCTGTTTAAAAGACTTTTCACCTATCACAGGGTGATAATAGCAGATCAGTATTGGAGATTAATTTAGTGTCACTGAATGTTTTTTCATTGAAAAATGATATTTTTTCACTGTCCTTAACATGGTTCACCTTTAGAGGACGTGGGGAACACTTAGAAGTGTGACTCCACACACACGTCACATAGATATATGTATTGATTTTTTTTATCTTTTCATGCAGTTCAGCGCCACTATTGGTTCACTATTTATGCGGGTTATATACAGGACACAATACTATTTATAAGTCTTTGTGTAGATTGGCAGAGATGTGTTTCTTTTGGTGGCGGCTCCACCATTGCTTCAGCTTTAATAAAAGATCATTGTCTTTGCTGTGCTACAAAAGCTAAAAGCATGCAATATAAAATCCAATTTTATTTCCTGGATTTTAAAAGCACCCAGGCCATCACATTGTGATTCCCGTGTTTTTTGCTATGGTGTTGTGTCCCGTGCAGTAAATTAATGGAGGGATATAGGACATTTCATGCAGTCGGTGTCTGTGTGGAAATCTAGTGTACTTTGAAGAGATGCTGGGCCTTCCGTCGTGGTCTGACCTTCACACACTACGATGAGATGAAAGGCTTCCTTACTTTAGTCCCTTGTGCTGCGTCGGGTAACTTCAAAGCGCAATTTACTTGGGTGATATGCACCACGTTATTATATTACCTGTAATGTTTATTTCCATAAATCCCTCTTCTAGTCTGTGAGAATAAACCAGGAGAGAGCCTCTTTGTGAGGTAATCAAATAAGGTTCTCATGAATGATAACATCAGCCAGAGAAAACTTTATTATAAGATAGCGCAGTCTTTCCTGAGGAAAAATGACATTTAGTTCCACCAAGTGAAATATACGGACTACTTATCTCTGAGACCAGCCACTATTTTATTATCATTTATATTCTCCTATAATCTACAACACGGTATAAAAGAGATGAAAAGTGTGCAGTTCATCACCACGCTCTAGAATTTTGTGCTTTAGTGTTATATCTTTGTCTAGTGTTGGCTCTGTATTGTATACTAGTGCTTTGTAGTGACTTGGGCCTAGGATGGAAAAAACTTTAGGGCCCATTAATATTAAAGAATCTGTCATTATGCACATTAACATGCGATTTTGCATACATTAAGCTAGCTTATTTATTATGAATGGGCTGTCAATGCATCGCAGTGGGCAAAGAAACGTGCAAAACCCTTTTTTTAATTCATTTATTTTTACAACGCAGAGCACCATAATGAATGATATGCACATTTGTGCTACTATGCCTCATGCATTGAACTCTAATGTACAGTATGGGTGCCATTCAAAATCGACGCATTGTATACACTGTGGTAGTGTGTGTGTGTGTGTGTGTGTGTGTGTAACGCGTCTGTTTTAGTGCGTGTTGCCAAAAAACACGTGTGAATGGGATCATTAACCACTTTACTTCCAGTAAGATTTACCCCCCCCCCCCTCATTGACCAGACCTTTTTTTTGCGATACAGCACGGTCCTATTTTAACTGACTTTTTTGCGCAGTCGTGCAACGCTGTACCCCAACAACATGTATGTCCTCCCCCACAAACGGAGCTTCCTTTTGGTGGTACTTGATCACCTCTGCGTTTGTTTTGTTCTTTGGTGTTTTATTTTATTTTTTTTGTTTTGTTTTTTGGTGCTCTGAATTAAAAAAACAACAAAAAAAACCCGACAATTTTGAAGAAAAAATAAATGTTTTTTACTTTCTGCTATAAATCCTATCCAATGAAAAAAAAAAATTTGAAAAAACATCTTATTTCTTCACCAATCTAGGCCAATACGAATTCTGCATGTTTTTGGTTAAACATTTTTCCAATAAACGTATATTGATTGTTTTGCATCTACAAATTATGGGATATTTTTTCATTTTAGTAATAATGGTAGTGATCAGCGACTTATAGGGGAACTGCAATATTGCGGTGGACATTTGGACACTAAGTGATGCTTTTGTCACTTTTTGGGAACCAGTGATATTTTTACAGGGATCAGTACTAAATAATATGCACGGTCACTGTACTAATGACACTGGCTGGGAAGGGATTAAAATCAGGCGCCATCAAAGGGTTAGCTATCTGCCTAACCAGTGTTTTACTAGACTGTAGGAGGCCCTTTTACTAGGGGAACAAATGGAATTTGTTCGCTGCTTTGCAAAGACACAGGATCCATGCCTTCCCTCTTGTCAGAACAGCAGTCTGCCTTGTTTACATTGACCGCCGTCCTGCATGATGATTGAGCATCAAGTCTGTGGTACCCGCCGATCAGCTGCTGCCTATGTGTAATCACAGTGGGACAGAGGCACTGGTGGAGTGCATGCTTGCCCTCTACCAAAGTGATTCAGCGGAGAGGTGCCGCCCTGTAGCAGTAAAACTGCTTTAGGGAAGATTTTAAGTGGTTAAAAAAAAAAGTCCTCTCTGCAAAGAAAATAATAATTATCTGACCTTTGCAGATATATTGGATACTTTGCCCCCCCCCCCCACATGCTGTGCCTTCTTCCGCTGGGCAGGTGGAAGGAACCACAACACATAGAAGGGGGACCTGGTATTCAATACATTTGGAAAAGTGTTGGGTGCCGAATATTATTCAGCAAGTTTAGCCCTTTAAAATGTAAGTTCACCCTAGAATGACTGTATGAACACTAAACGGTCATGTGTATCTTGATCAATGCATAGCACCATTTTTGACTTCTGCACTTTGGTTTTCCAGCAATCCGTATTGGAAATCGGCCATTTCCCAGCAACACCATGCAACTCATGGGGGTGTTTTTTAGACATTTTAGCGCTAAAAAAAGGACTGGAAAAGCAGCTCTCATACCTCCCCAGTGTGCGCTTGCAGGACAGGAAAAAAGTCCTGCAGGCAGCATCTTTGGGGCAGTTCGGGAGTGGTGTATACACCGATCCCAAAGCGCCCTGCCCATTGAAATGAATTGGCACCGCTTCCATATCGCCTGCAAAGCGCTTTGGCAGCACTGAAACACTGTCTCTTTTTAACCCTTTCTTCGCCTACTAGCGGGGGTTAAAAGCGCCCCCGCTAGTGGCCGAAAAGTACAGCTATGACAGCATGTGCAATTCCACATGGATAATGCGTGTCCACTCGTTCACCACATAGATCACGCATTCACCTATACACCAGGGCCCATTGGCCTTTAAAGGGGTCTACTTTCACTTTAAGCTGAGCCCAGGTGTTAAATGACTGGTCCTGGTGGTGCCTTGGTATACCTCCAAATAGAGGGATGAGCAAGCCACAAACGGCCATTATAGCACAACATGTTTATTAAAAAAATGAAGCCTTCCTTAAGGATAATCCTTATGACCTCACATTAAAAAGTGCCTTTTAACCGGCACTTGATATATTCAGCATACAGTAAAGCCATGAATGCTGCTGCTCTGATAATCTGAGCCGATGTGTGTACTAAAAGCGGGCGGACGTGATGTCAGGTGCCGATACGCATTTCACCCGTGACAAGCATCCTCAGGAAGCTGGTTGAGAGTGCAGTAAGGGTTGGGCACAGTTTGAGCAGAGAGAATGGGAATATAGTGGCAGACACAGGAAGAATGGGTAGATAGGTATGGTTTGGTGGTGCTGCCCGTCACCCGAAGAGTGATCCTCCACAGTGAGTCACTCTTTCTGGGTGAATGAGCAAGCAGGGAGGGTGTCTTTTCACTTCCGCCACCTGAAAATTTAACCAATATTTTGGGTTGCTTATCCCAGGTGGACAGTGGGGTAAAAAGTATTATCCATGTTTTTAACAGAGGGTATTTGTATATTCATTTGTGTTGCTATTTCAGTGTTATTTTTATCCCTGTGATTTCTTTGTGCTATAGAATTGAAAGTGCAAGATTATAATATATTTCTTATCAGGTCTGCATGTGCCTTCCAATTAGATTGGAAATCTACCACATGAAGACCCTGATCACGTGTGACTAATAGTTCCTTATAAACGGTATAAATGCAATCTTTAGAAAGTGATGAAAAATATACTTAAATACAGTAAAAATAAGTGCAATGAAAGAGACATATAATAAAAGTCCAGTGGAAATAAAAATAATCTGGTACACTTAAATTGGTATTTCTATTTTGAAGTCCAAAAAACATCATATGCTGTGTCAGAATTTCCAGTGACTTTTGTGCTTTAACCAGTGTGGTCCATGCCTGGTTTGGCCATGAGTGTACCATAAAACAAGTGACATCCGTGCTCCCCTTCAGTTCCCACTCACCAGAACCCTGCACCCCTGCAAGGGTGGAAAGCGTGTAGTGAGTGTCTAGGCAGTTCATGGGATGATCACCTCCTCCTTAAATGGTGGGGTATTTGGACACCTTAGCCCCTCCAGGATCTCTCCACCTCACGTAGATGTGTTGCAATGAAACACCTCCAGCTCCCTAATAGGGTATCTTCATACGTCTTATGTTGTCTTCTGAACATGTTAAGGACTTTTTGGATGAATTTGCGATGATTGCTTTCTACAGAGGGTATAGCCAGCATACAGTAAAGCCGTGGATGCTGCTGCTCCGATAATCTGAGCCGATGTGTGTTCCACTGAGCGCAAATGACGTTACTAAGACCCCTTTCACACCACACCGCCCTTTGCGTCAGAGGTAAAACGCCGCTATTTTTAGCGGCGTTTTACCACCGGATTTGCGGCGCATTTCGGGCGCTAGCGGGGCGCTTTCCCCCCCCGCTAGCAGCCGCGAAAGGGTTAAAACCACCGGCAATACTCCACAATAGCGGCGTTTTGCTGGCGGCATTACAGCGCTTGATTTCAATGGGGAGCAGCGGTGGAGGAGCGGTAAACACACCGCTCCTTCACCGCTCCAAAGAAGCTGCTGGCAGGACTTTTTTCTGACGTCCTGCCAGCGCACCGCTGTAGTGTGAAAGCCCTGGGGGCTTTCACACTACAGACAATGGTGCAGCTTATTTAGGGTGGATTGCAGGCGCTATTTCTAACACTATAGCGCCTGCAAAACGCCCTGGTGTGGAAGGGGTGTAAAAGCGGGTGGACGTGATGTCAGGTGCCGCTATGCATTTCACCTGTGATGGGCGTCCTCGGGATGCTGGTTGAGAGTGCAGTAATGGTTGGGCACAGTTTGAGCCGAGAGAGCGGGAATATAGTGGTGGGCACAGGAAGAATGGGAATATAGTGGGGGCATAGGGAGAATGGGAATATAATGGTGTACAGTAAGACACTGACACAAAATTTATATATATTTTACAGTTGTTATGACGATATATTGTCTGGCGCTAACACACTGGCTGGGAAGGTCACTAACTGACACTAACACAGTGATAATACGGTACACTGACCCTGTAATGAAGACACTGGGAAGGGATTAACATCTAGGGGCAATCGGGGTAACTGGGGGGGGGGGGGGGATTTACTAAAACGGATGCACACAGAATCTGGTGCAGCTGTGCAATCAGTAACCAATCCGCTTCCAGGTTTTCTTTTTTTTTCTTCTTTTTTTTTTTTTTTTTTTGTGGCAAAGCTTAATTGAATAAACTGTAAGGATCCTTTCACACGGGACGGATCAGTGATGATCCGCCCAATGAAAATCCACTTGCTCAGCGGGGATCACTCCGTTTTGTCCCCGCTGAGCCGGCGGATGACAGGGTGGTCCCTGCACACTGTGCAGGGACTGCCCTGTCAGATCTCTACTCTCCCCTATGGGGGGATCAGATGAACACGGATCATCTGTCCGTGTTCATCCAGTCCTCTCTGCAGATGGATAGAAAAATAGGATTTTCCTCTGTCTGCAGAATCGGACCATAGCGGAGATGGATGATATCGGGTGTCAGCCGATGTTCATCCGCTGACACCCGCTATCCCATAGGTATGCATGTATGTCCGTATTTCATCCGAAAACGGATGGATGAAATACAGAAATACTGTCCGCACGTGTGAAAAAGGCCTTAGATGCTGGCTGGTTACTTTACACTACTGCACCAGATTCTGTGTGCTCCAGCTTTAGTAAATCTCTCCCTGTGTGCCTAACAACAATGTGTAATGTGCGCTGCTTTTACTTTAATATCTGGCTGCGTTTCCTCCCTGCTTTTCAAGGAGAAGCTGCCAGATCGCTGTTCACCGTACAAATTTCTGTGTTTTTGTAAACCCAGGAATCGTCTGAATACAGCTGTTTGCAGACGAAATCATTGGCTGAAATCAATTGCCAAATTAATGCTGTGTCCAATCACAGCACGGGTTGGCAGGGGGCTCGCGCATGCATGTCCCAATCCTGGAATAAGGCTGATTACGTACATATACATGATCGCGCCTGTACCTGCCGCCCACTTGCAGTATATTTACTGTGAACGATCAGCAGGTAGTTAATAAAAAATGGATACCATGGCTATGAAGTAGTGGATGTGCATGGATTATTTTTGGAGAATGAGGATATAGTTTAGTGTCACTTTCAGGGATGATTGATGACCATAAAAACGGCTCTACAGCAGCAAAAGACCACATGTGTGTCTTAGATTTGGTTATATGTTTTGTGCTATTCTGTGCGCTATACAGGTTCTCTTTAAAGCGGAGGTCCACCCTATAATGGACCTTCCGCTCATCGGAATCCTCCCCCCCCCTCCGGCGCCACAATTGGCACCTTTCAGGGGGATAATCCAGGTAACTGCACCCACTTCCGGGATAGCTCTCTGCGGAAAGGGGCGTAGATTACGCCCCTTTCCGCAAGTGCCCGCCCCCTTCCGCAAGTGCCCCGCTGCCTGCTGGGAAACGCACAGATCCCAGAGGCAGCGGGGACCGTCCTTATTGCGCAGCGCTACTCGCGCATGCGCAGTAGGGAACCGGGAAATGAAGCCGAAAGGCTCCATTTCCTGATTCCCATACCCAAGATGGCGGCGGCAGCACCCGAGTACCGATCTAGAGATCGGCTTCGGGTGCCGACATCGCGGGCGCGCTGGACAGGTAAGTGTCACTATTTTAAAAGTCAGCAGCTGCAGTATTTGTAGCTGCTGGCTTTTAAAAAAAAAAAAAAAAACGCGGAGTCCCGGCGGACTCCCGCTTTAAATGGCTCATCAAATTCCTGTTTCCACAGAAGCAGCAGGCAATGATCAGTGAATATTGACCGCTTTGTGTTAATTGTGTTATAATTTATGTGTAGGGTGTAATAGCGGATGATTATTGAAGAGGGACAAAAACGTAAATGTCGTACATAAAATACACATGTACTGCTTTTATAGTCCTTTTTTATTTTACAGTCTCCCTATAAGAGTACACACTAATCCTATGTTGTCCGTCATTTATTTTCTAAAGCTGTGCCAAATCAATTTCGTTGTATGCAGGGATGATCTACTAATTTCATTTTAATCAGCCCTCATCTTCAGCTTCAGATGTCTTCCTTTTGCTAATGGCAGAAATATTGATGGGTGTCAATAGGCCAGGGCTGGTGAAATTACATATTGAAATCAATATGTTTTTTTGCCAGTGAAGCGTTCTCATTAGAATTGCTCTTGTGTTATTACTGAGCACCAGGCTCTCGCTGTGCGATGCATCTGCTCTATCTGCATGCAGATACAGTAACTGCTATACTCAGCAACCTCTCCTCCTACAGGGTGCTGTATGTGCTGGCTGCATATGGGTGTTTAATAAAAATCTGTTGTATGCGAGAAATGATTGGTGTTACAGTGCAGGATGAGACACTGAAGAGAGAATTGCTTGTATTTTATTTTTAATTCCTGCCGTCATTGCTGGAAAATAGGCAGTGTTTGTTTTATTTAGAGAAAGGCGACAATGGAGGGCTATACAACCAGTAAGGAGTCAAAGGGACCCCTTTTTATTGGTCCACTATGTGCCAGATTATAGATGTCTTCCTTGCAAATCTTATCAACTGAATTGTCCGAGCGACTTGGTGGAGATGAGCTCCCCTCTAATCGCAACATAACTCTGAGGACTCAGGCCGCGTACACACGGGCGGATTGTATGGCCTACTTAGTCCGTCATACAATCCGACGGACAGTCCATCCTACTTTCGAATGAACGGACTTGACCACACACGGATGCACAAACAGTCCGTCGAAAGCTTGCGCGATGACGTGTACAGCACGTACGACGGGACTAGAAATAGGAAGTCCAATACACAGCAATGCAACCTTTCGCCGTGTAAATCCTTTCTGAGCATGCGCCATTCTTAGTCCGTCGAACTAGCCTACTCACGAGCGGATTGTCCGCTGAAACCAAAGTATGACGGACAGTATTACGGAAATTCCGAAATACTTAGTACGCCAGACTGCACGCTGAAAAAGTCAGCTGAAGTCCACACACGAGCGGACTGTCCGCTGAAATGTGTTTCGACGGACTAAGTTGGCCATACAGTCCGCCCGTGTGTACGCGGTTTTATTCACACTACCATTGCAACGCACTGCATTGTCCTAATGGTATAAAGGAGCAGGGTTCCCATCTCTGCAGCATGATTTGGAAAAATATGACCCCCCCCCCCCCCCATTGTACAATATTGTGGTACATACAGTGCTCATCATGAATGAGCACACCCCTTCTAAAAAGATTTATTTTAAAGATTTAAAAAGAATATCACCATGAACAAAACCATTTCCAAAATGTTGCCAAAATTGAGTTTTATAGAACATTTGTTTAGCTCAGTACCTCAAAGTAAGATTAATAATATCACCTGGATTACAAAATTTTCAGTTTTACTGAAATTGATGCAAAATCGAATACACTCCACAACAAAAATTACAACATCTAGTATTTTGTATGACCTCCATGATTTGTAAGGACAGCACCAAGTCTTCTAGGCATGGAATGAACAAGTTGGCGACATATTGCAACTTCTATCTTTTTTCCATTCTTCACTAGCGACCTCTTTTAAAGGCTGGACGGAGAGTGATGCTCAACTTGTCTCTTCAGAATTCCCAATAAGTGTTCGATTGGGTTTATATTAGGAGACATATAGTACTTGGTCACTGAATCACTTTCACCCAGAAATGCAACAGTGGCCTAAGTGCCCTTTCATATGGGCGCCTCCGTAGAACGGATTTCACTTGCTCAACAGGAGATCGCACTGCTGATCTCCGTTGAGCAGGCGGATCACAGGTTTGTCTCCGCTCACTGTCCAGAGTGGACACGGCTGATCGCCGCCATTACTAGTAAAAAAAAAAAAAAAAAAAAAATGAATAAAAATGGCATAAAACTATCCCCTATTTTGTAAACGCTATAAATTTTGCGCAAACCAATCAATAATCGCTTATTGCGATTTTTATTTTTTAACCAAAAATATGTAGAAGAATACGTATTGGCCTAAAACTGAGGAAAAAACTTTTTTTTATATATTTTTGGGGGATATTTATTATATAAAAAAGTAAGAAATAATGTTTTTTTTTTTTTTTTTTGTCGCTCTATTTTTGTTTATAGCACAAAAAATAAAAATCAAATCAAGATCAAATACCACCAAAAGAAAACTGTGCGAAAAAATAAATAAAAAAAAGATGTCAATTTTGTTTGGGAGCCACGTCGCCGACCTCGCAATGGTCAGTTAAAGCGACGCTGTGCCGAATCTCAAAAAGTGGTCTAGTCTTAAGCCAGCAAAATGGTCCGGTCTGAAAGTGGTTAATGGGTGGCCCCAGTGTGAAAAGGGTCTTAACATTGTAAAAAGGCTGGATGGGGTGCGTTTAAGAAAACAATTTATTATTTATTTATTTTTTGATTATTTTACCTTTTTTATTATTTTTACACTGTTCTTCTCTTTCTTTTTTTTTTTTTTTTTTTAAATGTCACTTTTATTCCTATTACAAGGATTGTAAACATCTCTTGTAATAGAAAAAAAAAAGCATGCCAGGACCTCTTAAATCTGAGATCTGGGGTCAAAAAGACCTCAGATCTCATATTTACACTAAAATGCAAAAAAATAAAAAATGTTGCTTTAAGAGCTATGGGCGAAAGGGACGTTTTGATGTCTCTTCTGCTGTGCAATGGTATGGAGATGGGTGGCCATCTTCCCCTCACTCGTCTCCATACCAAGGACCCGTTGGCCTCTGCCACTACCGACGGCTCCGGTAAGCGGCGGAGAGCACCAGGGTGGGGGGGGGGGGGGGCCGGGGCCCTCTCTCGCCTCCGATTTTAAAAGTGATCTTGCGGCGAGTCCACCGCAGGCACCACTTTTATCTGAAACCGGACCGCTCACTGAAGAAGATGATACTGGGGTTATGGTAGCCAACTGCTGCCATAACAAAGATATCGCTCTTCAAAGTGTTGACGTATATCGGTGTGAGCCGATCCAGAAGCGGTTAAGCTCTTATCAGAGTTGGGCCGGATTTCTCCGCATCCAATTCGAATAGCTGGAGTTTGTGACTGGCTCCCTATGGAGCCAGTTCACATATCCCCGTTGTGGCTGCGGAACGCACTGCACAGAAACGTCTTTTGGCTTCGTTTCAGGGCCCAATTCAGGCATAGATTCGGCCCTGATTTGTCCCTAAAACGGGGAACAGGGACACTCGGCAGTCCTGTGCAATCCGCAGACGGTTCCAATGTGAACCGAGCCTTATGCCGCGTACACACGGTCTGACTTTCAGATGGCAAATGTGCGATCGGAGCTTGTCGGAAATTCCGACTGTATGTAGGCTCCATCGGACAGTTTCCATCGGAATTTCCGTCACACAAAACTTTGAGAGCTGGTTTGCGTAAATTCCGATCGTGTATACACAATTCCGTCGGACAAAGTTCCACACATTCTCGGAATCGAGCAGAAGAGCCGCACTGGCTATTGAACTTCATCTTTCTTGGCCGGTCGTACGTGTTGTACGTCAACGCGTTCTTGACATTCGGAAATTCCAACAACTTTATGTGAACGTGTGTATGCAAGACAAGTTTGAGCCAACATCCGTCGGGGAAAAAATCCCATGGATTTTGTTGTCGGAATGTTCGATCGTGTGTACGTGGCATTAGTGTTTTTACCGCTGAAAAACTCCTTCAAGGCAGAAAACGTCCGTGCCAAAAAACGCTGATAAGAAGAGCTTATGTGTGTGTGTGGACACATAGGATAACATGCTGGGGAGTTTACTTGCTGCAGAAAAAAACTGCCTGAAGCCAAAAAACAGCAGCTGTAAAAACGTCCAGTATGCATGAGGCCTAAAGATGGAGCATTATTGTTACAGGAAAAAAGTAATTCATCCCTTTTATTTCCCTTTTATGTATCCATCCCAGCAAGATTATGACCACCTAATGGTAAACAATGTTTCCGAATGAAACTGTGCAGGACCATGGACAGCAGAAGGTGATGTGATAGATACTTTGTTCCAACTGCTGTATCAGTCTTGTGGTGATCATTACTGGGCAGTCAAGGTTTGGAGAATGCAGACAATTTGATTGGGGATTTATATGACCGATGATCAGATGTTATTTTATTTCATCCATGGCTGACTTTGTGAGATTTTGCTATATGATCGTGTTCATGGTAGGAAATAAAACTACTCCTTACTGAATGTCAATAGCAGCCTTTCTCACACAGGAATCCTCCAGAGATTGCTAGGGGTTCCTTGAGCTGTGGTGGCTTAAGCCCCCATCTGATGGTGCCTGTGTAGTTCTGGCATCATTGCTATCTGGTTGAACTAGCGGCATGGTACCAGTGGACTTCCTCCTCTCCCTTTGCTAAAGCGGAGCTGCACTTGCCCAATCAACATTGACTATTTGTAATCCTTATGCTGCTACCGTGTTTCCCCGAAAGTAAGACAGTGTCTTACTTTCTTTTTATCCCCAAAAGCCCCACTATGTCTTACTTTCGGGGTATGTCTTATATTGAAAAAAAATCCCAGCATGCAGAGCTGCACTGCGCTACAGAAGAGGACTACAAGTCCCAGCAAGCAAGGCTGCACTGTACTACAGAGGAGGCCTACAAATCCCAGCATGCAAGGCTGCACTATGGAGGACTACAAGTCCAAGCATACAAAGCCTCTATGCTCAGCAGAGGAGAACTGTAAGCCCACACAGCCCGGTATGTTGGGACTTGTAGTCCTCCTCAGCTGCATCTTGCGGTTACATAATAAGAGCTGCAGAGAATCTCTTCACACCCCCCCTCCCCCTCCCCCTCCTTGGTCTCTCTCTGTAGGACCAGCACTGACCTGTACCGGGAGGACACAGAGCCAGTGACACCTGTCGGCAGTGATCCGGGACCTGGCGCAATAATCCCCTTCTCTGTGGTTGCGTCGCGCCGTTCTGATCAGTCTCGGGCAGCGGCTGTCACTCACAGCCGAGCAGAGTGAAGCCACCTCCCCCTCCTCTTGTATGGCTACACAGTGCTGTGTATGGAGGAGGAGGAGGAGGGGGAGGCGGCTTCAGTGAAGCCGCCTCCCCCTCCTTCTCCTTCATGGACAGCACTGTGTAGCCATACAAGAGGAGGGGGAGGCGGCTTCACTCTGCTCGGCTGTGAGTGACAGCCGATGCCCGAGACTGATCAGAACGGCGCTGTCTCTTCAGTCGGAGGGGGAGGGCGCTGGCCTGGCACCCCCCCAGGGTGTGGCACCCGGTGCGGCCCGCACCCCCCACCCCACTCTTAGTACGCCACTGGAGGCGGCAATACCCCCGTGTTTCCCCGAAAGTAAGACATATGTCTTACTTTCGGGGTACGGCTTATATTAGCCGACCCCTCTGAAACTCCCGATACGTCTTACAATCGGGGGTGTCTTACTATCGGGGAAACACGGTAGCTTTAGTAAATAGATAGTAATAAATAGATAGTAAAGTTTATCATATTTTACTTGTTTAAACCATTTTTACATTTCTTCAGTTACTTCCTGGTTTCTCGCAAATATGTCATACATCCCCAGGAGTCTTCAGGAGGGGAGGTTGGCTTTTTCTCAGCTAAGCACACACTCTTGCATGCCTGAGCTAAGGTCAGATGGATGCTAGAAAATAAATACTACATAAATCATCTGCCCTTACTCAAGATGGCCACAGCCAGAAATGCTAGGGGGTGTTTTTCAAAGTGATTCTCAGAAATCTAAAGCATGGAGACATGGGGAGATAGGTGAGCTTGCAATTTTTATTTATTCAACCATTTACAACCAACCTGCCCATAGAAGGCATAAAATGTGTCTGGTTCCTGCTGAACCAGCTGCATTTTGATCCTTCTATGTCCGGCGCAAAGGAAGACCTTCTGACCACCAATGTAAGGGGACCTTCTTCCCACTGCCCACCAGTGTAAGGGGACCTTCTTCCCACTGCCCACCAGTGTAAGGGAACCTTCTTCCCACTGCCCACCAGTGTAAGGGGACCTTCTTCCCACTGCCCACCAGTGTAAGGGGACCTTCTTCCCACTGCCCACCAGTGTAAGGGGACCTTCTTCCACCTGCCCACCAGTGTAAGGGGACCTTCTTCCCACTGCCCACCAGTGTAGGGGACCTTCTTCCCACTGCCCACCAGTGTAAGGGGACTTCTTCCCACTGCCCACCAGTGTAAGGGGACCTTCTTCCCTCTGCCCACCAGTGTAAGGGGTAGGCAGAGGTATGCCATGATTTGTGTATATAATGATTTTTAGCAGGGCTCCCTGGGACCCGAATATTACTGCAAGTGTTCCTTGGTGATAAAAAGCGTGAGAGAAATTGGTGTATACTAAAATCTTTGTATTAGGTGGAGTATATTGAGCAGCGTTTATTTCTCCATCCAAAGCTATGAAAAGAGAGGTTTCCTGGGACAATACACATGCTAATAACATGGAATAAAAATTTCGTGAGAAGGTCATGTCATGTATGGAAGTTGCCTTAGCTGTCAGTTCTGTGACAAGTGTGATCGATGGGGTTGGGAAAGCTATACATTTACAGGTTGTTACTATGAGATTGCGAGTTGCAAAGAAGTATGGTGGTTTACAGGAGCTGTCACATCTTGAAGCACCATTTACTCGGCAGCTCTTTAGAGTAGGCATTTATTTCATGGTGTATACAGAGAGCTTGCATGGTCTAGGTCTGTTTCTGTGGAAAAAAAATGTAATGGACAGACTGTTTGTTTTTGTTCTGTTTTAGAGCTCATCAGTGCATATGAGAAGTGTCACACTCTCTAATTACATTGGATATGCTGAAATATGTTAAATCCTTAAAATCCAATTTAGAAAAATATGGTTTTCATTTCTGTTTGACCCTATTGGGGAGACTTTCTATCACTTCCTATGACGACCATACATGATATGAAGGGTCACTGGACAGCAATAAAAATATACTCTTGATTCCATAAAGAGTGTTGTAGACTCTCTTAAAACGAATGTCCGTGCCTGCTACTGCTACAAGGCTGTGATATAGTCTTGGACAATTGCATAGATTTTTCAGCATTGAAATTTCATGCTTTGCGGGGGGCACTGTGTCAGAATGTGCATGACATTTCTGTGTATTTTATTGCAGAAAAGAACCTGCCTGCTTTGTATTTTTTTTTTTTTTTCTTGATAATCCAATTTTAGTTTCATTTTAAAGTAGAAAAACCTTTTTATTTATATAATATATATTTATTCAGGAGGGTTATACAGTGAGGGGGAAAAAGTATTCACTTGATCCCCTGCTGATTTTGTACGTTTGCCTACTGACAAAGGAATTGATTGTAATGAAACGTCCCACACTCCTTGAGGACTTTTGTCGTATACCGCTTCCTCCCAGTCTGAATATAGAGATCAGATATTCCAACCGCTGACAACCATAAACAAGACCATACTCGTTTGGTTGCTCAAAATAATCTGTTTTATTTGCGATGACACACACATATATACACCACAATATATACAATCTAAACGCCATATTGTGGATACAGATTACACATTATATTATGGAAACCAGTTTGCTAACCAGGAGAGGTGAGTGGTGGGTAACTGGGGGGGGGGGTCATGGGTAAACTGTTGTGTTTTTGAAGCCCAGTGGCAAGTGTTTATCAATCCATGGCTCAAGGGTGATTTTTAATATCTGCCTGGAGTGCAGCTTTTACACTTCTACATAAAAAAAAAAAAAAAAAAAAAAAAAGAATGCATTCAATACAAAGTTGTGTGTGTTTTGTTTGTTTTGTTTTTTTGTTTGTTTTTTTTCCAATAAAAAGCTGGGTACTCAAGTGCCAGCACTTATAGTTCTAATTAATTTGACAAAAACGAGTCTGTTTTCAAAGTCAAAGGCAAATGTACTGTCTGTCTACCAGGCATGTAGGAACAATGGCTACAGGCACTCAAATCCTGTGCAGATGTACATGGGTGGGGGGGGGGGGATATTAAAGGTATAAATAGGACCCCCCCCCGCCCCAAAAAGCATACTTGTCATTCTTGCCTGCTCTGTGCAGCAGTTTTTTTTCAGAGCAGTCCTGATCCTCCACCTTTTTAGGTCCCCGGTCGGCGCTCCTGGCCCCTAGCTCCTGTTGAGTGCCCCCAGAGCAAGCAGCTTGCAAAGGGGGCACCCAAGCAGGCATACCTCCCAAGCTGCTGCTCTGTGTGTCCATTCAGATGTGAGCCGCATCTCTTCAGCCTTTAGAATCACTTTAAAGCATGGCCTTCCTTCAACCTCTGTGGCCTGTTATGGATGCAATGGTATATCTAACACTTAGTTGTAAATTGTTCCCTCCCTGTTAGGCCTGGTTCACACCTATACTTTTTCA